>NC_141534.1:43805000-44114166 GCF_021556685.1 Rattus norvegicus | reverse complement strand
ACTTTAACCAAGCAAGTAAAAGATCTGTACAATAAGAACTTCAAGACACTGAGGAAAGAAATTGAAGAAGACCTCAGAAGATGGAAAGATCTCCCATGCTCATGGATTGGCAGGATTAATATAGTAAAAATGGCCATTTTACCAAAAGCAATCTACAGATTCAATGCAATCCCCATCAAAATACCAATCCAATTCTTCAAAGAGTTAGACAGAACAATTTGCAAATTCATCTGGAATAACAAAAAACCCAGGATAGCTAAAGCTATCCTCAACAATAAAAGGACTTCAGGGGGAATCACTATCCCTGAACTCAAGCAGTATTACAGAGCAATAGTGATAAAAACTGCATGGTATTGGTACAGAGACAGACAGATAGACCAATGGAATAGAATTGAAGACCCAGAAATGATCCCACACACCTATGGTCACTTGATTTTTGACAAAGGAGCCAAAACCATCCAATGGAAAAAAGATAGCATTTTCAGCAAATGGTGCTGGTTCAACTGGAGGGCAACATGTAGAAGAATGCAGATCGATCCATGCTTATCACCCTGTACAAAGCTTAAGTCCAAGTGGATCAAGGACCTCCACATCAAACCAGACACACTCAAACTAATAGAAGAAAAACTAGGGAAGCATCTGGAACACATGGGCACTGGAAAAAATTTCCTGAACAAAACACCAATGGTTTATGCTCTAAGATCAAGAATCGACAAATGGGATCTCATAAAACTGCAAAGCTTCTGTAAGGCAAAGGACACTGTGGTTAGGACAAAACGGCAACCAACAGATTGGGAAAAGATCTTTACCAATCCTACAACAGATAGAGGCCTTATATCCGAAATATACAAAGAACTCAAGAAGTTAGACCGCAGGGAAACAAATAACCCTATTAAAAAATGGGGTTCAGGAGAGACCCAACCGCCTGGTCAGGTGGGCACTCCTGAGGCTGCAGAGCGGAAGAGACCACCAACACTGCTCACCCCTGCCCACATCCCTGGCCCAAGAGGAAACTGTATAAGGCCTCTGGGCTCCCGTGGGGGAGGCCCAGGAGCGGCAGGACCCCTGCCACAGACACCGCTGGACCCTGAAGGAAACAGACCGGATAAACAGTTCTCTGCACCCAAATCCCGTGGGAGGGAGAGCTAAACCTTCAGAGAGGCAGACAGGCCTGGGAAACCAGAAGAGACTGCTCCCTGCACACACATCTCGGACGCCAGAGGAAAAAGCCAAAGACCATCTGGAACCCTGGTGCACTGAAGCTCCCGGAAGGGGCGGCACAGGTCTTCCTGGTTGCTGCCGCTGCAGAGAGCCCCTGGACAGCACCCCACGAGCAAACCTGAGCCTCGGGACCACAGGTAAGACCAAATTTTCTGCTGCAAGAAAGCTGCCTGGTGAACTCAAGACACAGGCCCACAGGAACAGCTGAAGACCTGTAGAGAGGAAAAACTACACGCCCGAAAGCAGAACACTCTGTCCCCATAACTGACTGAAAGAGAGGAAAACAGGTATACAGCACTCCTGACACACAGGCTTATAGGACAGTCTAGCCACTGTCAGAAATAGCAGAACAAAGTAACACTAGAGATAATCTGATGGCGAGAGGCAAGCGCAGGAACCCAAGCAACAGAAACCAAGACTACATGCCATCATCGGAGCCCAATTCTCCCACCAAAACAAACATGGAATATCCAAACACACCAGAAAAGCAAGATCTAGTTTCAAAATCATATTTGATCATGATGCTGGAGGACTTCAGGAAAGACCTGAACACACTTAGGGAAGCACAGGAAAACATTAATAAACAAGTAAAAGCCTACAGAGAGGAATCGCAAAAATCCCTGAAAGAATTCCAGGAAAACACAATCAAACAGTTGAAGGAATTAAAAATGGAAATAGAAGCAATCAAGAAAGAACACATGGAAACAACCCTGTATATAGAAAACCAAAAGAAGAGACAAGGAGCTGTAGATACAAGCTTCACCAACAGAATACAAGAGATGGAAGAGAGAATCTCAGGAGCAGAAGATTCCATAGAAATCATTGACTCAACTGTCAAAGATAATGTAAAGCGGAAAAAGCTACTGGTCCAAAACATACAGGAAATCCAGGACTCAATGAGAAGATCAAACCTAAGGATAATAGGTATAGAAGAGAGTGAAGACTCCCAGCTCAAAGAACCAGTAAATATCTTCAACAAAATCATAGACGAAAACTTCCCTAACCTAAAAAAAGAGATACCCATAGACATACAAGAAGCCTACAGAACTCCAAATAGATTGGACCAGAAAAGAAACACCTCCCGTCACATAATTGTCAAAACACCAAAAGCACAAAATAAAGAAAGAATATTAAAAGCAGTAAGGGAAAAAGGTCAAGTAACATATAAAGGGAGACCTATCAGAATCACACCAGACTTCTCGCCAGAAACTATGAAGGCCAGAAGATCCTGGACTGATGTCATATAGACCCTAAGAGAACACAAATGCCAGCCCAGGTTACTGTATCCAGCAAAACTCTCAATTAACATTGATGGAGAAACCAAGATATTCCATGACAAAACCAAATTTACACAATATCTTTCTACAAATCCAGCACTACAAAGGATAATAAAAGGTAAAGCGCAACATAAGGAGGCAAGCTATACCCTAGAAGAAGCAAGAAACTAATCGTCTTGGCAACAAAACAAAGAGAATGAAAGCACACAAACATAACCTCACATGCAAATATGAATATAAAGGGAAACAATAATCACTATTCCTTAATATCTCTCAATATCAATGGCCTCAACTCCCCAATAAAAAGACATAGATTAACAAACTGGAAACACAATGAGGACCCTGCATTCTGCTGCCTACAGGAAACACACCTCAGAGACAAAGACAGACACTACGTCAGAGTGAAAGGCTGGAAAACAACTTTCCAAGCAAATGGTCAGAAGAAGCAAGCTGGAGTAGCCATTCTAATATCAAATAAAATCAATTTCCAACTAAAAGTCATCAAAAAAGATAAGGAAGGACACTTCATATTCATCAAAGGAAAAATCCACCAAGATGAACTCTCAATCCTAAATATCTATGCCCCAAATACAAGGGCAACTACATACGTAAAAGAAACCTTACTAAAGCTCAAAACACACATTGCACCTCACACAATAATAGTGGGAGATTTCAACACCCCACTCTCATCAATGGACAGATCATGGAAACAGAAATTAAACAGTGATGTCGACAGACTAAGAGAAGTCATGAGCCAAATGGACTTAACGGATATTTATAGAACATTCTATCCTAAAGCAAAAGGATATACCTTCTTCTCAGCTCCTCATGGTACTTTCTCCAAAATTGACCATATAATTGGTCAAAAAACGGGCCTCAACAGGTACAGAAAGATAGAAATAATCCCATGCGTGCTATCGGACCACCACGGCCTAAAACTGGTCTTCAATAACAATAAGGGAAGAATGCCCACATATACGTGGAAATTGAACAATGCTCTACTCAATGATAACCTGGTCAAGGAAGAAATAAAGAAAGAAATTAAAAACTTTTTAGAATTTAATGAAAATGAAGATTCAACATACTCAAACTTATGGGACACAATGAAAGCTGTGCTAAGAGGAAAACTCATAGCGCTGAGTGCCTGCAGAAAGAAACAGGAAAGAGCATATGTCAGCAGCTTGACAGCACACCTAAAAGCTCTAGAACAAAAAGAAGCAAATACACCCAGGAGGAGTAGAAGGCAGGAAATAATCAAACTCAGAGCTGAAATCAACCAAGTAGAAACAAAAAGGACCATAGAAAGAATCAACAGAACCAAAAGTTGGTTCTTTGAGAAAATCAACAAGATAGATAAACCCTTAGCCAGACTAACGAGAGGACACAGAGAGTGTGTCCAAATTAACAAAATCAGAAATGAAAAGGGAGACATAACTACAGATTCAGAGGAAATTCAAAAAATCATCAGATCTTACTATAAAAACCTATATTCAACAAAATTTGAAAATCTTCAGGAAATGGACAATTTCCTAGACAGATACCAGGTATCGAAGTTAAATCGGGAACAGATAAACCAGTTAAACAACCCCATAACTCCTAAGGAAATAGAAGCAGTCATTAAAGGTCTCCCAACCAAAAAGAGCCCAGGTCCAGACGGGTTTAGTGCAGAATTCTATCAAACCTTCATAGAAGACCTCATACCAATATTATCCAAACTATTCCACAAAATTGAAACAGATGGAGCCCTACCGAATTCCTTCTACGAAGCCACAATTACTCTTATACCTAAACCACACAAAGACATAACAAAGAAAGAGAACTTCAGACCAATTTCCCTTATGAATATCGACGCAAAAATACTCAATAAAATTCTGGCAAACCGAATTCAAGAGCACATCAAAACAATCATCCACCATGATCAAGTAGGCTTCATCCCAGGCATGCAGGGATGGTTTAATATACGGAAAACCATCAACGTGATCCATTATATAAACAAACTGAAAGAATAGAACCACATGATCATTTCATTAGATGCTGAGAAAGCATTTGACAAAATTCAACACCCCTTCATGATAAAAGTCCTGGAAAGAATAGGAATTCAAGGCCCATACCTAAACATAGTAAAAGCCATATACAGCAAACCAGTTGCTAACATTAAACTAAATGGAGAGAAACTTGAAGCAATCCCACTAAAATCAGGGACTAGACAAGGCTGCCCACTCTCTCCCTACTTATTCAATATAGTTCTTGAAGTTCTAGCCAGAGCAATCAGACAACAAAAGGAGATCAAGGGGATACAGATCGGAAAAGAAGAGGTCAAAATATCACTATTTGCAGATGACATGATAGTATATTTAAGTGATCCCAAAAGTTCCACCAGAGAACTACTAAAGCTGATAAACAACTTCAGCAAAGTGGCTGGGTATAAAATTAACTCAAATAAATCAGTTGCCTTCCTCTACACAAAAGAGAAACAAGTCGAGAAAGAAATTAGGGAAAGGACACCCTTCATAAGAGACCCAAATAATATAAAGTACCTCGGTGTGACTTTAACCAAGCAAGTAAAAGATCTGTACAATAAGAACTTCAAGACACTGAGGAAAGAAATTGAAGAAGACCTCAGAAGATGGAAAGATCTCCCATGCTCATGGATTGGCAGGATTAATATAGTAAAAATGGCCATTTTACCAAAAGCAATCTACAGATTCAATGCAATCCCCATCAAAATACCAATCCAATTCTTCAAAGAGTTAGACAGAACAATTTGCAAATTCATCTGGAATAACAAAAAACCCAGGATAGCTAAAGCTATCCTCAACAATAAAAGGACTTCAGGGGGAATCACTATCCCTGAACTCAAGCAGTATTACAGAGCAATAGTGATAAAAACTGCATGGTATTGGTACAGAGACAGACAGATAGACCAATGGAATAGAATTGAAGACCCAGAAATGATCCCACACACCTATGGTCACTTGATTTTTGACAAAGGAGCCAAAACCATCCAATGGAAAAAAGATAGCATTTTCAGCAAATGGTGCTGGTTCAACTGGAGGTCAACATGTAGAAGAATGCAGATCGATCCATGCTTATCACCCTGTACAAAGCTTAAGTCCAAGTGGATCAAGGACCTCCACATCAAACCAGACACACTCAAACTAATAGAAGAAAAACTAGGGAAGCATCTGGAACACATGGGCACTGGAAAAAATTTCCTGAACAAAACACCAATGGTTTATGCTCTAAGATCAAGAATCGACAAATGGGATCTCATAAAACTGCAAAGCTTCTGTAAGGCAAAGGACACTGTGGTTAGGACAAAACGGCAACCAACAGATTGGGAAAAGATCTTTACCAATCCTACAACAGATAGAGGCCTTATATCCGAAATATACAAAGAACTCAAGAAGTTAGACCGCAGGGAAACAAATAACCCTATTAAAAAATGGGGTTCAGGAGAGACCCAACCGCCTGGTCAGGTGGGCACTCCTGAGGCTGCAGAGCGGAAGAGACCACCAACACTGCTCACCCCTGCCCACATCCCTGGCCCAAGAGGAAACTGTATAAGGCCTCTGGGCTCCCGTGGGGGAGGCCCAGGAGCGGCAGGACCCCTGCCACAGACACCGCTGGACCCTGAAGGAAACAGACCGGATAAACAGTTCTCTGCACCCAAATCCCGTGGGAGGGAGAGCTAAACCTTCAGAGAGGCAGACAGGCCTGGGAAACCAGAAGAGACTGCTCCCTGCACACACATCTCGGACGCCAGAGGAAAAAGCCAAAGACCATCTGGAACCCTGGTGCACTGAAGCTCCCGGAAGGGGCGGCACAGGTCTTCCTGGTTGCTGCCGCTGCAGAGAGCCCCTGGACAGCACCCCACGAGCAAACCTGAGCCTCGGGACCACAGGTAAGACCAAATTTTCTGCTGCAAGAAAGCTGCCTGGTGAACTCAAGACACAGGCCCACAGGAACAGCTGAAGACCTGTAGAGAGGAAAAACTACACGCCCGAAAGCAGAACACTCTGTCCCCATAACTGACTGAAAGAGAGGAAAACAGGTATACAGCACTCCTGACACACAGGCTTATAGGACAGTCTAGCCACTGTCAGAAATAGCAGAACAAAGTAACACTAGAGATAATCTGATGGCGAGAGGCAAGCGCAGGAACCCAAGCAACAGAAACCAAGACTACATGCCATCATCGGAGCCCAATTCTCCCACCAAAACAAACATGGAATATCCAAACACACCAGAAAAGCAAGATCTAGTTTCAAAATCATATTTGATCATGATGCTGGAGGACTTCAGGAAAGACCTGAACACACTTAGGGAAGCACAGGAAAACATTAATAAACAAGTAAAAGCCTACAGAGAGGAATCGCAAAAATCCCTGAAAGAATTCCAGGAAAACACAATCAAACAGTTGAAGGAATTAAAAATGGAAATAGAAGCAATCAAGAAAGAACACATGGAAACAACCCTGTATATAGAAAACCAAAAGAAGAGACAAGGAGCTGTAGATACAAGCTTCACCAACAGAATACAAGAGATGGAAGAGAGAATCTCAGGAGCAGAAGATTCCATAGAAATCATTGACTCAACTGTCAAAGATAATGTAAAGCGGAAAAAGCTACTGGTCCAAAACATACAGGAAATCCAGGACTCAATGAGAAGATCAAACCTAAGGATAATAGGTATAGAAGAGAGTGAAGACTCCCAGCTCAAAGAACCAGTAAATATCTTCAACAAAATCATAGAAGAAAACTTCCCTAACCTAAAAAAAGAGATACCCATAGACATACAAGAAGCCTACAGAACTCCAAATAGATTGGACCAGAAAAGAAACACCTCCCGTCACATAATTGTCAAAACACCAAAAGCACAAAATAAAGAAAGAATATTAAAAGCAGTAAGGGAAAAAGGTCAAGTAACATATAAAGGGAGACCTATCAGAATCACACCAGACTTCTCGCCAGAAACTATGAAGGCCAGAAGATCCTGGACTGATGTTATGCAGACCCTAAGAGAACACAAATGCCAGCCCAGGTTACTGTATCCAGCAAAACTCTCAATTAACATTGATGGAGAAACCAAGATATTCCATGACAAAACCAAATTTACACAATATCTTTCTACAAATCCAGCACTACAAAGGATAATAAATGGTAAAGCCCAACATAAGGAGGCAAGCTATACCCTAGAAGAAGCAAGAAACTAATCGTCTTGGCAACAAAACAAAGAGAATGAAAGCACACAAACATAACCTCACATCAAATATGAATATAACAGGAAGCAATAATCACTATTCCTTAATATCTCTCAATATCAATGGCCTCAACTCCCCAATAAAAAGACATAGATTAACAAACTGGATACGCAACGAGGACCCTGCATTCTGCTGCCTACAGGAAACACACCTCAGAGACAAAGACAGACACTACCTCAGAGTGAAAGGCTGGAAAACAACTTTCCAAGCAAATGGTCGGAAGAAGCAAGCTGGAGTAGCCATTCTAATATCAAATAAAATCAATTTCCAACTAAAAGTCATCAAAAAAGATAAGGAAGGACACTTCATATTCATCAAAGGAAAAATCAACCAAGATGAACTCTCAATCCTAAATATCTATGCCCCAAATACAAGGGCACCTACATATGTAAAAGAAACCTTACTAAAGCTCAAAACACACATTGCACCTCACACAATAATAGTGGGAGATTTCAACACCCCACTCTCATCAATGGACAGATCATGGAAACAGAAATTAAACAGTGATGTAGACAGACTAAGAGAAGTCATGAGCCAAATGGACTTAACGGATATTTATAGAACATTCTATCCTAAAGCAAAAGGATATACCTTCTTCTCAGCTCCTCATGGTACTTTCTCCAAAATTGACCATATAATTGGTCAAAAAACGGGCCTCAACAGGTACAGAAAGATAGAAATAATCCCATGCGTGCTATCGGACCACCACGGCCTAAAACTGGTCTTCAATAACAATAAGGGAAGAATGCCCACATATACGTGGAAATTGAACAATGCTCTACTCAATGATAACCTGGTCAAGGAAGAAATAAAGAAAGAAATTAAAAACTTTTTAGAATTTAATGAAAATGAAGATACAACATACTCAAACTTATGGGACACAATGAAAGCTGTGCTAAGAGGAAAACTCATAGCGCTGAGTGCCTGCAGAAAGAAACAGGAAAGAGCATATGTCAGCAGCTTGACAGCACACCTAAAAGCTCTAGAACAAAAAGAAGCAAATACACCCAGGAGGAGTAGAAGGCAGGAAATAATCAAACTCAGAGCTGAAATCAACCAAGTAGAAACAAAAAGGACCATAGAAAGAATCAACAGAACCAAAAGTTGGTTCTTTGAGAAAATCAACAAGATAGATAAACCCTTAGCCAGACTAACGAGAGGACACAGAGAGTGTGTCCAAATTAACAAAATCAGAAATGAAAAGGGAGACATAACTACAGATTCGGAGGAAATTCAAAAAATCATCAGATCTTACTATAAAAACCTATATTCAACAAAATTTGAAAATCTTCAGGAAATGGACAATTTCCTAGACAGATACCAGGTATCGAAGTTAAATCGGGAACAGATAAACCAGTTAAACAACCCCATAACTCCTAAGGAAATAGAAGCAGTCATTAAAGGTCTCCCAACCAAAAAGAGCCCAGGTCCAGACGGGTTTAGTGCAGAATTCTATCAAACCTTCATAGAAGACCTCATACCAATATTATCCAAACTATTCCACAAAATTGAAACAGATGGAGCCCTACCGAATTCCTTCTACGAAGCCACAATTACTCTTATACCTAAACCACACAAAGACACAACAAAGAAAGAGAACTTCAGACCAATTTCCCTTATGAATATCGACGCAAAAATACTCAATAAAATTCTGGCAAACCGAATTCAAGAGCACATCAAAACAATCATCCACCATGATCAAGTAGGCTTCATCCCAGGCATGCAGGGATGGTTTAATATACGGAAAACCATCAACGTGATCCATTATATAAACAAACTGAAAGAACAGAACCACATGATCATTTCATTAGATGCTGAGAAAGCATTTGACAAAATTCAACACCCCTTCATGATAAAAGTCCTGGAAAGAATAGGAATTCAAGGCCCATACCTAAACTTAGTAAAAGCCATATACAGCAAACCAGTTGCTAACATTAAACTAAATGGAGAGAAACTTGAAGCAATCCCACTAAAATCAGGGACTAGACAAGGCTGCCCACTCTCTCCCTACTTATTCAATATAGTTCTTGAAGTTCTAGCCAGAGCAATCAGACAACAAAAGGAGATCAAAGGGATACAGATCGGAAAAGAAGAGGTCAAAATATCACTATTTGCAGATGACATGATAGTATATTTAAGTGATCCCAAAAGTTCCACCAGAGAACTAGTAAAGCTGATAAACAACTTCAGCAAAGTGGCTGGGTATAAAATTAACTCAAATAAATCAGTTGCCTTCCTCTATACAAAAGAGAAACAAGCCGAGAAAGAAATTAGGGAAACGACACCCTTCATAATAGACCCAAATAATATAAAGTACCTCGGTGTGACTTTAACCAAGCAAGTAAAAGATCTGTACAATAAGAACTTCAAGACACTGAGGAAAGAAATTGAAGAAGACCTCAGAAGATGGAAAGATCTCCCATGCTCATGGATTGGCAGGATTAATATGGTAAAAATGGCCATTTTACCAAAAGCAATCTACAGATTCAATGCAATCCCCATCAAAATACCAATCCAATTCTTCAAAGAGTTAGACACAACAATTTGCAAATTCATCTGGAATAACAAAAAACCCAGGATAGCTAAAGCTATCCTCAACAATAAAAGGACTTCAGGGGGAATCACTATCCCTGAACTCAAGCAGTATTACAGAGCAATAGTGATAAAAACTGCATGGTATTGGTACAGAGACAGACAGATAGACCAATGGAATAGAATTGAAGACCCAGAAATGAACCCACACACCTATGGTCACTTGATTTTTGACAAAGGAGCCAAAACCATCCAATGGAAAAAAGATAGTATTTTCAGCAAATGGTGCTGGTTCAACTGGAGGGCAACATGTAGAAGAATGCAGATCGATCCATCCTTATCACCCTGTACAAAGCTTAAGTCCAAGTGGATCAAGGACCTCCACATCAAACCAGACACACTCAAACTAATAGAAGAAAAACTAGGGAAGCATCTGGAACACATGGGCACTGGAAAAAATTTCCTGAACAAAACACCAATGGCTTATGCTCTAAGATCAAGAATCGACAAATGGGATCTCATAAAACTGCAAAGCTTCTGTAAGGCAAAGGACACTGTGGTTAGGACAAAACGGCAACCAACAGATTGGGAAAAGATCTTTACCAATCCTACAACAGATAGAGGCCTTATATCCAAAATACACAAAGAACTCAAGAAGTTAGACCGCAGGGAAACAAATAACCCTATTAAAAAATGGGGTTCAGAGCTAAACAAAGAATTCACAGCTGAGGAATGCCGAATGGCCGAGAAACACCTAAAGAAATGTTCAACATCTTTAGTCATAAGGGAAATGCAAATCAAAACAACCCTGAGATTTCACCTCACACCAGTGCGATTGGCTAAGATCAAAAACTCAGGTGACAGCAGATGCTGGCGAGGATGTGGAGAAAGAGGAACACTCCTCCATTGTTGGTGGGATTGCAGACTGGTAAAACCATTCTGGAAATCAGTCTGGAGGTTCCTCAGAAAATTGGACATTGAACTGCCTGATGATCCAGCTATACCTCTCTTGGGCATATACCCAAAAGATGCCTCAACATATAAAAGAGACACGTGCTCCACTATGTTCATCGCAGCCTTATTTATAATAGCCAGAAGCTGGAAAGAACCCAGATGCCCTTCAACAGAGGAATGGATACAGAAAATGTGGTACATCTACACAATGGAATATTACTCAGCTATCAAAAACAACGAGTTTATGAAATTCGTAGGCAAATGGTTGGAACTGGAAAATATCATCCTGAGTGAGCTAACCCAATCACAGAAAGACATACATGGTATGCACTCATTGATAAGTGGCTATTAGCCCAAATGCTTGAATTACCCTAGATGCCTAGAACAAATGAAACTCAAGACGGATGATCAAAATGTGAATGCTTCACTCCTTCTTTAAATGAGGAAAAAGAATACCCTTGGCAGGGAAGGGAGAGGCAAAGATTAAAACAGAGACTGAAGGAACACCCATTCAGAGCCTGCCCCACATGTGGCCCATACATATACAGCCACCCAATTAGACAAGATGGATGAAGCAAAGAAGTGCAGACCGACAGGAGCCGGATGTAGATCGCTCCTGAGAGACACAGCCAGAATACAGCAAATATAGAGGCGAATGCCAGCAGCAAACCACTGAACTGAGAATAGGTCCCCTATTGAAGGAATCAGAGAAAGAACTGGAAGAGCTTGAAGGGGCTCGAGACCCCAAAAGTACAACAATGCCAAGCAACCAGAGCTTCCAGGGACTAAGCCACTACCTAAAGACTATACATGGACTGACCCTGGACTCTGACCCCATAGGTAGCAATGAATATCCTAGTAAGAGCACCAGTGGAAGGGGAAGCCCTGGGTCCTGCTAAGACTGAACCCACAGTGAACTAGTCTATGGGGGGAGGGCGGCAATGGGGGGAGGGTTGGGAGGGGAACACCCATAAGGAAGGGGAGGGGGGAGGGGGATTTTTGCCCGGAAACCAGGAAAGGGAATAACACTCGAAATGTATATAAGAAATACTCAAGTTAATAAAAAAAAGAAAAAGAAAAAAAAATGGGGTTCAGAGCTAAACAAACAAATCACAGCTGAGGAATGCCGAATGGCTGAGAAACACCTAAAGAAATGTTCAACATCTTTAGTCATAAGGGAAATGCAAATCAAAACAACCCTGAGATTTCACCTCACACCAGTGCGATTGGCTAAGATCAAAAACTCAGGTGACAGCAGATGCTGGCGAGGATGTGGAGAAAGAGGAACACTCCTCCATTGTTGGTGGGATTGCAGACTGGTAAAACCATTCTGGAAATCAGTCTGGAGGTTCCTCAGAAAATTGGACATTGAACTGCCTGAGGATCCAGCTATACCTCTCTTGGGCATATACCCAAAAGATGCCTCAACATATAAAAGAGACACGTGCTCCACTATGTTCATCGCAGCCTTATTTATAATAGCCAGAAGCTGGAAAGAACCCAGATGCCCTTCAACAGAGGAATGGATACAGAAAATGTGGTACATCTACACAATGGAATATTACTCAGCTATCAAAAACAACGAGTTTATGAAATTCGTAGGCAAATGGTTGGAACTGGAAAATATCATCCTGAGTGAGCTAACCCAATCACAGAAAGACATACATGGTATGCACTCATTGATAAGTGGCTATTAGCCCAAATGCTTGAATTACCCTAGATGCCTAGAACAAATGAAACTCAAGACGGATGATCAAAATGTGAATGCTTCATTCCTTCTTTAAAAGGGGAACAAGAATACCCTTGGCAGGGAAGAGAGAGGCAAAGATTAAAACAGAGACTGAAGGAACACCCATTCAGAGCCTGCCCCACATGTGGCCCATACATATACAGCCACCCAATTAGACAAGATGGATGAAGCAAAGAAGTGCAGACCGACAGGAGCCGGATGTAGATCGCTCCTGAGAGACACAGCCAGAATACAGCAAATACAGAGGCAAATGCCAGCAGCAAACCACTGAACTGAGAATAGGTCCCCTATTGAAGGAATCAGAGAAAGAACTGGAAGAGCTTGAAGGGGCTCGAGACCCCAAAAGTACTACAATGCCAAGCAACCAGAGCTTCCAGGGACTAAGCCACTACCTAAAGACTATACATGGACTGACCCTGGACTCTGACCACATAGTTAGAAATGAATATCCTAGTAAGAGCACCAGTGGAAGGGGAAGCCCTGGGTCCTGCTAAGACTGAACCCCCAGTGAACTAGACTGTTGGGGGGAGGGCGGCAATGGGGGGAGGGTTGGGAGGGGAACACCCATAAGGAAGGGGAGGGGGGAGGGGGATGTTTGCCCGGAAACCGGGAAAGGGAATAACACTCGAAATGTATATAAGAAATACTCAAGTTAATAAAAAAAAAAAAAGAATAGGAAGGTTCCCCATAGACCCATGTGTTTGAATGCTTGGCCTATAAGGAGAGGTATTATTAGAAGGTGTGATCTTGTTGGAATAGGTGTGGCTTTTTGGAGGAATTGTGTCCCTATAGGGGAAGGCTTTGAGGCCTCATATGCTCAAGCTATGCCCAATGTGTCTCTTAGTCTCCTTCTGTTGCCTGCAGATCAAGATCTAGAACTTTCAGCTCCTTCTCCAGCTCCATGCCTATCTGCACACCACCATGTCTCCTGCCACATTGATAATGGAGAACCTCTGAAACTGTATGCTAGCCCTAAATCCCTGTTTTCCTTTAACTATTAGTGTTTCTTTCTGCCTACTTATTGTTCGTCATTGTAGACCTACATAAGAATGATCACTAATGACCACGTGCCAGAGTCAATATTAGGCTGTCTTACAATTTTCTCTGCCAAAGGAATTAGTCTAATCCTTTTAAATTTAGCCTCAGGACAGTTCATAGGGCAAGGGTAGAAATCAGCCACACTCATTGCCAAAATATCACAAAAATGTTCTCCAAACCAGTGCTAGTATTGTTCCCGTTACTCTAAGTCACCAATGGCAGACCGTAGTAGAATCCAGTTCTATGTCAGTGATGGGAGATTGTCCTTGTCCTTCTCCCTCCTCCCTCTGTGACGCTGAAGAGCTTTAGACTTTCTCTATTTTGCCTTCATTGTTCTCTATGGCATGAGTCCCTCAGATCCAATGTTGCAAGATTTTAATTTCTTTGGATAGAAATTTAAATGGAATTTAAACTAAGTGAAGAAAAATTAACTTCACCTTACTTACAACATAATATATAAAATAGTATATATACTACATCGTCTGATCAAGCAGTTGTTATATGTTGTTTAGATGAGCTTTTCAAATCCAAGTCGCATTAGAAATAGAATAAATAATATATTGTGTGAATCATTCTTGAGGCATGGAAACTGGGTGACACATCCAAGATCATGGAGCATCACTGGGCCCAGCAAGTGAAGAGAGATGTAGAAACTTCCTACTAAGTGTCCATCCTGATCAGACCCCAGCTCTTCATTCTGAGATCTAGTAGAAGTGAAGCCATTGAGAAAGTCAGAAGGAATCATTTTCCCATATCAATATGCACAACAAGACACATCTAAACTTCAGAGCTCACACTTTAGCTCCCAGATTCTCTTCCAAGTGTTCGTTCCTCATTTTCCTTGACTATTTTCCAAAGTGAAACCACATTTTCTTATCCCAGCAGGTTCTGCCTCTGTCCCTCACAGTAGCCCTAATAGCTTAACTGTCAAACAATGGCAGGGTTACAATGAGTCAGAGTGATGTTTGTCCCTTAAGCCACTGAGTCATTCCTAAAGCCCACTTCTTAGGGAGCATTACAGTCAGAGAAGCTCAGATTGGAAGGGACTGAGGACATCATCTGGTCTGAACTTTCCCTGAGGCATAACTCAGTCCTGATGACCACAGACTCCGTCACTGAACTGCCTCTTGGGCCTCATTGTGCTGCCCTCCTTTCTTTCAGCGCAGGTTGCTATTTAGTTCTTGAAAGATTCATTGCTTCCTGGAAGTGGTGAATATGCTACTGAGAGCCGCAGGATCTGAATTAAAATACCTTGTTTGCACATGCCGTTAATGCAAGTCTAATAACTCTGACTCTTAGTAGTCTTCATTTCCAAAGAAGAAATGATCAGGGAACTAAACAAGATTATTCTCTACAGTGACAGAAGTTCAGTGGATAATATTAAAAAACCATCATTATATACTAAAGAATGTAGAATTATTTCCCCTGCCCCATTCTGCTAAACTATTTAAAAATTTCAATGATGTTGCTATTTCCCTAATACCCTGATAGTTCATTGAGTCTCTCTCAAGATTTTCCAATCTCTCCAATAAGCTTTGTGCCTACAGAGCTCTTGTGAGAATGTCTGTGTTCTCTAGCTCAAGGCTGGCTGGTTTCTTTATATAATTCACATAAATGTTCATCATTTCAGGTATCAAGGTAGCTAAACCATTTTGTCTATACTGCTTGACATTTCTTGGATGTAATGTCAAATGAGTTCTCTCATGCTTCCCTTTGAAAAATCCCACATAAGAATTTCCAAGAGTATTAGGGTTGTAAGAGTTCTGATTGTGTTAAAGGCTTCAAAGTGCAGACCTTAAGGCTATTGGGTGTGGAGTTGGAGAGATAATGCAGTGAGTAAGAACTGGTATCTCTCTTTCAGAAATATGACTCCCAGAACCCTCATCAAATGAGTTATGACCATCTATAAATCTAGTTCCAGGGGCTCTGATGGCCTTTTCTGACCTCTGCCACCTACACTCAGAATATCTCTCTCTCTCTCTCTCTCTCTCTCTCTCTCTCTCTCTCTCTCTCTCTCTCTCTCTCTCTCTCTCTCTCCCCCTCTTTCTCCTCTTCTTTGTCTTCTCTTTCTTCTCTCCATCTATCTCTCTTCTCTCTTCTGTCTCTCTTTTCTCTCTCTCCTCACTTATCTCTCCCTCTATTACATTTAATTCTCTCCTTCTCTTTTACACACACACACACACACACACGCACGCACAAACACACACAGATTTAAAACTTTACTGGCTGGCTTCTGTCTCCTGGGCTTTTCCTGCTTGTAGTCACTCTCAAACCTAGTCATCTTAGGAAGACACAGGAGCAAGCACATATCCAGGCAATTAACCTCCACTGGAATGTTGCTCTTCTAGATGTTTCAGTAGGATTTCTGCTCCATGATTGCACCGTGAATAAACCCTCAGACACTTCAACCTCACAGCAGAGAAGTGACCCAATGTGCTACTTGCCACCTGCTCTTCTATTCTCCCTGTTTGATGTCAGCTGCTATACCCAAACCTATTATTTCTTTAACCAATGATTATGAATGTTTATGTGGTCAGCACTTCTCTGTGGAACTTCAAATCTATATAGCTAATGTCTAGCATAGCCCTGGGTATTCTATAATTATTTCCAACCTACGTAAATTCAATTTTATTAAGTACCTGAAAAAATACATATTATAGATGAATATCAATATTGAATATTTAAGGCTCTGGGTCAAATTATATTGTAATGCTTTTGCCCCCTTCTAAAGAGGCAAAATCATTCACGTGAGTCATGTCAGAGAGAGCACCATGAGATAGCATCTAGGACAATTTGCTCTTTGTTGCTTGGACTCTTAAAAATGATTTTAAATTAGCTCATCCCAGATGATTGGTAAGAGCTGGCTGCTGGCCCAGCATGATGCTAAGCAGACGTGTCAGCAAAGAGGCTGAGGAGCCATCATCTCTGGGGTTAGACTGACTGTAGTGCAATCAGATCCTATCTGTTTTCACAATCTCTACTTGCTCCCTGATTGAAATAATATATCACTTGCTAAGCAACCGTGTCTAAAAATGAATTCCATAGCTTCATGTGCAGATTTTTTTTCAAACTGAACTTGGTTTTTTTTTTTATTAAGATTCACATTAAAAACCCATGCTCAACTTTTATCTTCAGCATGAGCTACACAACAATTTCCAGACAAGTGTAATTGAAAATGAGAAGGCTTGGCAATACACGCTAAGACTGATTATTTACAGTACAAAATAAGAATTGGTGTATAATACATTATTCTTCAAACAAAAGGGAGGGGAATGCCTCACAAATCAACAGGATTTAAAATGTTAAAATAAGGGTGTAGAGTTGACTATTAGATAATGCTTAGAAAGGGATCTAAACACATGTTAATCAAGATATCAATTTAACATATTTAAGTCAATAGATGGTATACATAATAGACAAATTTAATGCTGGGGGCAGTGGCTTTTAGATACCTACCTCATACGTTGTTCATAAAACAACACAAGGAGACCAACACAGCACAAAGCACCACATCAATGAAAGGGAATCTCATTGCCAAAACAAAGCTAGAGAAATAGAAGAGTAATTCAGACTATTAACTTTTTTCATATCCAGCATCATATATAGTTTAGAGTCTTTAAACAATAAGAGTCACTTCTCTCATAAGAATGAATGAGATGTTATATAAAATAAAACCAAAGTTAGTTTTAAAGAATTGGATGATCTTTGACTGGAATGAATTCACTGAGTGGAAAGGATAAAGGTTGAAATTATGGGGAAAAAGAGAGTCAATTTACTGGGTAAAATCAGCACATAGGAACTTGGGGTTAAGCAGCCTTTGTTAACATATGATAACAGCATCAGGACAACATCTCTCTCATTGTGAGTTTTCACTCTGTCTGTCTTAATTAATTAATCAATTAATTATACATCCCAATTGTAGTCCCCTCTCTTCTCTCCAACCAGTCCCTCCCTTTTTCCTCCCCTTTCCCCTATACCCTCTCTCTTTCTCCTCAGAGATCCCTACACACATCAATCCACTTTATCATATCAAGTTGTAGCAGGACTGGGCACATCTTCTATTGAGGCTAGACAAGGCTGCGCAGTTAGGGGAAGGGAATCTAAAGGTAGGCAACACAGTCAGAGACAGCCCCTGCTCCTGCTATTAGAGGTCCAACACAAGAACCAAGCTGCACATCTGATACATATGTGTAAGCGGGGTTAGGTCCATCCCATGCATGCATCCTGGCTGGTGCTTTGGTCTTAGTGAGCCGCTATGAGCCCAGGTTAGTTAATTCTGTAAGTTTTCTTGTGGTGTCCTTGACCCCTATGGCTCTTTTGATCCTTTCTTCCCTTCTTCCACAAGATTTGTCAAGCTTCAGCCAGTGTATAGCTGTGGGTCTTTGTGTCTGTTTCCATCAGCTGCTGGTTGAAGACACTCAGATGACTGTTATATTACACTCCTGTCTGCACATACAGCAGGATAAGAATAATAGTATCAGGGATGGGCTCTCTTTCATGACATGGGACTCAAGTTGGGCCAGTCATTCCCTCACTTTCTGTCCCATTTTTATCCCTTCACCTCTTAAGGGCAGAAGAAAAGCGTGTTGAAGGTTTTGTCCCCACCTTAGTATCTGCATCGCTCCATTGGAAGTGCTGCCTGGTTACAGGAGATGACCATTTCATGCTCCATATCCCCCATTGTTAGGAGTCTCAGGTAGGCTCATCTTCATAGATTCCTTGGAGTTTTCATTGTCCTAGATTTCTAGCTTTTCTCAGAGATAGCCCCCACTGATTCTAGTTCTCTCCTCCTCCATATCCCCATTATTGATGCTTCCTGTTCCCCTCTCCATTCCCTCTCCCATCCAGTTTCCTCCTTCCATTCTCCCCAGAAGTCTACCTTTATCAGTGATATTCAAACATCTTCTCTTGGGCCTTACCTGTTACTTAGCTTCTTTGAGTCTGTGGTTTATAGCATAGCTTACCCTGTACTTGATGGCTACTGTTCACTTATAAGTGAGTATATGCCATGTTTGTCTTACATCACTCAGGATATTTTCTAGTTCTATCCATTTGCCTGTAAATTTCATGATATCATTGGGTTTAATAGCTTTCTTTATCCATTCTTAGGTTGAAGGACATCTGGGTTGTTTCCAGTTTCTGGCTATTATGAATAAAGCTGCTGAACTGGGAGTTTCTGGATATGTCATGCAATGCAGACTCATGCGGTGTTTTGCTGAGGCAAGACCCATGGGAGGACACATGATATTTGGAGAAAGTATAAATAGGACTTAATGAACAGAGACAATGTGCTTGCCCAGCTAGCTTTGCAATGTCTTGTTGGTTTCAGGTCTTCTACAAAACATTGCTTTTGTTCTTAATTGGGTGTTCTACGCAAATAGTAATTATGAGTAAATAAACCCACATCCTGGTTTGCATCCTTGGCTTTTGAGTGCCTAAGACTAGGGGCCTCTGCTAACAGAGCCAAAAGCTCATACCCCTAAGTCCCAAAAGCTGAACTTGAGGCTCTAGACACAGATTGGAGGTCTTAACCAATAGCTTTCCTAGCACTTGGGACCTGGTGTGACCCTTGGCTTCCAGCAACAGGGAGCACCAGGCAGCATTTGCTAGTATTGATGCTTACGTTATTGGCTTCCAGTTTGGGTTTGGTCTAGTTTTTCTCTGCTGTGTTCACATTCCTTTCTGTATAATGGGAATATTTAAACATTATATGCTAGAAATGTGTATATGTCAGGTCTTTGGTAGCAGGGGCCATGCTTCACCATATGTAATTCTGCAGTTTAGTTTCTCCTTATACATACTACCTGATGTGCTACTGAATTTGACTGATCAATCGTTTAAGAGGCAAATAAATGAGCTACACATAGATTGATCAACGAGTGAGAATGCAAAGTCAGATGAATTTGAATGAGACTAAATTTATCTCATAAGAATAGATAAGAACCACTAGCTTAGCTTTTCTTCTTAAAGTAGCAATCCAATGCTCAAAAATCAGATCAGTTAACTAGATAAGCCATACGTCATCTTGTGGTTCATACATAAATTCCTGAAATATCTCCTTGAAATTATAGGAGTCTAGGTTTCTCCAATTCTGTGCAGCCAAAGGATAGAGTTGACCATTGTCCAACAGTATGTCTTATTGGTAAGTCATGGTTTCGATGACTTGGCTGTTTAGAAAGAATCACAATCACAAATCCTTTCATCTTCTAAAATTACCTTCAGTTGGTCCTTTTTGTTTGCTCTTTTCTCTAGTAGAGGCTTTTTTTAAAAAGAACAATAGCTAGAATGATAGCATAAAAGCATTCAAAGTGACCTTGAACTAAATTGCCCCCATTATCTGTGGAAATCTTGATGAAACTGCCACCAGGATCATTTTAAAAGTATTTTTCTAATTATGGATAAGGAAGCAAATAAGTGTAATATTCTAATCCTGTATGATGAAAATCACCAGGGTGTGATGCTATGGTTTTAAAATCTTTTTAAGCAAAGTTTTGTTTGTTACAACTTTATAAAGCCTATGTATGGTCTTTCCAGCTCACCCTGGGCTTGTGACTTTGTATTTCTTTTTGCTTGAAACAGGGTCTCATGGCTTAGGCTGGCCTGGGACTCATTATGGGCATAGCCTGCCCTAGATCTTACAATACCTTAATGTCTGTTTCTCAAGTGATGGTGTTACAGGTGTGTGCCAACACGTCTAGATTTCTGTGTGGTTTCTTCTCCCACATACAAATTAGAACATGTTTCTGTCTGATTTTTACACTTGGGTAAGGTCAGCTAGGTGTGATCGTATTGTTGAGGAATCAATCTCTGGGAGGTTTTCATCATGCAGAACTGGAAGTCTGTCAGCCATTAAATCACTCCTCCTTCCCATTTCTCCAAGCCCTGAGTAAACATGATTTCACTCTTTTTTTTTTTTGACTATTTTAGGGATCACACACTAGTTGAATAACACACCTTTTTGTTCTTTTGATTTCTGACAACATGTTCCACAAAATCTCCTTAAGTTTCCTTCACATGTTAACAATACCCTTATCTTAATGGTAAAAAAAGTATCCACTGCATGTGTATGACACACGCGGTCTGTCTACCCAGGCATCCATAGGTATTGAGGTTGTTTCCATGGTAATGCCCATTATGGATATCCTGTTCTTTATTTTCCTTATCTTTGAATGGTGAAGAGCTGCCATGCACATCTGTGTGCATGGATTCTAATATAACATGCATGCCGACATTAAGGGTCAATCATATCTTTCCTGATTCTTCAGGAAAACAATACATTTCTAAATGAAACTAATGGGATATTCTGAGTCTTCAGAAATGGAGGAGTTAATAATAAAGGGGGTGATTAAAACAACTTAGCACAAACACGTCCTTATTATAGTCCACAGCTGTGCTTCAGTACTTTCTGTCAGACTGGTCCTCAGCAACATCAGTTTTTTATCGGTGAGACCCCTAAACCTTAATTCATATTTTTAAACTGCCATGCTTTTATGCACTGCTCTGGGATTACACCCACTCCAATGGCCCCTCCCCCTCATTTCCTTTCCACCCATCCCCTCCTTCTGTCTAGTTAGTCCCCTCTGCCCCCTGTGTCTCTCCTTTTCCTTCATTTTTTTCCTTTGGTTTCTAGGCTCCACGCAGGAAGCCACAGTTTCCGTGTGCTCATGATGCAATGGCCTTGCTGTATCCAGAGATGGTACCTTGCCACAGTCCATCTGATGTGAACAGCAGTGGTACCAACAGACTTCTTAGGTACAAAGTTAACTGTGGAATTGGACTGAAGAATTTGGAATGTGTGTGGGGGTCTTTAGCACATTAGTGACGAGAATAATAAATTTTTCCTCCACAAAACACATTTCCAAAACTTTGTCAATGCCCTAATTACCTTATACTTTCTATGTACTGTATTTAAATTTTGTTCCTGGTGATGATTTTTTTAAAATCAAAATGGGCCAGTTAAAACAAGATGATCAAGATGGACTACCAGGTCATCAAATTTCAGGATGAGTTTCTGTGCTCTGTGCCACAGTAGCAATTTGTGATCGAATTTCCTCTTCATTGAGCTGAATAATAAAATTGACCCACAAACTCACAATGACTCTTTTGCCTAAATCCTGTTCTGCTGTTGCTTTGCAACCATTTCCGGCATATGATGTGAGAACTGGCTGAAGCAATATGAAAACTCTGCACATGGAATGAAGCCCCATCACTATGGCAAAGTGAAGGCCAAGTCAGTCAATATTCCCTCTGTTTTATTGAATCTGGAAGCAGGAAGAGCTATTTCTGTCCCTGGGTTGATCTGTGGGTTGGGTTGGTAAGCAACATCTTTGCATGAACTGTTGACCAAGATTTAGGCAGGCTCTGGAGGCCACCCAGCCCTCTTCAGAACACACTGTGGGTGCTGGCCCTGATCTGGCTACTGAACCAGTGGAAAGGTCACTTTGCTGAGAAACCAAAAGCAAACTGTGGTTTCTGCAGCTCCTGGGCCTTAGCAGGGCCCTGGGGAAGGAGCCTCGTGCAAACAAGTTCCTGCTTAATACCTAGAGTATTTGATTCCTAGCAAAGTTAAGCTTGCTTCTCGGCAAGCCCCGGTCTGCAGACATACACACCTAAGTTCCAAACACTAGTATCTGTGTTCTCAACCATGCTATTTTGATACATTCCCGGCAGTGAGATTGATGGTCCCAAATGGGCCTTGATTCAGAAGGGAGGTAGGTCTCCATTTTATCCTGAAGGAACTCACAACCTAAAGAAGGCAGCAATAATGACTTCAAGGAGACTGCAGCAGCCCTTCCTTGTATATTCAGACGTTGTGTATGCACATAGGTTGCTCTGGTCTCTAGTTCTCAGTGAGTCCAAGACTCTGGTTTGCACTTCTAATTGATGGATGTTCTTGTTTTAACTATGGTCAGACAATGCATTTGAAATTTAAAAATCTGTACCTGTGTTCTAATGACAATATATAATGACATCAGAGGTTATAGGAAAGGACTCTGGGCATTCACTGTTACTCTATAAGGCCAAATCAGTGACAAGGGATACGGCTTCCTAATAATGAAAAGTCAATATATATGATTTTATAGTCATTTGCCTTTTTTTTTTTACTATTTTTTCATCTTTATTAAATTGGTTATTTCTTATTTACATTTCAAATGATATTCCCTTTCCCGGTTTCTAGGCCAACATCCCCCTAGCCCTCCCCCTCCCCTTCTATATGGGTGTTCCCCTCTCCATCCTCCCCCCATTACCGCCCTCCCCATGAGAATCCCATTTGCTGGGGGTCCAGCCTTGGCAGGACCAAGGGCTTCCCCTTCCACAGGTGCTCTTACTAGGCTATTCATTGCTACCTATGAGGTTGGAGTCCAGGGTCAGTCCATGTATAATCTTTGGGTAGTGGCTTAGTCCCTGGAAGCTCTGGTTGGTTGGCATTGTTGTTCATATGGGGCCTCAAGCCCCTTGAACTCTTTCAGTCCTTTTTCTGATTCCTTCAACGGGGGTCCCGTTCTCAGTTCAGTGGATTGCTGCTGGCATTCGCCTATGTATTTGCTGTATTCTGGCTGTTTCTCTCAGCAGAGATCTACATCTGGTTCCTGTCAGCCTGCACTTCTTTGCTTCATCCATCTTATCTAGTTTGGTGGCTGTATATGTATGGGCCACGTGTGGGGCAGGCTCTCAATGGGTGTTCCTTCAGTCTCTATTCTAAACTTTGCCTGCCCAGGGTATTCTTGTTCCCCTTTTAAGGAGTGAAGTATTCACATTTTGGCCATCCTTGAGTTTCATGTCTTCTGTGCATCTAGTGTAATTCGAGCATTTGGGTTTATATCCACTTATCAATGAGTGTATATCATGTATGTTTTTCTTTGAGTGGGTTACCTCACTCAGGATGATATTTTCCAATTCCAATCATTTGCCTATGAATTTCATAAAGTCATTGTTTTTGATAGCAGAGTAGTATTCCATTGTGTAGATATCCCACATTTTCTGTATCCATTCCTCTGTTGAAGGGCTTCTGGGTTCTTTCCAGCTTCTGGCTATTATAAATAAGGCTGCAATGAACATAGTGGAGCATGAGTCTTTGTTATATGTTGGGGCATCTTTTGGGTATATGCCCAAGAGAGGTATAGCTGGATCCTCAGGTAGTGGTCATTTGCCTTTAAGGAAATATTTTATTCCTTATAATATAGACTGCATGGATGAGCCATTTACAAACACATAGTTATAAGTGACAATAATTTTCAGGTTTATTCACGCTAATATATAAGGAGTTGGAGTCCTACCTGGATATTATCCATTGAGAAACAAGATCTCTTATTGAGTCCCAGTGCTGGTTCTACATTGAACGGCAGGGAGTGCAAAGTGTCTGTGATAATTTTGCCTGTTTCCTTGTGACTTTTCTTATCAATAGCCATTGCTCCCAGTGAACATGAGTTTACCTTTTCACCCACACAGCTGAATGAACTAACAGCATCTAAACAATATTGCTTTGATTGAAAATTAGTCACATTATACAATTCTAAAATACTTTCTAGTTATTAACAAGTTAACAGTTTTGTCCCAATTTATTAAATAATGTTCAACTACAGAATGATTCTCACTTTTATTTCATTTTTTAAAAAGATTTATTTATTTATTATATATAGGTACACTGTAGCTGTCCTCAGACACACCAGAAGAGAGCATCAGATCCCATTACAGATAGTTGTGAGCTACCATGTGGTTGCTGGGATTTGAACTCAGGACCTCTGGAAGATCAGTCAGTGCTTCACTGCTGTGCAGGTATGTCTGTGTGCTACATATGATCCTAGTGCCTGCTTTATTTCATTTTTAAAACCATGATATGTAATGTTTAAACATATAAGATTACTAAAGTTGGGCAAGGTGGTGCATAGCTTAATCTCAGTACTCAGGAAGATGGAGAGCTGTGAATTCAAAACCATCATGGGATGCATAGTGAGAGTTCTGTCTCAAATGGGTATGTAAGTGGATGTGTGCATTTGTGTGTGCATGCATATGTGTATATGTGTGTGCTTATTACAGTAGCCTCTGATGCAGCCAATCATTTGTCTCAAATACTATTTATAATTTTATTCTCACCTTCAGGTATATTCTTAGTTAGGCCAGCACCACTCTAAGACCTGAGATCTGAAAGTGGGAATGTCCACTATTCTACTCCAGTTATCTTACTCCTTGATTTAGCCTTACTTTCTATTCTTATTTCAGATTCACTCATGGTGGTAAGACGTCCCCTCCCCCCCCCCGCACTGTCTTTTCCTGTCTCTCTCATCCTTCCTTAGTCTCCTTGTTTTCTCTTCGCATGCTTGTACTTACAAGTACTCATCTCAACCCCAATAACCTTGGCCCACATTCATAAAGGTATGAGTGAAATTCCCTTACATGTATAAGTACAGTGACAGGGGAGAAATTTTTGTGGTAAAATAACAGATCACGACAATTATTTCACGAGCAATCAATTAGAAGCTTACACTGAAGAGCAACTTCTGCTTCAGAGTCTATAGTTTTTAGCACACAGTTAAATACAATGTAACTGGGTAAATAGATCTCTAATGTCATATGCCAAATGGAGAGTCTAAGAGACAAGAAGAAATCTGAGGGATCTATATGCCCCTCCTACCACTGCAACAAATGAGGCAGACTTATCAGCAGGCGTATCTCAGAGCGGAGAACTGAAGTGGATGAACCCATAACCCCGCAGAGAGGAGAAAAGCGAAGGCAAAAGGAACCACATTAGGAAACCGGGGCGAGTGTCCAAGGAAGAGAAGCAGAAGGAGTACCATTGTGTGTGTGAGAATGAGAGAGGCTACCTTATGAAAAGAGATGTGTCTTGCAGGGGATTTGCAATTACACAGGTGAAAGAAAGAGACAGACCGGAGAAATGTTCTCCCAATAATCGGGGAGAGAAAGCTGGTAGCCAAAGGCAGATGCCTCTAATATGTCCTTCCCTTTTTCTGTTTAAGAAAAAAGAATGTGCAAATGCTATTCGGGAGCCAGACAGGCTACTGTTTGAGTTGGCTATACCACACATATAATCGGCAGATAGGTACTGGAGCATGCTTTCTTCTCATATTGAATGTACCGTAGTGTGCTGTTCTAATCTTAGTAATTCGTGGATGTGATTATGCACTCCTTGGGGCCCATCTCTAATATATTCTGCAAGACAGAAATTCCGTTAGTCTATCCAGAAGGAGTGTATGTTATTATTAACATTAATGTGGCATATAATAGTGTTTGCAGCAATATATTGTATAGATATTAATGTAAAATATTAATAGCAGACAAAATATCACCTTGTTAACTAGCATGGATCAATTCTCTTTCATTGATATAGAAATATTTAAAAGCTAAATTGAAATATGCTACCCCAAGACTTACAAATATAAATATAGTCAAGGTATCTAGGAACATAAGAAATCAACTTACCACAATAATAACTAGATATCAAGAAAATCAATGCTCTTCACCAACCCATGGTGGCTCAAACTGACAAATGCTATAGACCGATTAGGGGACAGTCACCTTCATACAATGTGTACACTAATTTATAAGTGAAGAAGGATTGTAGCCAGGCCTCATAAAAAATACATCCCAAAGGAAGTGAAAATCACCTCTGTGTTATTTATTTTCTCCTTTCTTTCCCCCCATGCTCTTTTTCTGAAACTTCTATTTAACAGACATGAGATTTTTATATTCATTTTTCTGCAACCAGTGTTTTAACTTCTGATTCAAGCCCAGCGTTTTCGGTCATTTGCTTGATTTTTGACAGAACCTTTTATTAAATTTTACTTATTCATTGAACCTATTTTTGTGTGTGTGGCACTGGGGTTGAAGCAGGGTCTTGCATACCGTTCTACCACTGGGCTGCATCCTCACCTCCACAGGGTGTTTGACTTTATCTTAGGCTGTGTGTAGTCTGGCATCTAGCTCCTTCTCTCTGCATACGACTTCTGCTCCTTACTTGTACTGTTTTCCTGATTACCTCTGAGATGTTTTTCTTTTGCTCTCTGGCATTTCTTTCTCATCTTTATTCATCAAAAACCTACTTTGATCTTTCCTTCATGAGATTTTCTTCCAATGCTGGGAAATCCTTGGCTGTTCTGTCCCATTTTGGCTTTTACAGTGGCATCTTCTGCCCAGAACTTAGGACTGTTGGAGAAATAATCAGGAAAGGGAAGGGAAGACAAAGACGGAGTAACTGGAAGCTTCGCTGGAATCTCACCTTCCCACCACTTCCTTATATTATGACGGTTTTCTCCTCTGTGTTCATTTTACCGTTTTGAAAACAAGCAGATGAAGAATAGCTTTCACACAGCTTCTGCGTACACTCCTGGTTTTGGGTTGAGCCTCTGACCACCTTCCTTACCCTTCCTCTTGCTCCTCCCTTCTGCTCTTGTGGCTTACTTCTGTGACCCTGCCACCTCATTTCCTTGGAGACCACTGTGCACCCAAGTTTGATGAATATGCCAGTCAGTCTTATCTCCACGGAGGTCTATGTGTGCACTGTGACTGCACATGGAGTGGATTCACAGGGACACTGTGAGACCTTGATGCCTCTTTGTTGGTCAAAGTCTTGTCACAAGGATACAACATGTGAAGACACTGTTGACAGCTGTAGTTGTCACTGCTGGCCTAAATATACAGGTGCCTGGTGTGAGGCAGACATAAATGAATGCAGTAGCAACCCCTGCCAATTTTGAGGGGGAATGTGCCGAGCTGTCCTCAGAGGATCAATAGGGACACATTGCAGGCCTACCTTTCTCTTTTAACTACCTTGGAGCCTCAGGCTATTTTTGTATCTGTCAACCTGGATTCATAGATAGGAGCCTAGCATAACTGTCCTCTGAGAGGATCTACGCAGTAGCTGACCGAAACAGATGCAGAGACTCACAGCCAAACATTAGATTAAGCTTGGAAAGTCTTATTTAAGAGTTGGGGGGAAGGTTTGAGGAACCCAGAGGGGATAACAACCTCACAAGAAGACCAACAGAGTCAACTAACCTGGGTCTTTGGAGACTCCCAGAGACTGAACCACTAACCAAAGAGCATACAGTGGCTAGACCTAGCCCTCCCTCCCCCCACATATGCAGCAGATGTGCAGCTTGGTCTTTATGCAGGTCTCTAACAATTGGAGCAAGGGCTTAACCTGCTTCTGTTTCCAGCCTGTGGATCTTGCTACCCCAACTGGACTGTATTGTCGGGCTTCAGTGGGAGAGGATATATCTAGTCCTACAGGGACTTGATGTACCAGGATGGGTTGTTTCCTGGGGAAGGACCTCCCCTTCTCAGAGGGGAAAGAGAGGAGGGATGGTGGGAGAGGTTATGTCAGTGGTGGGGGTCTATCTGGGAGGAGAGGAGGGCTTTGATCAAGATATAAAGTGAATTAATTAATTAACTAATTAATGGAAAACAAACAAACACATAAATAAAAAAGGGTTAGACCCTAGGAGACAAGGAATAGCTCATAGATTGGTTAAATCTGTCAGCTAGAGCTTCGTGTGGTGGAACCATGACAGTCAACTTTACATCTTGCCCTGGACCTTATAGAAGAGAAAAAGCTTCATCTCCCTTAAGTAGCTGTTAATTTAGGATTCACAAATGTGAATTCACCTCAAGCATCATACAAAACCAACTCCAAACCTGTAGGTATAGATGTAAATAAATGTACCACCGGAACTTTCAAAGAATCAGAACAAGGATACACATTTGCAATGATAACCAAAGATCTTTATTCCTGTCTTTAATTTCATACAATCACATTGGAAAAATAGTTGTGTCTACAAATGTACTTTCAGCAAAGGAAGCCAATAAGACAAAATACTGTTGTGAGTGATTACGGAAAGAGTATTTACTACTGGAAATCAAGCACTCCGTTAGGCTTCTAGCTTACACATCCACAGCACAAGCAGGAAGGGGAAGCTCCAGGTTGGAAGTTGAGCTTTTCCTAGCTGAAGCAACTCGAAGAAGCTTTTGGGGATTGCAAATCCTAGTCGGAGAGATGAATCCATGAGAGGTGGAGTCCCTATCACTGGAGGAATACAATTTTGAAAATCCTTTTGTCAAGTATCTCCATTTTCCATATGTTTGGTTTTCCCTTAGATATTTTGCTTTATGTAACACGGCAGCCTATCTGCTTAGCATTCAGACTTGGTCACACTGATTATCTGTTCTGCTCTGTTGAATAGTTAACTGCATGCTATAAATAAGCCCATCAATTTTCCTCGATTGCTACCCTTGCAGAAAGCTTCAGATAATTGCAATTAATCTAGTATCTACCTATCATTAAATATATTTTTTAAAGAATATATAGCATATGAAATTATAAGCCTTTCACGAGCTAAAGATGAATTTTAGAGTGCTAAATATATTTACAATGTAAACATCACAGTTATTACATAAAGGAAACCACAATATTCACAACACATTTTATTTGGTTTTGCTATGGAAGTTGTTTTCTTGAATTAGATATGTAGAACTCATAATGTAATCACTTGGTTGTTTTCCTTCAAGAATTCTAGAAAAAAAGAGAAAGAATTAGTGCTTTAAACAGAAACAATTATTAAATTTGTATTATATTAGTTTCATTCACTCATTTAGTAAACATCAATTTTTTACTTGTCCTCTGATGATATTGTGTCTGGCCGAGTCAAGAGAAAACTTTCCAGAACAATGACTGTCACAAAGGAATGGGAGGGTAAAGAAGTTCTCTACTTAATCATTAATGAAGAAGCAATTGTACATTTCACAAGTGGACTCTATGTAGGAGGGCCTGAAGGATTTCTCTAAGGCCATCCTTCCACAATAAAGATGGGCTCCAGTAAATGACTTTACAGGTCACAAAGAAATCTAGCTTTATATTTTGGTGTCTGCTATATTCTTTATCTGACAGAAACAGTCATTTTACAAAGCAATATTATTTATTTCTTTTGGTATTGGGCATGGAACCCAAGGCTTTTTTGTAAGCCATGCAAGTGCTCTACTACTGAGACCCCAGCCTAGCTTTTATCCTTGAGCCAAGGAATGTCTACATATGATGTTATTGCTTTGGCAAGCTCGTCACCCCATGCTTCCTTCGTAGATAAAGAGATATTTAATCTAATTGATGGACCAAAATACCCCTGTAGATGAGTTCTGAAAACTTGTTTGCTCCTGATAGCACTCTTAAAATCTTAGATGACTACACCAGAAATTAAAGTGAGACTGAGTTGCCTTTGGCCCACACAAAGGGCTAGCTGTTTTCCTTTCTTAGCCAAGGTTGGAATTCTGCCTACTTTCAAGTATTAGAAACCAAGTTCTGCTGGGACCACCCATGCCCACCCATTTTATCTTTTCTTGGTTACTTCCATGCTTAGTGGTTATATCAGAATCTGTCTTCTCCATAGCCCATTGGAGAAAAGTGTACTGACTTTTGACACAGCTGAACAACATTTCCACCTCTTTCTAAGTATTGTGAGTGTGTTCTGATGAAATAATAAAATTGTTAATGCTTGCATGGCTTATGAAAGGTCAAACTTTGACTTTTGTCCCATGAAGTTTGCTATGTTTGAAGGAAACCAAGAATAGCATGACATATCATAGTGTGCTCCTCTGATAGTTCTTCAATCCACCTGAAGAGCTAACAGGCAATCTTTGGACTAAATCTTACGTTAATACAAGCAGCACCACTTGAGTTTCAAAACTAAGACACTTTCCCTCAGGAATGTGACTTTGAATTTCGTGTGGGAGAAGGGTAAATAGACAAGAAGGACCCCACAGAGGCCAAACTCTTTTTGGTGAGCAGTACCTCTGTAAGATGAGAACATGGTGTGTAGCACCGTAAGGTATTCGCTGTGCTGGGCTCTGCCTCAGGTAGAGGTGCTGTGTGGGCTAGGTAATATCTCTTGGTAGACAGAGTAGCTTTAGCCCTATGATGTTTTTACGCACTGACTCACTCCCGCATCTATTCCCATGGTAGTTGTGTGGATACAGTAAGGGTGCACAGGCACACTCACCTCTGATCTTCAGCTCTGCCCAGAGGACCCTTCTCATCATTTCTCTAGCTCTTCAAGGAAGTCTGGAGAATCTCCCTCACTGCTATGGACCAAAAGGAAAATGCATATGTTAAAAATTTCAGCTGAGGAATGTTCCAAGGAAACAATTATAGCACCAGGTCTAGGTGATTATTGATACTCTGCAAGATACCCTGGGGATTAACAATGATCTCTGCAGCTAGTGATTGCCCATGAATTGTTCAAGACCATAGAATCTAAAATCAGCCTTATGGGATTATCATTATCATCTAATGGGCAAGGAGGACACGCTTGTCTGGTTTCAGTTAAATAGAATTAGGCTTAATATTCACCATGCACACAAAGACAACTGGAGGAAGAAGAGATAGCACTGGAGTTCTTATCTCTGTGTCCAATATTTACATATTATACAGACATAGGCTTTTAGAACTAGAACACAGATGCATCGTGGATAAATGAGATAACACACGGTTGTTGGACATAAATATGGTAGGGTTCCCTTGCATGACAAAATCACTAACTGTACTTCATATATTTTAAAAAATGAAAACTTGAATAAACCACTCCCTGCTTCAAAATAGCCATCATTTTAAACTCCGATGACATAGTAAAATCAAACAAAGGAACCTTAAAAAGCAGAGTTTCCAAGTCAGCATCCCTAGAAATACTGTTTTCTAACAGCTTTGGGCTGACATTCGTGCATCAGTATTTTAAAAGTATGTCAGGGGAGCCTGACAGCTAAAACTGAGAATGAGTAAGAAGTTCACACAAAGCACACAAAAGCACATAAGGTGATGGAGAAATAGAAAGGTCTCCAAAGAGAGCTTAACATGTGAAGATCATGTATACAGTTGCACGCCACCGAGTTATCTTCCCCCTACCTCCTCTTCCCATTTAGAATGGAGTTCAAGTATTTCTTCACAGCCATTTGCTTTCTAAGGCGGGTGTAGTTATCTGTGAAGACTGCATCAGAGTGTCGTTTGACCGGCACGGGGTCTTCCGAGATGCTACTGCTAAAGAAAGCAAGAACAGAAATGACACTCGAAACGTCAACAAGAAGTAGGAGACTAATCTACATCTTTTCCTGCTGAGTTTAGCTCAGTTGGACTAGTTGGTAAATGTTTCCCACTTACTTAGGAAAAATATATTTACAGTCAATAAATACCAAAAGCTCTCTCACCCCGGGTGGGTCAGATGTGTTTTATTCAATGACATGCATTATTTTTTTCTAAAAATATGAACATTATCAAACAGTTGTGAGCCTCAAGTAAGGAAAATAAAATTCTAGAAAGAAAAATAAAATTTGGCGATGGAGTGTTTGTTTAAAAAAAGAAACCGAATGACAAGTACTCGTTACCTGATTCGTTTGCCAATGAGTGACTCAAGGTATTTTTTGGCAGAAATCTGACCCAGAAGTCTACTGTAGTCGCTGGTGAAAACTCCATCAGCATGCCTGGCATTTCTAAGGCAAGGGGGCAAAGACAATGATTTCCTGGTAACATTTCCTCTTAGAGACAACCTAGCTTTTGAATGACAAAGAAGTCTGCTCACAAAACTTAAGCCCAAAGGATGCTCCCTGACACCATAGCAAGAGGAAACTAGTCACTTGGAGCACGATATAAGCTATATGTCTCTAGCCCAACATTTTGGGGGAAAATGGGCTGTTTTAGATATGTACTTTAGTTTTGTTCCCTGGTAGGATATTTAAAATGATTTTTTCTAATAAATATTGAACTAAAATTAATTTATAGTTTTTATGTATTTGTATAGTTTTGTGCTACCTTAAATAAAAAATAATGCAATGAAAAAAATGTGTTAATTTGGTCAAACTCATCAGTATTCTAGGCCTTTTGTTATTCTTTTCCATCAAAATAATGGGGGAACAAATCTATCGCAGTAGAGAAGATCTGAGGGCTCCTGGTGAACCTCGTAAGTACATGGGAAAGCTTTGTATTCTTGGTCTTCAGTGGGACATATGGTCTGTTTGGCAACACTATGCTAGACAAGCAGTTGCAGGAGTGGGCAGCACTGTTGGATCCCTGGATTCTTATAAGGGGGGATCTTTCCTTTGTATCTGTTCCCTCATGGAATCCCAACTGCTTCAGTCTGAGCTGCGATTTGTCTAATCTGGGCCACTGAAGTGATGCTCAAAAGATGTAGATAAGTAACATTATTTTTCCCTGCTTTGTAACAACCTTTCCACATGGCTATCTGAAACAGTTGCTAGAGATATTAACCAGACTGAGAAGTGTCCTTAAAAAGCTATCCCTTTAAAAGATAAAACTAGAATGTTTCATCTTTTCAGATATGTTTCCTAAGTAGGTAAACAAGAGTGAATTTACCTGGACACATCATAATAGGGCGTGTCATTCTCCGCTAAGGCATTCTGCAAGATGTCAGAGTCTGCTTTTAAAGAGACTTGATCAGGGTCACCTGCTCCTTCGAACTGCAGCCTGTCATCCAACCTATTAAGGTAAAAGAAAAACCCACTAGAAATGCCATACAGTTCTTTTCTCAAATGTGGTGTTTATGGTCTGGCAGCTACTTGAAACAGGAGAACAAACTATTGGAACATATCCGTTTGCAAGATAAGGTTAGGATAATTTGACTCCATGGTTTCCACGTTTAATGAGGATATAAGTAGTAATTTTGTGCAAGCTCACAAAAATGATGTCATTCAACTTGTATAAGCCTTCTAAACCAAGCATAATTTCTACTTAATTCAATTCGAGCCAAGCTATAAGCAAAGCACATTGTCCCGGTGCACTTCACTATGTCTACTTGTGAAGTAGCATTAAGAGATGGAATGATTTATACAAGGTATAAACATACAAAAAGCAAATACAAATACAAAGCTTGGTTCTTATTCACTTGGTTCTTATTGGTGATATTCAATATCCACTGTCAAAATACAAGACAGAAGAAGCAGTGTGCAACCTGCTTATCTCTTTCTAGTTCCCTAACGTCATCACAAAGCTGTACATCGGCATGATATATTTCTTTTTATTGATCAATCCAACAGACATGCACATTTGAGAATGGTTATTCCAATATAGTGAATTTAAGGAGTCCCTCTAGCTCCTCATATTGTGTGTATGAGCATGTTCTGGCTAGAAATATATGATGCTGTACTGCAAAAAAATTTCATTTATGATATATGGATTATAATGTATTTGTGAATGCATGTGTATTTTTATTGCTATTGCTCTGTTAAAAGTGTGTGTGTGTGTGTGTGTGTGTAACATTGGGGTGACTTCTGAGGAATGTCCACTCTAGGGCACTTTGGTATGTCTGTGTGATGATGTAAAAGTGGCCATCCATGGGCTGAGGTTGAGCAGTCAGTATGAATTCTAGCATTCCTGTGACTTGTTCATGTGCTGAGACACAAGTACTGAGACTCTGGTTGTCATAGCATGAAATGGATAGGGATTGCGTGTTATATAATTTCAGAGAGAGCATTAGTACTGAGAGACTACCCACCCTGCTGAGCATAAAGAAAAGGCAAACAATCAAAGACATGATGATTTTCCTTTAGGTAACAGTGATCTTGTAGACTAGAAAACTTAAGTATGGACTGACTATTAACATTCGTCTATCTTATTTTAGGTTAAGTTGAGCTATAGCATGCTTTATACATGTGAAGCATAAACTTTATTGTATCAAATGGTAAAACTAAGAAAATTTTGGTTCAAATAGAGAATAGCATGAGGAATGTATTCATACTTCATGATCCTTAATATTGACAGCATCAGTCTTCCTAGACCAATTACTGTTCAACAGAACTCCATGTGTGTATATCTCGTTAACAAAGTATTAATATCATAATAATTTTTATTAACTATAAATTTAAGTGAAGGTGGCAAGTAAACAGCTATTTTTCTACCAAAAACAGAACTGACCTGAGATGAAAATACCTCAGTTAGAAATGGGTGCACAGGGTTGGGGATTTAGCTCAGTGGTAGAGCGCTTGCCTAGCAAGCGCAAGGCCCTGGGTTCGGTCCCCAGCTCCGAAAAAAAGAAAAGGAAAAAAAAAAAAGAAATGGGTGCACAAAGCCGGCCGTGATGCTGTGCTGTGAGTACTGGAGGTGAATTCCAGAGGCCAGAATAGCTTTTTTTTTTATTTTGGTTGGAAATAAATTTGCTGACCACCACAACCAAAGTATTGAAATTTAAAGTATTGTAAACTCTCATGTGGGAATTCTCATTCAGATGAACGGGGAATGCTTGCCTACTTATCTGACTTGAGAGCACACTCTTCCCAGAATAAAACTTACCTCACTGAAGAAGGTGGCCCATAGAGAGGCCAGGCCAGCGACTGTGAGAACAGCACACTGAAGAGTGTCAGGATCGCCAGGAACTGAGGCTTGCTTCTGGATTCCATCTCGGTGCCTCTGAAAAGAGAGAGGATGCTGCCATTCCCAGCCACACTTGGCAACATTCGGGAGGGTCTAGCAATGTTGCCAAGGGCTCTTGCAGATTTGAGGAAAGAATCAAAGCATAAGATTAGTTGTAAAATGGTGTTAGTTCTCTAGCACTAGCTTGGAATTGGGATCCATCCCCAGGGTGAAGGCATTTGAACACCGGCTCAGCTCCCTTTTGCCTTGGCCTCTGCAGGCACTCGGTTGACTTTACCATCTACCCAAGGCCACACTTCTGTTGTGCTGGAGGCAGAGCAGCTAGCTTTAGACTCAGTGTTTTGACCACAGAGTTGTCATAGCTTAAATTTTTTTCTGTTGAAGGAAAGAGCTTCAAGGAATTTGTTGAGTCCTCCCCCCCCCCGTTTAAACTATAATATTGGATTGATGTAAAACTGTGGTGTTACCCACTTAATTTTTCTTCTAGCCAATTATATCTAAAGTTCACATGTTCATATATACACACAGAGATATAAAGTATAAGTTTGTGTCGTTAAGGAAAAAACATTGCGTACTCAACTACATTTCAAATCTTTTTCCCTCTGTATTCACTATAGATATCACTGAGAACTGTTTCTTCAAGCCAAGGTCCAAGCAAATTAATTCAAGGATAAAAGCTAACGCCCTCAGAGTCACTTGGCATTGGTACAAGTTTTTCCAGGAAATCAATTTATATGCATTTCTCTTAGAGCCCATGCATCTTGCACTTGACCCATCCTCATGTTCTATTTCTAAACACTTTCCAGCTAGCACCCAGGTGTTTGAGGGCTCTGTCTCTTGTTACCAAAAAAGTCACAGCACTTAAAAATCAAATGGCAAAGAAAGTGAGTGCTTTCTAAGTTTGATCTGTGTAAAAACAGAAAGAAAAGCTCTTTAAACACAAATTGGAAACCCCGAAAACAAATGCAGCAAGCTGAAATATTTGCTCAAAATCCTACACACAAGCAAACTGGTCTTACTTCAGTTTTAGAAGGCAATATTTAGTGAAGGGTTAAACAGGACTAAGAATCCTCTAAGCAGTTGGGTTCATAAGAGAGAAATTGAGGCTTTTCTATCTTCAAGCAATAGGTTGTGACTATTTTATTTGGCTATTGCAGAAGACGAACACTGTAAAATACTTTGTAAGAAGAAAAATTAAAACAAAATAAAACAAAACAAACAAACAAACAAAACCCTCCTATTCAAAGTCCCGAAGGCGAAGAGGAAATGAAGAAGAGTAAGATTTTACTCACCCTTGGGTCTTTCCTTCTGGCAGGACCGTCTCTCCGGCGCGGGGGAGCTGTCGGGGGTGCTGAAGTTCTGCTTGGGAGAAGGCTCCACGGAGTCTGCCCCTGGTCCTGGGGAAAGGTTGGCAGTAGCCGCTAGTGCTCTGCACTACAACCTGACCAGCATCTCAAAGTTCCTCATTTTATAGGGCTTGTGCTTAGGGCTGAGCAATCAGAAGGCTCCTCGAAAGACGTCACAGTGGTGATCCCATGGGATGAACAGGTCTTGAAGTTCTTATTAAATTGTCATCATGCCTGATTTATATACATTTATAGCAAACAAGTTCAAGAGAGAGGAAATGTACTTTTTTTTTTAACAAAAAGTACTGAGCTGGGTGTGTGATGCTTTAATCTTTACTTAGTTGTGATGAACTGGAAGACGATTACGTTACAGACAGGGCCCAGTGATTCCTGAGAAAATAAGGACTTTCTTCAGGAACGAATGCAGAAAACTCGTGTTTGTTGTGCTTTGAGAATAATTCCTCTTTTCCCCAAGGTGTCAATTTCTTTAATGCTTTTTTATCTTTATGCTGCTTATGCAGATCCCAATTAAAGTTTTCTTGGAACCTATTTTAATTTTAAAAGCAACCATAAATGATTTTGCATCTTTCTGTTATTACATTTCTTTTTTGTTGAGGCTAATTCGCAGTGACAGAGGTCCCATTAAATGTCTAAGATGCTATAACATGCACACTGTTGTGTAAGCCATAGCACTACCTCCCTTCCACACTTTGTTTAAAATAGTGTAATTCCCACTCCTTTTCTTCACACACTATATCAAATGTTCCAAAAATAAATAATGATCAGACTGTATACTCCGGGGACTGAATCTCTCTTTCTCTTCAAAGGCATTCTCCTCATTTTATTTCTTTGTATAATGTTGAATCACTGTGTTTGCCCTCAAAACTCACCCTACTTCAGAGTTTGAACATCCTCAACTCAATCGCTTTACATAAAGGTGATTTCAAAGGGTCAGATAAAAGACCTTTGAAGAGTCTGTGAAGGATGCTTGATTTCTTTTTGTTGATTTTACCCTCAGAGCAGCCTGACATACATTTAATTGGGACTTAATGTCAAAATGCAGCTATCATAAGAGTGCCATGGCAAAACAAAGACACTGCCCTTTCGTTTTAAAGTCCCGGTGTGTATGTGTGTGTGTTCTATTACGTATCTCTTCAGGGAAATATAGCTCTCAGTCTCCTTTACTCTCTTCTCCTCTAAGATTTCAGTATCTCCTTGTTGCACTGAGGACAGGCCAATGCAGCGAGCGTTATCTTGCTAGGGCTTAATCATATTCTCTAATCCAGTTACAAGAAAAATTAAACGAATTAAATTTCAAAATGTCTGGAATTTTGTTGTCCAGCTGACAGGTCTGACTTAAGCCAGAGTTCCTGTGGCTTAATTCCAGGAAATCTTTTTTTCTTAACCAATTGTTACAAAGTAGAGGTTAAAATGATTTTCATATGGATTTTCTTTTTTTATCTTGAGATCATTGTTACCAAATCCTTGGTGAAACGATTTCATTTAAGAGTGGTACCTGGAAATAAATAGATTAGGGATCACAGAGGACTCCAGGATGAGAAGCAAAAAAAAAAAAAAAAAAAATCACATCAAGGCTTCTCATATGTTGGTCTAAGGAAGCATTCGGTGTTTGTGAAGAGTAACTGTGATATATTTCCACAATAATAAAAACTGTTTCTCCCATCATCACAATAAAACAAAATAATAAAGAGAATTTAACCTTATTTTTACCTATTGACAAAAATAGACTAAACCAAAGTTAGTTCTTGCTACAAAGTGAAATAGGACATAAACTCATAGAATCACAGCACCATCTGCAGTTCAAAGTCATGACTTGCAGATTTTCAAAAGAAACACGTTTCTTTTTTGTTTAAAGGAACAGGGAGAAAACCTAAGATCCATTGACCAGCTAATATAGATTATTTTTTCTTATGTTAACCATAAGGAAAATAACTATATTGAATTTGCCATGAATAATCTATTATTATAATACCCAGTAAACAAACCCAAATTTACTGTTTAGCTCCGCCTCTTCCTTACCTTTGAATACCTTCACCTTTCCACAGTCTTGTCAAATGCTTTCCCTATGCAGGCAAGCCTTCTCAGCACGCCATAGAAAACCCTCACCCACCTGCACGGCAAAGGCCATCTATCCCTGTTCCTAATGAATAAGCTGGTGCCTGCAGTAGCTTCTGTATCACTCCCATGTTTAGTAATGGTGATGAGGCTGGAATCCAGTTTCCTGAGGGTATGTCTTTTCCTGAAGAGCTGGCCCTATTCTGAAATCTTCACCAACACTGGGGGCCAACACGCCAGGTAAGCAAAGAGCTTGTAAAGATAGCAGCATCTCCTTCCGACTTCTTACCCAAAGAACCAGAAGCAATGGCAGAAAACTGTCACTCTGTAAACTAAAGGGAGGTCATGTGGAAGTGCCTCTGAGGCTAAGGCAGAGATCCATGTTCACTCTTGCTTTCTTCCTCTGAAGGGCTACGTGAGCACCATGGTCACCAGGGGGAATGGAACCTCTGTGTTGTCCTATGCCTGTGTCACTGACACCTGGGTCTGTATAATGCCCCTGCACTCAGACTCAGCTGGAAGACATTATAATCGTTGACACCCTAGGAAGCCAGAGGACTGAGGCCTATGTCTAGGACCAAGTAGACTCACACCCTTGCCTTTTACATCTCTCAAGTTGAAAGGGACATTTTATGCCTTCAAACGATCAAAAGCATAAATGTATTTGGGACACATAAAATTATATACAATGTAAGCATTCATCTTCTTAATTTGCTGATTGGAACATGGAAATGTTTTTCACATACATCTATGATGTGACTTCTTTTGAACTACAACGAATAACCTGAAACCTCCAAATCCTGATTTTCCCCCCGATCTTTCATTAAATAAAACTTCTTGGGCCTAGGGAGTCAACTCAGCAGTTAAAAGCACTGGCTGCTTCTCCACAGAATCCAGGCTTAGTTTCCACGCCCACACGACAAGGATATATTTGTACTTGCTTTTTCCTCCTTATTGCATTATTGTGATGTTTTGACATATATGTGAGCTAATGTTTTGACATGTGTACGCACTGTGTAGACTTCAGTTCGATCACCTTAAATATTTATTATTCATTTATGGCGAAGATGTTCAAAGCAATTTCTTTCTGATATTGTCTGCCTGTCATTTGCCGCGGCATGGATACAAATATAAGTTATTATATTAAATGACACAGGCAAGGCACAGAAAGACAAGAGGCACATAACCTCACATGAGAGATCTAAGAGGTGATGTCATGGAAGTTGATTAGGACTATCACCAGAAGCTGAGGGCTCTGGAACGGGGGAGACTGGGGGGCAGTTGACCACTGGGTATTAAGACACAGATTAGAAGGTCCAGATTTAGAGTCATGCCCCATGATCAGTTCCCATCCCGTCCCATCTGCTACTCAGCATTTCCTCCATGTCATGTGCTTTCTACCACGAGCCCCAGAACACCAAACCAACCAACTAGGGATTAAAACCCATAGCATCATGAGCCAAAAACAAATCTTCCCTTTGTGTAAATTGATTATTTCAACTCTTTGAAGTTTGAGTAACTAACTAAAGAATTTGAGTAACCAATCCTTTTTGTTTGTAATTGTAATTCTTTTATCTTTGGCAATTTGAATGTCTCTTCAGAATTCTTTTCTTTTTTTTTTTCCCGGAGCTGGGGACGGAACCCAGGGCCTTGTGCTTGCTAGGCAAGTGCTCTACCACTGAGCTAAATCCCCAACCCTCTTCAGAATTCTTATATTCTGGCCATATTAGTGATGCGGTGAAAACAGTGTACATTAACAGTTAATTTTCTCTTTAAGTTGTGCTATTAGAATTAATTTAGAGTTCTAACGTTCATTCATGAATGTGATGGCTCATTTTGTCATCTTGATCCACTCAGAAAGTAGTGGGGGCTTTACTGAAGCACAGCTTTTGGTATATTTGTGAGCGTGTTTTGAGGGGGGTTTAACTGAGGAGAGAAAACCCACCCAAAATGTGGGTTTTCAACACCATCTCCTGGCAAAGGATAAGTAAGTTAAGTATCAGACTTCATCCCTCTGTCTTCTTGCTGACTGCAGACGGAATATGCCCAACCGTCTCATGGTCAGGATGCTATGCTTTCCCTGTCGTGATGGACGGTGAGTCGGAATAAACATTAGGTTGATTATTTTTAGGTTTTCTGTCACAGGGCTGAGAAAAGTAGCTAATTTAATTAATTGTGAGCAACTGGAAACACGGTGATTTCAGGGACACGGCTGCAGACAACCTCTCCCTGACTCTAAACCATCACTACCCATCTTCCTCAGTGATGCTTGGACTCCTACAAAGATTATTCATTTCAGAATCCCCTTGGTTTAAACTTACATGAGAATGTCTGTGCTGTGAATTCTGTGAATCACTGATATAACATTAAAGTTGCTTAACAGAAACTCTTCTGAAAGTGGATTTGAGAAAAGAGGACGCTGTAGAGAAGTCACCGCTTCGTGGAGCTGTAAGAGGTGAGAGTTTAAAGAGGAATAATAATTCAGATAAATATAATATTTCTTATAATTAAAAAACCAAACTTGATTACCTTCACAGCCATTATTCCCTCTCACTCCACACCACATCCTGAGTAGTCAGTCCTTAACCCAGTGCTCTCCTAGGTTTACTGAGCTATGAAGTTGGAAACAGTTATGTCTAGTGGCTGGCTTGAAATTTCTGCCATCAACTGTTAAGGTAGACGGGCTCTGTGCACCCGTCCTGCACAGAAGAAGAACTGGTGGGGTGGCACCTTTATGCTCTGGGGCTGGTGGGAATTGAGGGTCAGGGTGAGGACTAGACAGTAGACACCTACTGTCTTCTAAGCTTGAGACTGAACAGTAGAGGGCAGGATGGCTTCATTTTGTATCTAGAGTCCGTAAGACACAGCAAGGCAGTTAGAAACAGTAATGGATAGGAAAGGGAGTGAAGGCAAACCATGAAATGGCAACACTTTAGTCTGAACATGACTGAATTTGCACATGAATTATAGGAGTAATGGGATTACACTTTGTGTGGAAGCAGAGTCTGAACAAAGGCTTTAATGCTACCTGAGCTGTGAATATTTATCCTGCTATTTGGCAGTAGTTAAGAGGAGCCTTCCAGGACTCTATGTCACACTTAGTATCAAACCCAGCTTAAAAGAAACAGAAACCTGGTGACAGAGCTGATCCTGGGGTGGGTTTCCCTTGTCATGTGTTCTGGTCCGTCTTTGGCGGTTCTAGCCAATCTCTAGTATTGACATCAGTGCCGTCCTTAGACAAATCTTTAAAGCCTTCTGCACAGAAACATGGAGAAAGGCCATTTCAGCTCCCAGGAAGCTGTCAGAATGGTGAACAACTGATTTTTGAAGCTTGTGGTTGAAACATAAATAAATGAGAATCCCATTCCGGCCCCCGATGTCACCAAAGTTCCTTTCGGAGAGGAGGCTGGACTCACTGCTGATACATGTCCAGAGGAAAGGTCAGCGTGCTGTCAGAAGCTCCACACGAGATCATGACGGGGAACTTGCCAGGCATGGAGTAACTCTAGGCAAGGAGACCCAAGGCAAACACAGAAGCGTATTTCCCCAGCTCCTGTCACTTGTCTCTCAGGAAAGATGCTCTGAACTTCTAGGAAGCAGCATGCTGTAGCTATTTGATCAACCCATCCCATCTTAATCCCCATTCTAATAGCCTGTATCTGAATCAGTTCATGGCAGCTCTTAGTCAAGGAGACCAGTGTCCTCATCCTAACTCATAAAACCAGAGTTTTAATTAGAGAAAAAAATTAAGATGCTACTGTTTTGAAAAGTTATAGCAACTCCACATCCAAAAGGTGTGGCTGGCCTCACATGGAGTCTCCTAGTGAACAACCCACTGAACAGAGAGCATGCTGTAACAACAGCTGTGATAGGGTCTGTGCAGGAGAGATATGGCAACATTGCTGATTGACCACTAGGGTAGTTCCCCCACCCTCCCAGCTACCAGAAGATGCTGCCCAGTAATTAGAATACTTGAACTCTGGAACTGGCATGTGGGAGGAGAATCAACCACTTGGAAAGTTGTGGTACCCCTTCCTGCAAAAGTGGACTGCAGCTTGGAGATCTTGCTAAGGCTAAGGAGTTCTCTTCCCCCCCCGGGGGGGGGGGCACCGTGAGCATTCTATTCCAGTTAAGTCTCACGTTATTGGTGTTCTCTCTTTCCATTCTTGTTTAGAAAGTGGACAAATCCCAAAGCCACATCCTGAAAAATGGATGAAATACAGGGACTCGGATACCTGAGGAATGATGGTCTGCCCCTTTTACGGGGTATGCGCCAGTCTATGGAGTCTCAAATTAATAGGAGTCTGGAAGGGGAGGAACAGAGTGCACCAGTTTGAGCCCAAATGGCAAATTACAAGAGAGCCCCAACACAACAGACTATGTTTAACCTACGGTTTCCATTCACATGTTCCTTGACCTGTTAGAAAGTTACTCACAAATCACTACATATGCTAATGGCAGAATGTATGGATGTGGTAAAACATTGCCTAGATCTCTACTGCTTCATAACTAAGTATTAATACTTGGAATATCAGTAGCTTGTCTCGGCATTGTTTAACACATCTAGGGAAAAAGAATCAACTCTTTCAAGGTCGTGCTTCCTTATCCAAGGGAGTGGAGCCTATGACTCATAACCAACTTGGCTCAGCTCAGACCATCTCTGGAAAGTCAACATGGTTCCAGAATTTCCCATGGCATCAGCTGAGGCTTTTATAAAAAGCTTTCATGGTTCTGTTTCTCTTCTACCCAGTGTGGCTTTCTTTGCAACCTGAAAAGTTTGTGTATTCATTCCTGTCCTGGTAAGCTTCAAACTGTCAACTTGGTGTAGCTTAGAGTGATCTGAGAAGAGAGCTTTGATCGAGGATTTGAGTTGCTCTTAGACCATATGCCTGCCTGCCTGTCTGTCTGTCTGTCTGTCTGTCTGTCTCTCTCTCTCTCTCTCTCTCTCTCTCTCTCTCTCTCTCTCTCTTTCTCTCTCTCTGGTCCATAGTAGGCAATATTCTTTCCTCTGGCTAATAGCCTTGAACTGTGTAAAAAAGGAAGCTGAGTAGATGCTGACCTGTAAGTCGGCTAGCAAGTGGCACCCGTGTTCCTTGCTGTAACTCCTTGCTATGAAATCGTTCACTGGTCAGAAGCAATGTCTGTGTGGAATAAAGCAAGTTCCTGACTTGGTGTCCCTTGGTGACAGACCATGACCTGAAACTGTAAAATGAAATAAACCCCCTCCTACTTTAAGCCGATTTTGATCATGTTATTTGTCACAGTGACAGATAAAACCAGAACAACCTTTCTCCCAGAAAATTGCCTGCATTGAATCTTCACCTTGGAACCTCACCACTTAAACTGCTCTCAGCCTCTTACCCTGTGATAGTTAGCACTGCTGCCGGCCCCCTACCCCGTGATAGTTAGCACTGCTGCCGGCCCCCTACCCTGTGATAGTTAGCACTGCTGCCGGCCCCCTACCCTGTGATAGTTAGCACTGCTGCCGGCCCCCTACCCTGTGATAGTTAGCACTGCTGCCGGCCCCCTACCCTGTGATAGTTAGCACTGCTGCCGGCCCCCTACCCTGTGATAGTTAGCACTGCTGCCGGCCCCCTGCCCTGTGATAGTTAGCACTGCTGCCGGCCCCCTGCCCTGTGATAGTTAGCACTGCTGCCGGCCCCCTACCCTGTGATAGTTAGCACTGCTGCCGGCCCCTTACCCTGTGATAGTTAGCATTGTTGCCAGCCCCCTACCCTGTGATAGTTAGCACTGTTGCCAGCCCCTTACCCTGTGATAGTTAGCACTGCTGCCGGCCCCCTGCCCTGTGATAGTTAGCACTGCTGCCGGCCCCTGCCCTGTGATAGTTAGCACTGCTGCCGGCCCCCTGCCCTGTGATAGTTAGCACTGCTGCCGGCCCCCTACCCTGTGATAGTTAGCACTGCTGCCGGCCCCCTACCCTGTGATAGTTAGCACTGCTGCCGGCCCCCTACCCTGTGATAGTTAGCACTGCTGCCGGCCCCTACCCTGTGATAGTTAGCACTGCTGCCGGCCCCTTACCCTGTGATAGTTAGCACTGCTGCCGGCCCCTTACCCTGTGATAGTTAGCACTGCTGCCGGCCCCTACCCTGTGATAGTTAGCACTGCTGCCGGCCCCCTGCCCTGTGATAGTTAGCACTGCTGCCGGCCCCCTGCCCTGTGATAGTTAGCACTGCTGCCGGCCCCCTGCCCTGTGATAGTTAGCACTGCTGCCGGCCCCCTGCCCTGTGATAGTTAGCACTGCTGCCGGCCCCCTACCCTGTGATAGCTAGCACTGCTGCCGGCCCCCTGCCCTGTGATAGCTAGCACTGCTGCCGGCCCCCTGCCCTGTGATAGTTAGCACTGCTGCCGGCCCCCTACCCTGTGATAGTTAGCACTGCTGCCGGCCCCCTACCCTGTGATAGTTAGCACTGCTGCCGGCCCCCTGCCCTGTGATAGTTAGCACTGCTGCCGGCCCCCTGCCCTGTGATAGTTAGCACTGCTGCCGGCCCCTACCCTGTGATAGTTAGCACTGCTGCCGGCCCCCTACCCTGTGATAGTTAGCACTGCTGCCGGCCCCTTACCCTGTGATAGTTAGCACTGCTGCCGGCCCCCTACCCTGTGATAGTTAGCACTGCTGCCGGCCCCCTACCCTGTGATAGTTAGCACTGCTGCCGGCCCCTACCCTGTGATAGTTAGCACTGCTGCCGGCCCCTACCCTGTGATAGTTAGCACTGCTCCGGCCCCTTACCCTGTGATAGTTAGCACTGCTGCCGGCCCCCTACCCTGTGATAGTTAGCACTGCTGCCGGCCCCTATCCTGTGATAGTTAGCACTGCTCCGGCCCCTTACCCTGTGATAGTTAGCACTGCTGCCGGCCCCTTACCCTGTGATAGTTAGCATTGTTGCCAGCCCCCTACCCTGTGATAGTTAGCACTGTTGCCAGCCCCTTACCCTGTGATAGTTAGCACTGCTGCCGGCCCCCTGCCCTGTGATAGTTAGCACTGCTGCCGGCCCCCTGCCCTGTGATAGTTAGCACTGCTGCCGGCCCCTTACCCTGTGATAGTTAGCACTGCTGCCGGCCCCTTACCCTGTGATAGTTAGCACTGCTGCCGGCCCCTACCCTGTGATAGTTAGCACTGCTGCCGGCCCCCTGCCCTGTGATAGTTAGCACTGCTGCCGGCCCCCTGCCCTGTGATAGTTAGCACTGCTGCCGGCCCCCTGCCCTGTGATAGTTAGCACTGCTGCCGGCCCCCTACCCTGTGATAGCTAGCACTGCTGCCGGCCCCCTACCCTGTGATAGCTAGCACTGCTGCCGGCCCCCTGCCCTGTGATAGCTAGCACTGCTGCCGGCCCCCTGCCCTGTGATAGTTAGCACTGCTGCCGGCCCCCTACCCTGTGATAGTTAGCACTGCTGCCGGCCCCCTGCCCTGTGATAGTTAGCACTGCTGCCGGCCCCCTGCCCTGTGATAGTTAGCACTGCTGCCGGCCCCCTGCCCTGTGATAGTTAGCACTGCTGCCGGCCCCTACCCTGTGATAGTTAGCACTGCTGCCGGCCCCCTACCCTGTGATAGTTAGCACTGCTGCCGGCCCCTTACCCTGTGATAGTTAGCACTGCTGCCGGCCCCCTACCCTGTGATAGTTAGCACTGCTGCCGGCCCCCTACCCTGTGATAGTTAGCACTGCTGCCGGCCCCTACCCTGTGATAGTTAGCACTGCTCCGGCCCCTTACCCTGTGATAGTTAGCACTGCTGCCGGCCCCCTACCCTGTGATAGTTAGCACTGCTGCCGGCCCCTATCCTGTGATAGTTAGCACTGCTCCGGCCCCTTACCCTGTGATAGTTAGCACTGCTGCCGGCCCCTTACCCTGTGATAGTTAGCATTGTTGCCAGCCCCCTACCCTGTGATAGTTAGCATTGTTGCCAGCCCCTTACCCTGTGATAGTTAGCACTGCTGCCGGCCCCCTGCCCTGTGATAGTTAGCACTGCTGCCGGCCCCCTGCCCTGTGATAGTTAGCACTGCTGCCGGCCCCCTGCCCTGTGATAGTTAGCACTGCTGCCGGCCCCTTACCCTGTGATAGTTAGCACTGCTGCCGGCCCCCTACCCTGTGATAGTTAGCACTGCTGCCGGCCCCCTGCCCTGTGATAGTTAGCACTGCTGCCGGCCCCTACCCTGTGATAGTTAGCACTGCTGCCGGCCCCCTACCCTGTGATAGTTAGCACTGCTGCCGGCCCCTTACCCTGTGATAGTTAGCATTGTTGCCAGCCCCCTACCCTGTGATAGTTAGCACTGTTGCCAGCCCCTTACCCTGTGATAGTTAGCACTGCTGCCGGCCCCCTGCCCTGTGATAGTTAGCACTGCTGCCGGCCCCCTGCCCTGTGATAGTTAGCACTGCTGCCGGCCCCTTACCCTGTGATAGTTAGCACTGCTGCCGGCCCCTTACCCTGTGATAGTTAGCACTGCTGCCGGCCCCTACCCTGTGATAGTTAGCACTGCTGCCGGCCCCCTGCCCTGTGATAGTTAGCACTGCTGCCGGCCCCCTACCCTGTGATAGTTAGCACTGCTGCCGGCCCCCTACCCTGTGATAGCTAGCACTGCTGCCGGCCCCCTGCCCTGTGATAGCTAGCACTGCTGCCGGCCCCCTGCCCTGTGATAGTTAGCACTGCTGCCGGCCCCCTACCCTGTGATAGTTAGCACTGCTGCCGGCCCCCTACCCTGTGATAGTTAGCACTGCTGCCGGCCCCCTGCCCTGTGATAGTTAGCACTGCTGCCGGCCCCCTGCCCTGTGATAGTTAGCACTGCTGCCGGCCCCTACCCTGTGATAGTTAGCACTGCTGCCGGCCCCCTACCCTGTGATAGTTAGCACTGCTGCCGGCCCCTTACCCTGTGATAGTTAGCACTGCTGCCGGCCCCCTACCCTGTGATAGTTAGCACTGCTGCCGGCCCCCTGCCCTGTGATAGTTAGCACTGCTGCCGGCCCCTACCCTGTGATAGTTAGCACTGCTGCCGGCCCCCTACCCTGTGATAGTTAGCACTGCTGCCGGCCCCTTACCCTGTGATAGTTAGCATTGTTGCCAGCCCCCTACCCTGTGATAGTTAGCACTGTTGCCAGCCCCTTACCCTGTGATAGTTAGCACTGCTGCCGGCCCCCTGCCCTGTGATAGTTAGCACTGCTGCCGGCCCCCTGCCCTGTGATAGTTAGCACTGCTGCCGGCCCCTTACCCTGTGATAGTTAGCACTGCTGCCGGCCCCTTACCCTGTGATAGTTAGCACTGCTGCCGGCCCCTACCCTGTGATAGTTAGCACTGCTGCCGGCCCCCTGCCCTGTGATAGTTAGCACTGCTGCCGGCCCCCTACCCTGTGATAGTTAGCACTGCTGCCGGCCCCCTACCCTGTGATAGCTAGCACTGCTGCCGGCCCCCTGCCCTGTGATAGCTAGCACTGCTGCCGGCCCCCTGCCCTGTGATAGTTAGCACTGCTGCCGGCCCCCTACCCTGTGATAGTTAGCACTGCTGCCGGCCCCCTACCCTGTGATAGTTAGCACTGCTGCCGGCCCCCTGCCCTGTGATAGTTAGCACTGCTGCCGGCCCCCTGCCCTGTGATAGTTAGCACTGCTGCCGGCCCCTACCCTGTGATAGTTAGCACTGCTGCCGGCCCCCTACCCTGTGATAGTTAGCACTGCTGCCGGCCCCTTACCCTGTGATAGTTAGCACTGCTGCCGGCCCCCTACCCTGTGATAGTTAGCACTGCTGCCGGCCCCCTACCCTGTGATAGTTAGCACTGCTGCCGGCCCCTACCCTGTGATAGTTAGCACTGCTGCCGGCCCCTACCCTGTGATAGTTAGCACTGCTCCGGCCCCTTACCCTGTGATAGTTAGCACTGCTGCCGGCCCCCTACCCTGTGATAGTTAGCACTGCTGCCGGCCCCTATCCTGTGATAGTTAGCACTGCTCCGGCCCCTTACCCTGTGATAGTTAGCACTGCTGCCGGCCCCTTACCCTGTGATAGTTAGCATTGTTGCCAGCCCCCTACCCTGTGATAGTTAGCACTGTTGCCAGCCCCTTACCCTGTGATAGTTAGCACTGCTGCCGGCCCCCTGCCCTGTGATAGTTAGCACTGCTGCCGGCCCCCTGCCCTGTGATAGTTAGCACTGCTGCCGGCCCCCTGCCCTGTGATAGTTAGCACTGCTGCCGGCCCCTTACCCTGTGATAGTTAGCACTGCTGCCGGCCCCCTACCCTGTGATAGTTAGCACTGCTGCCGGCCCCCTGCCCTGTGATAGTTAGCACTGCTGCCGGCCCCTACCCTGTGATAGTTAGCACTGCTGCCGGCCCCCTACCCTGTGATAGTTAGCACTGCTGCCGGCCCCTTACCCTGTGATAGTTAGCACTGCTGCCGGCCCCCTACCCTGTGATAGTTAGCACTGCTGCCGGCCCCCTACCCTGTGATAGTTAGCACTGCTGCCGGCCCCTACCCTGTGATAGTTAGCACTGCTGCCGGCCCCTACCCTGTGATAGTTAGCACTGCTCCGGCCCCTTACCCTGTGATAGTTAGCACTGCTGCCGGCCCCCTACCCTGTGATAGTTAGCACTGCTGCCGGCCCCCTACCCTGTGATAGTTAGCACTGCTGCCGGCCCCCTGCCCTGTGATAGTTAGCACTGCTGCCGGCCCCTACCCTGTGATAGTTAGCACTGCTGCCGGCCCCCTACCCTGTGATAGTTAGCACTGCTGCCGGCCCCTTACCCTGTGATAGTTAGCACTGCTGCCGGCCCCCTACCCTGTGATAGTTAGCACTGCTGCCGGCCCCCTACCCTGTGATAGTTAGCACTGCTGCCGGCCCCTACCCTGTGATAGTTAGCACTGCTGCCGGCCCCTACCCTGTGATAGTTAGCACTGCTCCGGCCCCTTACCCTGTGATAGTTAGCACTGCTGCCGGCCCCCTACCCTGTGATAGTTAGCACTGCTGCCAGCCCCCTACCCTGTGATAGTTAGCACTGCTGCCGGCCCCCTACCCTGTGATAGTTAGCTCCGCTGGCACCTTGACTGCATTTGGAATCACCTAGGAACAGCTCTCTAGGTTGTGTCTGTAATGATGTTTCCTGACAGATTTAACTGAGAAGGCCTATCCTGAGTGTGGCCAGCACTGTCCTGTCAAGTGGGTCCCTTAACTGGTTAAAAAAGGGACGAAGGAGAGAACAAAGTGCACAGCTGCAGTCATCTCTCTGCTTTCTGACAGTGGACACGATGTGACGATGCGATGATGTGATAGACACTCTCAACCTGTGACTCAAAACACACCCATCCTCCCTTCAGTAGCTTTTGTTGGGAATTTAGCCACAGCAGTGAGAAAAGTCACTAACATTCACCCTCACCGCTGTTGCTCAGAAATCGAATGCCATAAAGAAACACAAAAGCTGTTAAATTAGGAATTTCGGTGGTGTCTTGGTTTTAATTTGCTTTTCAGGAGCAAGGAGTCGAAAGGAGGAAGCTGCATATTGCAGGCAGGACGTGGGATCAGTTCCTCGTGTCCACGTGAGGTGACTACAGATGCTCCACAGTGAAGATTGATGGGCACACGTGCGGGACGCTGCTGACTGCTGATTTGAAGCAGACAAGAAGTGGTGAAGAAAGTCCCCATCACCCAAGTCAGATAACCAGATTTCCACTTCACCATCTGGCAGGGCAGCAACTCCATTTTTGTACAAAGGCAAACTATAATGGACAGAATTATTAGAATATCCAAGGGGTTATTATAATAGTAAGCTAGGCACTCTTGCAGTCTTATAGATAAGGAAGACGATCCATGAGTATTCAGATGATTGAAAACATGAAGGTAAATTTTGTTTAGGAATTATAGCACATTTGGTGGGCAACAATTAAAAAAATGAAAACAATAAACTACTTAGTCTTCAGGTTCATTCAGAAAAATAATATATATGCAAAAATAGTTTGAAATTTATCCTATGTTTGACTCAGAAATTTCATTTCCAAAAATTAAGACTGATTAATTTATGAGCCTAATTAATTGCAAATCTAAATAATTGTGAAGCAAATTTAATTTCCTATATAAAGTAATGACTTTGTAGCCGAATATGGGAATCGTCTAAGCCTTGGAGTTAGCTCAAATTAAGATGGTCGCCTGGCACTCGATCCAGGGAGTGGGTGGCTTAGCTTCAGATAATCACTTGTCCCTCTACTTCCTCAAGTCCAACCCTCCAGTCTTATCCACAGCTCTGCAGCAGACAATCTTCTGAGGCCTTCCCTTCCTTTCTGCTCCAGTCTCTCCAGGATCACACAGATCTTTGCCTCCATGCATACCTCACCCCCATGCACGGTTCTGTCATTGAAACTGAAAAATCTCCTACATGGCAAAGGGCATCAGCATTCAGACAAAGTGGCAGTCTACAGAATGGGAAAAGTTTTTTACCAACTCCATATCTGATTGAGACCCAATATACAAAATATATAAAGAACACAAAAAGTAGACATCAAGAAGACAAGCCAATAAAAAAAAAACTACGTACATATCTCCACAGAGAATTCTCCAAAGGGGAAACGCAAATGACAGAAAAATCTCGAAGACACATTTAACATTGTTGGCCACCAGGGAAATGCAAATCAAACCCACTTAGAGGGTTTATCTTACAACTGTCAGGATGGCTAAAATCAATAAAACGAATGACAGCTTGTGCTGGTGGGGATGTACAGAAAGGGGATGCTCATCCATCGCCGGTGGCAATGAAAACTTGTACAGGCGTTGTGGAAATCATGTTGCGATTCCTCAAAAAGAAGTCAATTGATATACCTCAAGTTCCAGCTGTACCTCTCTTAGGCATACGCCCAAAGGATACTTCATTTAACCACAGATACACTTGTTCAACCACGCTCATTGCAATTCTATGGATGGTAGCCCCAAATTGGAAACAATGTAAGCTGTCCCTCAGACAGAAGAATGGATAAAGGTAATATGGTACATTTACACATTGGAGTATTTCTTAACTGTTAAAAGAAATGAAATCACAAAACTTGTAGATAAATGGCTAGAATTAGGAAAAAGTACATCATCCTGAGTTGGATAACCCAGACCTAGAAAGACAAATGTGGCATGTATTCACTTATATAGAGATATTAGCAGTTAAGTGAATGATTCCTTAATTACAATGCGTAGAAACACAGTGGTTAGGTATGGAGTAAGGAATAGGGAGGACAGATACATCTCCTTAGGAAATGGAAATCAAATAGGGAAATGTGGATGGGTGGAAGGGCAGCTAGAACGGGAGCTTCGTGTGTGGTGGATGGGGGGAGGGAAGCAGAGAAACGGCTAAGATTAAGGACCATTTGAGGAGGAGTTTGAAAGCCTGATTCAGTAAAAACTTCCTAAAATGTGTGTAGATTAAGGCAATGTAAATGAAATGGCTGAATAATGGGAGAAACAAAGCCTCATCTTTCCCTCTCTTGTCACCAAACAAAAGATCTAGTATCAGGATTGGGTTACATCTAGCTGAATTGTGGCCAGAGGATCCCATGGGAAGCCTCAAACAGCCCAGGCTGTAGTCAAGACTGTATGTTGCTCTTCACAAACCTCATCGCTAAAGACAACACCCACACCAAACCATTGAACCTGAGTGCAGAAGTCAAACTGGTGCCTACCTAGAGTCTTCACCCCATCATCTAGGGTCTTTGTTACTCCGCCAGCCACCAAAAGAGAAACACGAACACCAACCACTCATTTACAATGGTATGCTGCCTGCATGTTAGGCTAACGTAAGCTGGCACAAAGCTTGTTGGAAGTAACCAACCAATAAATGATTTGACTTAAGACCCACTCCACCAGAAGGAACCTATATCTGACACTGCTTGGGTGACCAAGAGCATGAGACTAGATCACTTAGGGACCTAGGGTAAGACCAAACACTGCGGTTCTTCAAAATAAAAGCAAAAAGTATCAATAAAATGATTCCTAGTGACATTCTGCTATACTCATGGATGAGTGTCTTGCCCAGCAGTCACCAGAGAAGCTGGTAACAAATACAGAGACCTACATTAAGCAGAGTGAGAGACCTTGGGACACTAAATGTTAAATGCTGTGTCTCTATGGAATCCCTCTCCTCAGTGATCAGGAAACCCTGCTGAAGAACAATCAGTAAGTGTGCAAGAGTTGGAGGGGAACGAAGGCACCAAGGAAATGAGGCCTTTTCAGTCCACAGGATGAGCACACACATGAACTCACAGACACTGAGGCAGCACGCACACGACCTTTATGGGTCTGGACCATGAAGGTATATACTGTGTATATTCTGTGTATATACTATGGCTTACACTTCCGTTTTTAAGGGATTCCTGAATGTGAGAATGAGTTCATTTCTTGTACCTTTTCTTGGGCTCTTTTCCTTTTGTTTGTTTTGTCCAATTCCAATATGTTAGCTTTTACTTATTCCTGTTTATCCTATTTTATTTTATTGTTCTCTCTTAGAGTCTGTTTTCTAATGAGAAACAGAAAAGGGGTGAATCCAGGTGGGAGGGGTACTGGGGAGGACTGAGAGGAGTAGAGGTAGGGGAAACCAAAAATCAGGATATATTTTGTGAGGAAAAAAAGTTTTTTCAGTAGAAGCACAAAAAAGAAGCATCTTACTTGTTCTGGTCTCTGACTGGCCTCTGGCCTCCTCTGCGGTATCTACGATACATTGTGTGGTCTGGTTTGCAATCAGAAAATAATTCCTTACATTGGTAAAGTAGGCTATGATGTATGCATGTATGAGCACTGGATACTTACAGACATTTCATTATATATGCTGAAATGGAGATTTCTTAATCATCACTTTTTAAAAGCTAGTTATCCCCTTTAGGTTTTTATTGTAGATTGAGATATATCACACGAATGCACACAAAACCTTGCAGAAACATATATAGATGTCGTAATAAAAATTGTATGTGTGTACTGGTCATTATTTCTCTTTAGTGTGCTGTCCTATGTATTAAAGCACCTATGTTTTAAGGATTTAAAAATTTCACTTTATGTGTGTGAATGCTGTGCCTACATCTATGTAAGTACACCACATTCATGAAATACCCAGAGAGACCAGAATAGGAATGAGATCCCCCGGAACTGAGTGGTTGTGAGCCACCATGTGAGTGCTGGGAATGGAACCCACACCTGTGTTACCATGTCAACTGGTGTCATCATTTTGCAAGTCCATTGTGTGACCATCTTATTGAAAATTCAAGGGAGCACCTCCTTGTCAGATGAGGAAGGCATTGATTTATAGCAGACTTTCTAGTCCCTCACGCTTAAATTCCTGAGCCAGAATTTTCTAAATCGCACCCCTGTAAGTCAGGTAAATGTCTGGCTACATAAGATGACAAATATGCAAAATAGGAGTCATTGTTTTGTGAAGCCAAAGCAAGGAAAAAGTCCCTAAATTATTTTCATTACAAATATTTTGTTTCAGCCTTAGAATGATCTAGAAGAAAAAGAACATATAAGTGATTCAATGTGTAGTAAAAAAAAGTGTTATAATTATAATAAAATTATTTTAAAAAGGTCATTGACCGAATAATAAATAAAATCAACCAAACAAAACAGATACATATTAGCTACGCAACTGGCCCAGGGTTGGAGCTGCGCAGCTGACCCAGGGTTGGTCAGAGAGCTGCATGTTTGTTGAGCTTCAAACAGGTAGCTTGTCTCAATAAAGAGTTCTAGAAAAAAACACTTTTGATGTTGTTCTTAAAACTTCATTCTTGGTCCCTACAGTCATTCTTTTTTTTTTCTTTCTTTCTTTTATTGGATTCTTTTTTATTTATGTTTTAAATGTTATGCCCTTTCCTGGTTTCCCCTCCAGAAACCAGCTATCCCACACACCCCTGCTTCTAGGAGGGTGCTCCCTCACCCACCCACTCACTCACTCCCACCTTCCCACCCTGACATTCCCCTACACTAGGGCGTCGAGTCTTGACAGGACCAAGGGCCCAACATGGATGCCTGACAAAGCCATCTTCTGCTACATATGTGGATGAGTGCCATAAGTCCCTCCCTGTGTACCCTTGGGATGGTGGTTTAGTCCCTGGGAGCTCTGCGGGTTCTGGTTGGTTGATATTGTTTTTCTCCCTATGGGGTCGCAACCCCTTCAGCTATTTCAGTCCTTTCTCTAACTTCTCCATTGGGGTCCCTGTTCTCAGTTCAATGGTTGGCTGCGAGCATCTGCCTCTGTATTTGTCAAACTCTGGCCAAGCCTCTCAGGAGGCTCCTGTCAGCATGCACTTCTTGGCATCTGCAATATTGTCTGGATTTGGTGACTGTATACGGGATTGGATCCCCCAGGTGTGGCAGTCTCTAGATAGCCTTTCCTTCAGTCTCTGCTCCACACATTGTCTCCATATTTCCTCCTGTATTTTGTTCCCCCTTCTAAGAAGGACTGATGCATCCACACTTTGATCTTCCTTCTTCTTGAGCTTCATATGGTTTGTGAATTGTATCTTGGGTATTCAGAGCTTTTGGGCTAATATCAGCTTATCAGCGAGTGCATACCATGTGTGTTCTTTTGTCATTGGGTTACCTCACTTGGGATGATATTTTCTAGTTCCATCCATTCGTCTAAGAATTTCATGAAGTCGTTGTTTTTATTAGCTGAGTAATATTCCATTGTGTAGATGTACCACATTTTCTGTATCCATTCCTCTGTTGAAGGGCATCTGGGTCATTCCCAGCTTCTGGCTATTATAAAGAAGGCTGCTATGAACATAGTGGAGCACGTGTCCTTGTTATATGTTGGGGCATCTTTTGGGTGTGTGTCCAGTACAGTCATTCTTATTAAGATATGTTTATGACAAAAGGCAAAAGCACATCTACAAACCATGCAGTGTGTAACTCACAGTTCTAAAATTTTATGTGGAAATACTGTTTTTTAAAATACAAATAGCATGTAACCCTCACTTTCGTTCAACCTAAAAATAATTCTCTGGGGTGGAGAGTTGGCTCAGCAGATAAGAACATAGGCTGCTATTTTAGAGAACCTGGGTTTGATTCCTAGCACCCACATGGTTTTTCAGAACTGCCTGTTACTGTAGCTCCCCCTCTGGCCTCTGCAGATACTGCATTCCTCTAACGGACACACATAGACAATATGGAAAAAATAAAAATCATTTGCTCTGGGAAGATTTAATAATTCACAACAACTACATTCAGTGTCTTGTGTAACAGAGTAACTTTGGAATGAGGTATGCATTTTCTTCAAAGGAACACATATACAACATGCATTATTTCATGGAAGTGGAGCTAGCTGTTTTGTCCTTTCTGTTTATTTTCTGTTTAACTTTTATTTTGTTTTGTGTTATGGTTACTCTTACTATGAAAGTTCCCATTGTCAGCTTACCTAAGATTATCTAAACCAACTGCAAGTAAAGAAGTTTGTGTGTGTGTGTGTGTGTGTGTGTGTGCATGTGTGCATGTGTGTGTGTGTGTGTGGGGGGTGATGGTTTGAATATGCTTGCCCAGGGAGTGGCACTATTAGGAACTGGGCCTTGTTGGAGTGGGTGTGGCCTTGTTGGAGAAAGTGTGTTATTGTGGGTGTGGGCTTTAGGACTCTCTCTCTAGCGACCTGGAAGTCAATCTTCTGTTTGCCTTTGGGAAAAGATGTAGAATTCTCAGCTCCTCCTACATCATGTATGTCTGGGTGTTCTATGTCCTGCCTTGATGATAATGGGCTGAACCTCTGAACCTGTTATCCAGCCCCAATTAAATATTGTCCTTATAAGAGTTGTGTTGGCTGAGCTGAGAATAGGACCCCCATTGAAGGAATCAGAGAAAGAACTGGAAGAGCTTGAAGGGGCTCGAGACCCCATATGTACAACAATGCCAAGCAACCAGAGCTTCCAGGGACTAAGCCACTACCTAAAGACTATACATGGACTGACCCTGGACTCTGACCTCATAGGTAGCAATGAATATCCTAGTAAGAGCACCAGTGGAAGGGGAAGCCCTGGGTCCTGCTAAGACTGAACCCCCAGTGAACTAGATTGTTGGGGGGAGGGCAACAAGGGGGGGGAGGATGGGGAGGGGAACACCCATAAAGAAGGGGAGTGGGGAGGGGGATGTTTGCCCGGAAACCGGGAAAGGGAATAACACTCGAAATTTATATAAGAAATACTCAAGTTAATAAAAAAAAAAGTTGTGTTGGTCATGGTGTCTGTTCACAGAAACCCTAAGAATGGAGTGTGTGTGTGTGTGTGTGTGTGTGTGTGTGTGTGTGTGTGTGTGTATCCCATACAGGTACTATGTGCAGAACAGAAGGTCAGGAGCCCTTTTTTTGCTCATTTTTTACATTTATGTGTCTGTCTGAAGCTCTTCTTTCAGTAGACTGGCTTGCCGATGAGAACCCAAGCTCTAACCCCCTCTACACCAGGGTTAGGATTGCAGGCACACACTGCTGTCCCTGGCTGCTATGTGATTTTGGGAGATCCAAACGCAGGTCCTTGTGTTTGCACAGCAACCACTTGATCCTCTGAAATATCTTCCTAGTTCAGGAAAGACAGTTTTAAGTGATAGTGACAATGTTTTGAACCGTCACTTGAGTTATATAATCTCTTAGCATGCTTTTACTATAAGAAAAACAATAATTGTAACATGAGTATAAAGGTTTATAGTAATAGTTTGTGTTTTAAATTTTCTTATGCTAACAGTTATGAGTTATGGAAAGAAAGGAGTTAAAGAAAGTGGAGTTATACATCCTCCTCAGATAGAACACAAACCAAGAGATTAGATATAATTTTCACCAAAATAAAGAGTTACTTACACACAGTAACTTATCGTTTTAAGAAGATATATGTGGACACTTGTTTATAATTCTGAAATACGTAAAACTTAAGACATTGGTCAAGGATGTTACGACACCATTTGAACACACCATATAAATTTTTTGTCTGTCTAAAAGTAGTCCTGTTAAAGGGAAAGTCACTGGGGAAATCTCTGAGAAAAAAATAACATTAATATTTTCCCATCCTAAGGTGTTCGTGCAATTGATAATAAATCTTAAGTGTCTACAAAGAATTAAGAAATAGGAAGAGACAATTTATTTACCAAAAATTAAACATCAACAAAACAGTAAAATTTCCTCCATCATACGGGGACAGGTAAAAGAGACTTAAATCAACAAGAAGGCTTGTAGTTCAAAAGTCCACATTTTGATTTTCTTCCAGATAACAAAACCAAATGTTACTGCCTTTGCTTTAGCTTTTACTCTCTCTGAAGGCTTGGATGAGAAGGTTTCCCGATAGGCTTATGGATGCTTGGTTGCTAATCAGTGATGCTGTTTAGGGAGGCTTAAGATGTATAGTCTTGGGCTGGAGAGATGGCTCAGAGGTTAAGAGCACTGACTGCTCTTCCAGAGCACCCAGGTTCAATTCCCCATACCCACATGGTGCTCACAACTGACTGTAGCTCCAAGATCTGACATTCTCACCCAGACATACACGCAGGCAAAACATCAATGCACAATAGAATTATTTTTAAAAAAGAGGTACAACCTTACTGGAGGAAGTATGTCACGTGGGTGCACTGGGAGACGTTGAGAGCTTAAGATCTTGTTCTTTGCCCAGTTTGCTCTCTCTGGTTCATGGTCATTGTTCAAGATGGAAACTCCCATCAGCTTCTAAAGCCAAAGCCTCCTGGCTGCTGACACATGTCCTTACTGTGACCCACTCGTATCCCTCTGGAATTGTAAGTCAAACAAAGCCTTCTTTCTATAGGCCACCCTGGTCATGGTGTCTTATCACAACAACAGAGAGTAACTGCATTCACTTAGCTCATTCTTTGCCAGCAAGATACGTTCGGATGGAAATCACTTGAAAATACTATGGTTGGTTTGTAGTTATGGCTCTGTGGTAGAGTCTAACATATGCTAAACTCGGGGCTCAAGACAAGTTAAATACATATATGTAATTGAAAGATGACGAATCTGACTCTAGAATACCATCCTAAAAACAATAATGAAGCACCCTTCAAAAACAAACTAATGCAAACAAAACCAAAAACACCACCACCACCACCACCACCACCCCCATCAACAAACCACTTACCATAGCCTTCACTAGTGAAAAGCCAGGCATAGTTTGTGATGTACTGTAACAGATCATATTCTCTGATCAAGGAAACTATCTATTGCTAGTTTCTTTTTTGACATTTTTCACAGTACATGGAAAGAAAAAAAAGTACCACCATCATTTTATTACTTTCGAAAATATCCTAAACAATAAAGAAAGATGAAGGTAAGGGGCAAAATGTTAACAGAAGCTGTAATCCTGGAGGGGTCCATGATAGGACTTTGTCTGTAGTTTCAATTTTTTATTTGAGCTTGAACTGGTTTTATTTGAAATATCTCTGTTTTTTAAACTATCAAAGAAATCATTTTATACCTGCAATTTGTAATGCTACCAGATATCATTCACTATCTATAAAAATGGGGTTAAAATCAATTTTTTTTTCTTGGCTGCACTTTGCCCTCCTAAATGATATTGTTTTATACACTAATCTAAAATTATGAGCACTCAGCAAATAGTAGCCAAACTTGATAATTCTTTTATGTTTATGTATTGTGTTTTAAGAACTTAATAGATACTCCAAGACATTAGTAAGGAATATTTGATAGGAAACGGCTCTGCTAGGTAAGTTTTACGACTTTGTTTAAGCAAATAATTTAATTTTAATTTTAATTGCCATACTCACTGAGTCAATGCATGCAAGTACAACACTTGAGAGGTGGAAAGTGTCCTGGCGAATACAAATTCAGGAGATTCTCAAGGAATTTTCAGAGTCACTGGAAAGACAAAAGTCAAAATATTAAGGGAAAAGGATAAAAATATTTAATATGACCACTTCCACCTTTTGTGTTTCTTTTTATAATTGTTGAAATGCACTAGTTGTCAAAATTAAGTTTTTTGCAAAAGCATATAACTATCCTTCCCTTCTGTTGCATTCAGACAGATATGCTCAGTGCATTCACACTATTTTTATAATTATCTCTAGTATTTAAATAATGTTTCCTTGTTTGATTTAGCTGTCATTATCCTTCACTATTTTATGGAACCGGGGTCTTAAAAAGAAAGGTAGAGAGGGCTGGAGAGATGGCTCTGCAGTTAAGAGCACTGGCCAATCTTCCAGAGATCCTGAGTTCAAATCCCAGCAAACATGTGGTGGCTCCCAACCATCTGTAATGAGATCTGATGCCCACTTCTGGTGTGTCTGAAGACAGCTACAGTGCATTCATATACATTAATTAAATAAATTTTTTTAAAAAAGAAGAAAAAAGGAGAGCTGCTATATTAAGTCCTCTTACTTTCTCTCATGCTGAACCTTAGAAAAAAACTCAATGGTCTTGTACAATGGTCTTGAGCATTAAGGTTATTTCTAGGAGAAATAAGTAGAGATATTTTTCTTTCGAGAAAACCTGCTCTTTCGTATATCAATATTCTAAATGGCACAGATGTAATATTTCTCTGCCAAATTCCATTTATAGGAAAAGGAAACAGATCATTCTTTTGTAAACATAGTGTGGGTACTAAACCACATTGTCTTGGTTCGAATCCCAGACCTGCCATTTATACAATATCAAAGCTTAGAACCATATATGTATAGATGCAGTGTTGTAGAGAGTGAGAGTATAGATCCAATATTTTTAATACACAAATATCTATCAAATCTCACTTTATACACAAATATAAGCAATGAACTTTATTTTTTGAAGCAAAATTAGAGTTTACTAAAAATTAGAGTTTATTAAAAGTCATTTTTAAACATAGATCTTAAGGAGAGACATTAAGAGACTATGAAGTGCTTAGAGAAAGAGTACAATAAACTCAAGCATATGAGTCAATCTCTCTAGAGAGACTTGAACCTCATTGTCATCACAACAACCACAGGCAGGATTGGAGTGGCTTTTAAAGGTATTATTCTTGCAGAGTTAGTGAGGGAGTTAAATGAGAACATAGGGTTGTTCCTGACATGTGCCTGACAGGGCTACAGCGGAGATCTCTAGATCTCAAGGATATAGGTAGAAGCTTAGGATACCTTCACTGTAGACTACAGTTAACAGTCTTCCTTGTGTGTAGAGCGCTTGCCTAGGCCCTGGGTTTGGTCCTCAGCTGGGGGGTGAGGGGGGAAGGAAAAAAAAAACAGTCTTCTTTGGGAGTCTCAGAAAATATCCAAGAGTGAGGTCATATGCTTAACCTGAGTGGTTAAGCCTGGCTTATTGATATTTTAATGTTGTGGTTTGCCCTGGAGTTATCTGTATTCTGATGCTAATTCTACTGCCCCAGGGACAGCTGCCTAGTCACTACTCAGGACTTAGGTGACTTCAGCAGAACCTTCTCCCCATTTAATTTGTAAAATACAGGTGAGCGCTTGTACAGGATAGAACGAAGCCTGTCATTGGACGAGAAGGAAGGATGGGCGGGAGAAAAGTTAAAGGGAAGAGGAGGAGAGAGGAGGAGAGAGAGTAGTCTCAGGACACAAGGAGGCTGCTATTAAGATTCCACGCTGTACATTTACAGGTTGTTATGAATGGTCTTAAGGGATGGATATATACAGGGCCTTGTATGTTTAGGTGGGCAATTATATCTTATCAATTGGATCAAAGATTATTGCGTTGTGTGTTCTTTCTTGTGATGAATTAAGTTTAAGAATATGTGGTGGCTGGGACACTGAGTGGCCACAGAGTTGGGATGTGTGCTTCTGGCAAGATATCTACCAGATATCTTGGGGCACTTTTAATTAATATTACAACAACATTTTAACATTCTCTTATCAAATTTTAAAATTAAAAGATAATTATATTATTTTCTCCTTCCTTTCCTTCTTCCAACCCTTCCCATGTTCCTTCCCTCCAAACCACAACAAAAACTATGCTGCCCAATTCTTTCTCAGATGTCTAGTCTCCTTTTATTTGATCACTATTTTTACACACACACACACACAATGTGTGCTGAGTATGTTTAATGTTGCTTCTGTATCTATGGCTTCTATGTATTGGATTGCCAGTAAAGAGGATCTTCTCTGTAAAGAACAAAGTCTCCCTCTCTCAGCAGTTATTAGTACCCTGTAGTTCCCTGCCCAGAGCTGTGAGATTCCCCCTACCCTCTTCTAAATTACTCTTAATATTGCATTGTTAAGGCCTCCTTCAGGCAGCCATATTGTTAGAAGTACTATGGGTGGAGCATCTCTGCTATTTCTAGGAGACACAAGCTCACAACAGACATCCCAGTAATTCATATGTTGATGATTTAGCTGGGACTTTAAGAAAGTTCTAGTCCAACTTTCCATCTCTGGAAAGAAAACTTTTAATTTACTTAGAGCTAAGAGTCTCACTGGACATGGAATCTCATTCATTGCAAAGGAGTGCATCTAGCAAGCAATTTATCTTAGCATGCCCCAGGAAATTACATTGCTCAAAGCCAGGGAGTCTGTGCATGGTTTATTCTACTCTTTCTTGTGCAATGTTCAAGATAGCTTTTGGTTATGCCTGCTTTAAAAATACTCACAGAAAACCGTACTAACATATGTCATGTTATATATGTGAACTCTCTGGAAATTCATTTAAAACATACTTTATATTATGCCCTATGAAGAACTGTGTCTTTCCTATGACTAAACCCTATGCTTCCTTACAAGTGGAATGAAATGGAGTTGCTTTCCAATTAGCCTTAAATCAACACGTCAAGTTTCCTAAGAGAAGGTCTGATCTATTGTGGGTTGCTGATACTTGAGTGTATGCTTTAAATTGTACTGGGGCAGACAGGGATTTCTTTGCTATGAGAAACAGCAAACAGCGTAAATTCACAGTTGGTTATTATACACACTTGGGAAAAGTTCCTTTTTTAAAAAGGTATTTATGGGGGGGTGGCATAGTTTCTCAAAACCCAGAAAACATCCATGCCCACAAACACTCACTAATGTGCACACACTGGAGATTCTCCATATTGTTCCCAGCCAACTCCCTTTGGGTTTTTGAGTCTACTGAAGAATTCTGGAAATCTCCTATAGGATCACTGATGTGCTGCTGACTCAACACAAAGGTGTCTTTGCCTCAATGTGATCTTTTTCGATTGCTCTCCATGGTGATCACAGCTGCCACAAACCCTCCTGCTGCAGATTCCCTGGGGCAATACCTTAGGGTTCTGTTACTGCAGCGCAGAAGACCTCATTATGAGACACTTCAATTACCCAGAATTCACTGCTTTCTTAGGTGAACATTTTGGGTTTGCAGGGAGGCAGCTGTCATGTATCTGTTCCTATCCCCTTTTCTGGAATACCAAGGACTATTTGGTGGTCTGTGGTTGGTAAGATTTAGGGTGGAAGTCATTTTCTTGAGAACTAATCTCATTCCTTACTCTGCCAATTTGTTCCTGGCCCTAACTTTACATTTATTTCTTATTTATGGACCATCTGTGTGGAAGCATTTTATAGATATAGTTCATAGTGCAAAGAAGGAAGGAATTTGAAATAAATTGAAAAATAAAAAAAGATAAATGTATTATATTTTATAGGTTAGATCTCTTCCCATGTAAACAACTAAGTTTATAAAACTTTCAAGGGTTTAGAAGATTAAAAAAAGTGGAACTGAGCAGAAGATAAATGGTGAGTGTTGGTTTGTCAATTTATTTAAGTCTTTGATGACCACAATATACAGATTGCCAAAGTGTATGTGTACACAAGAATGCACCCTGGGAATTGAACCTATGACCTTGGTCATAACTGCTCTAACACTGAGCTATATGACCCCAGCCCAGCATTTGCCTTAGAGTATGTGAGGTAAAACTCCCAAGTATATGACTGATGGAATCCAAGATACACAGATACCTACATATCATGTATTGTGACAGCAACCACATTATAGCCTCAGTACTGAAGACTACCAACAAATAAAAGGATAAATAAAATGTGGCAGGAAGGCAGAGGTACACACACACACACACACACACACACACACACACACACACACACACACACTATGTGTATTCAGCCTAAAAGAAGAATGACATTGTGTCATTCATAGGAAAGTGGATAGAACTGGAGATCAAGTTACAGGAAATAATATAGATGCAGAAAAAAATAATAATGTTTCCCATGTGAGATATATAATGCATTCATATGTGTATATGTGTATACGTGAATATATGGCACATGTATATATATTTATGACATGAATGTCTTAGGGGCAATATTTCAGAAAAGGAAGGAGGCCAGCAGAAATGAGAAGAGGGGAAAAGAGCGGTAGAGGGAAGGACTGTGAGACACATACAGTGGCAGACATCTGTGAAGATTTCATAAAGGAATCCATACTTTAATGAATAAAGGCTAAGGATGAAAATTACTGCTCTTCAGCTCTGTTTCATCATTTTATTTGCCACTGAGCATCAGAATGTGCATGGGTCTAGCAAAATGGTAATCTACATGAAGTATGGACTCACCCTACTCATTTGCAAGAGTACACTTTAAACTGCCTGTATTAGCAGAGAGAATATTCCATGAAAATGTCAAAGTTTCTGTTAATTCCTACCAATGCCCATGGATGCCTTTTGAGAATGGGTTTTCTTGCCATCTTCCTCCCTATGTCTCCTAAGGGTTGACATTGCTGTGAACCATAGCGTTGGGTCCACTGATTTCTCAATACAATACAAGCTCAGTATCCAAGGAATTCATCCATTTATAGTATTTATGACAGATTTCTTGTCAAATTCTTTCGACAATGGTAAGTTTCCCCTTTTAGCGTTTTATGCCGTCCGTCTGCTTGTCCCTGAAGTATATACTCCATGGCAATTCTTTATAATGTCCCTCGTATGTTTTCTTCCGGTGTTTTACACGGGACCTGTTCTTTTATGTGCCACAGAGATATTAAAGATAAATTTCCTTTTTAAATTTTCTTTCAGCAGCCTTGCCCCATGGGCATTGCTTAATTTTATAAAGCATCCGTAGATCGGGGCTCTGGCATATGTTGCTTTGTTTTCAAAAACGGATTTCCAGTAAATGCAGTTTTCGCCTTACACTTACGAAGTCAGAATGTCAAGATGATTCAAAAACAATACATTAAATTGCAAGTGAACTTTACAGATTTGATTTGGCAAAGATAGTGCAGACTCGATGAGACTGCGGTGTGTCTATGGTCTGCTGCAGTTGAGTAATCAGCAGCCATGCAGGAAAATCACGTCAAAGGCCAGAGCCACGCCGCTTATGCTAATACCTTAGGGTGGAATTAACCCAATAGAATGAAAAAAAATTCTCAAGCACGTGTCAGAGCTTGTGGGAAGTAGCCCCAGAGTGTCTCAGATAAAAAACAAAAATGTATGCATACACAGTTGGTGGGAGAACATATGTGACTGGAAAGAGACAAAAAGGACCTACATACGGATAGGTCCCCTGTCCCTTTCTACCCAAGAACATTAGCTACTCTTTCCTCCTCTGCGGGTATGAAGTGTTGAAATCCCAAAGTGAATTTGCCCCTAGCGATGAATTTGCTGTTATCTGTATTACATGTAATTTTTTTTTTCACTTTAAAATCATTTCGGGAGGAATCTGGAAAATAAACTTTGTTCTTTGTACAGAAACGGATCTAGTTGAAGGTGGAGATTTAATCTTAAGTGTTGAGTCTCTAAAATCCTTGAAATGGTATAATCCAGATTTGTGAACTTGGATACCAGGTGGTGACCTTTAGATTATCTGTGGGAATCCCACAATCCCATTCACTAGAAAACCCTGGTTGAGGAGGAGTAAGGCCTTAAAAGCTGTACACCCAGTCCTGCGATTCTAGCACTTGGGAGACTTAAGAAGGAAGATGGCAAGATTCAAGCCAGTCAGGTCTACACATGTAGGTTTGTAACCTGGTGCCTGTTGTACTATTATTGTGGGGTGCTGCGGACGCTCTGCCACAGGGTTCGGGCCATTCAGAGAGGCAGGACACAGGAGGTTGACTGCGCTTAACCCCACACCAGGCGGGTGTTGGGCTGTGGGAAGCTGCGCCCCGACTCTGGGGGTGGGGAAGCTCTGTCTGTGGCATGAGGGGGAAAGAGGGAGAAGCTCCGGCTGGGTCCACGGGGATAGTCCTTGTCTTGATGGCGGTGGTGTGCTCTAGGTTTGGTGGTGGAGGTTGCTGGGAGTGCAGGGAGGCTTTTTTCGGGAGATTAGATGGTGGCTCTGTAAATGAAGGCCTACTCTTTGGCTCCTCATGGCGATTCCGATGAGTTTCAAGGCATTTATTGTCATGGCAGAAAGTGGATGAGTAAAACCATACCCCACCTCTTAGAGTGGACCAGAAATTAAATACCTTTTGAAAGGAGGGGTGTCTGGGAAGGGAAACTTCATTGGCTAAGCCTCCAAGCCTTTAGGTACCTCATTATAATGGAGATATGTCTTGAGCCTACGTGACCAGTGGTCAAGACCTCTACCTGTGGAGGGCTTGGGCCATTGCCCTTACATGTCTGGTGGCCACAAATCTATGGAGGGCTGTGGCTAGTGATGGGCCTGGCTTCCTGGGAGTCAGGAGAAACGCCTACTGTTCCTTCAGGGTCACTGGGGTCTCAAGCCTCCTCAACCAGGCAACAGGGTAACTTTCACGGTCCCACATACATAGTCAAGACCTATTCTTATAAAGAATCAATGGATATTGGTAGAGATAATAGCAACTGACACTTTCATGGAGGATTTTTCTGTTAGTGACAGGTAATTTAAAATGAACTCTTGCAAATGTGTAGGCTGAGCTCATACTTTGTGTAGATTACCATTTTGCTAGACTCATGTGTTCTGATGCTCAGTGGACCTAAATAGATCCAAAGAGTAGTACATTTTTATTGATAGCCTTTTTTCATGAAAGTTTTTTTTAATGACATCTTCATACATGCCTGTCACCGCACTGTCACTTTATGTCAGGAGAGAAGCAGAGCCATGGCAAGTTTCCAAACAGGTAAAGCCTGTTTCTAGTCTTTGAGGACACTTCCTGCCCTTGGTCCCACAGATTGTAAGAGCAAGATTGTCTGGAGACTAAGTCGTCAATAAGCAGAAGCAGTTGGAGTGACGACGGAGCTCTGGAAAATGTCTCCTCCTTAATGAGCAGTGGGGACACTTGGGACAGTGTATCTACTTGATCAGTCATCCGGAAATGAAACCTACACTCTTGATATGACTCAAGAAGCAAGGAAAAATGACAGAATCCTTATAAGAAACAGCGAGTTTTATGACATTTTAATTTACCCATTTCCAGCCCTTCTTATCAGCTTTGTAAGTCATCAGAGTTGACATCACAGTGTCTGCTAAAACCAGCTGCCTCTCAGTCAGAAGAGGAGTCGAAATGAGCTAAAGTAAGTTGGAGAGAGCCATGCTCCATAAAGACTCAGTGTCTGACCTGACTGGTGAAAGTCCTCATCCCCACAAGCTTGTCCTACCCCAATCCCATTCAGAGCCCACCGTGTTCAAGTGCCCCTTTCACCAGTAGCTGTGTTAAACTAAGCAGTGGTAGTTTTACTCTTACAACTGCCAATTCCACACCAGTTGGAATAGGATGGCCAAGAGAGTAGTGAAGAAAGCATGGTAAAGGAAGTGATTCTCCACCTCCCTAATACCGTGACCCTTCATACAGTTCCTCATGTTGTAGTGGTGACTCCCAAACTATAAATTATCTTTGCTGCTACTTCACAACTGTAATTTTGCTACTGATATGTGTCATGATGTAAATATCTCTGTTTTCTAATGTTCTGAGACAACCCCTGTGAAAGAGTTGTTCAATCCCCAGTTGAGAACCTCTGGTCTGTAGTGTGCTCTAATATACTCTTGGGTGTCTCTAAATCCACACAGAAGTGAATTTTGTGCATGACCAGGGAGGATCTGAGTAGCCTAATAGATCTCTCACTTACAGAGCTCACTTTGAGGCAATACAAGAGCATGTATATGTCCCTCTTCTGGGGTCTGGTAGCTGCTAGAATACCTTAGCTTGTGCCTACTCCAGTCTCAGAGGCCAGCATTTCCAAATGTTGCTGTGTGTGGCCTCACATTGCCTACATACCTGTGGCAAATGTCCCTGAGTTTTTCTGATAAGAACACTTCCTATAGTGGGTAGGAACCATAGGGACATGAGTCTCTCCATTTGAAAAATCTCTAAATGCTGGGTCTTATAGAGCCTGGCTTTAATCCTAGGAGCCAAGAAGATGAGGCAGGAGGATCTCTGTGAGTTCAAGGTCTGGTCTACGTAGGAGTTCCAAGACTGCCGAAGCTCTGCAATAAGAGCTTGCCTCAAGAATAAATAAATATATAGTAAACAAACCCAAAATATCCCTATCCTTAACTGACTAGATTGGCAATTTAAGAGTAATTCAACTGTATTTGTACATTATTAATCACATTTTTGAAAAGCATTTACCCAAAATAAGACAGCATTAATAGATTTCAGATAGCAAGGCCTGATATTGTGAAGATCATTATTCTGCTTGCTACAAGTTCATTCAAAAATTATATGCAAACATTGGTAGAAAATTGTTTTTAACAGGAGCCTAGCATAACTGTCATCAGAGAGGCTTCACCCAGCAACTAATGAAACCAGAGGCAGAGACCCACAATCAAACATTAGGCAGAGTTTGGGGAATACTGCCCAGGAAGGGGAGGAAGGATTGTCAGAACAGAGGGGTCAAGGACACCACAAGAAAACCAACAGAATGTAGGAACCAATGTAGGTACAAGACGTCTTAATATAATGAGGCTTTTTCATCAAAAGGATGGAAAACTTCCAATCTATTAAATTGTGCCTTTGCTGCGGTTGGGCTTCTTTTTTCTTTCTTTCTTTCTCTCACTTTCTTTTTTCCTTTAAATTTTTGGTACTTTGTTGCTTTCTATGGAAGACTCATGAGAATAACTCATTGGTCTTTCTGGACAGACATAGTAGGTACCTTAGTGTACTGTGTGTGAGCATGAGTGTGTGTCCAAATGTGAGTCTATATATGTGCATGTGTATGTGCTTATGTAAGTGTGTGTGAATGTGAGTATATATGTGTGCATGTATATGTATGAGTATGAATGCGTGTGTGTGTGTGTGAGCATGAATCTGTCCAAATCTGAGTGTATATATGTGCATGTATATGTGTTTATGTGTGTGTATGTGTGTATATATGAGTATGTGTGTGAATGTGAGTATATATGTGTGCATGTTTGTGTGTGAGTATGAATGTGTGTGTGTTTATGTGTGTGTGTGTGTGTGTGTGTGTGTGTGTGTGTGTGTGTGTCCGGGGATGGAACCTAGTTTCTCACACATCCTAGGTGGGCCCTCTGCTGCTGGGCTATATCCCTAATCCCTTTACATGTTCCTTTACTTTCAACTTTGCTTAGCCATTTAAATTTAGGTAAGGCTTATGATTGGATTATAGCCAGAAGGTTCTGATAGGACAGAAGCCCACCATTTGGTGTGCCTGTGTATGATTCATCATATTTAATTATTATAAGGAATGAATATAATTGACTTTATTTTGTGTCTGAAACCTACGTTCACTCTTTATTTCTGTTATTGTTTTCTGTTTTCTATCACTTGTTACAAGACCTGTAATTTATCTGTGAGCATGCCTATTTTTCTGAAAATAGGTCATTTGCCAGCACAGTTTCTTATTAATGTACTTCTTACGTACGTATTTTTCAGTTTACAAGCTTTAGAAATAAAATGACACATATAAACCCTCTGTGATTTTTAGAAACATTTTGACAGGTTTTCAAAAATCCAACCTACCATTATTTATACGGAACTGGGAATTTGACAGAAATCTGTTGTGCCTAATGGAAAATTGAATTATCCCTGCCATAGGAAGGAGGGAGTCATTGCCAGGCGTCACGGTTACAGAGATGAAGAATCTCAGTATGACTGACACCTCATTGCTTTTTCTGCTCTTTTGTGGGCTAGATTAATTCTTTTTTCTTATGATTACAGAAGAAATGGGCTTTTAAACATCACATCTTAAGGTTTTAGCTATTTGTAAGAACTAGCCTTCCTGACTCCAGGTTCCCAAACATTCGGTAGAAACCATGACTTGTACTTGGTTCAGAGCCGTCTTATACCAAGCAGCAGGATACATTTGGTGTAGCAATTGTTCCTGCCACACGTGGGCAGATGGTCAGTGATAGAGACTCAGATGTGAGAAGTAGCCGGAGGAAGCAAAGCGACAGTCTGTAGTTCCCAACATTACCTTACTCTTCCACAGCCCAGTACAGTCATTCTGAGAACTTCTGACTTTATCTTGTCCACTAGCATGTCTTCATAATTGTTTCTTTTATTTCATGAGGCAAAAGAAGAAATAACACACCATGTTAAAAGAAGCCAAGGAAGGGGGGGGAGAACAGAAGAGGAACGGAGATAGATATAGACAGACAGACACACAGACAGGTGAAAATGAGGTTGACACTTGGATCCATGGCAAATTTTTAATAACAGTATGAGTTAAATTTTTAGAAGTATTTATTTGCTGCAACTATCATAGTAAATCAATTGTAGCTTTGCACTCTGTGTGTGATTTCCATGCTATTAGATCCCCTTTTCTTGATTTTTCCAATTGTTTTAAAACACATATATGAGGGATTCTCAAAAACCTCATACTATGTCTCTGAGGTAGCCATTATCAATCATCAAAATTCCATGTATTTTTTTTGTGGATTCCTTTTTTGAGAGACAGAGACAAAGACAGAGAGAGAGAGACAGATAGACAGAAATGGAGATGGGGAGCGGGAGGGGAGGGAGAAGGAGAGGAAGGGGGAGGGGAGGAGGAGGGGATGGGGAGAGGAGGGAAGGGGGAAGATTGAGGGGGAAGTGGGAAGAGGGAAGGGGAAGGGGAGGGGGAGAGGGAGGGAAAGGGAGAGGGGAAGGGGAGGGGGAAGAATAGGAGGGAGAAGAATAGGAGGGAGAGGGAGAAGGGGAAGGGGAGGGGTAGGGGGAGAGGGGAAGGGAGGAAGGGGAGGGAGAAGGGGAAGGGAAGGGGAAGGGGGACGGGGGTGGTCAGAATCTCATGCATCCCAGGCTGACTTAAATCTTACTCTGTAAGCAGAAGGTGGCCTTGGTCTTCTGACCCTCCTGCCTCTGTTTCCCGAGTGTGAGGAGGTAGATGTTTGCTTGTGTGTGCTGAGTGGAGCTTAGGTCTTAAAGTGAGTCAGGCAAGTGCTGTACTCACTGAGCTAACCAAAGCTTTTCTTTGCTGTTTTTTGGTTGCTTGTCCTTACTTTTGGAGTCATCGTCATTTTGAGGGTTTTGTATTTATATTTTCTACTTTGGACACTTTCTGCCAAATTATACTATTGAGTTTTCTAACTTTTCTCTCATAATGACTCTTCCATTGATCTTCTGAGCTCTTTCTGCAAACAGTATTAACTATCGGTTTTGCATTGCATCAAAACTGCCTCTCAGTTTGTTCTTCGTCTTTGAAGGAACATCTGCCTGTGGCCACAAGACCGCATCAAATGCTTTCCCTATTTGCCTCGTGTTCATTAAGAATGGAGGGCTCTAGCTCCTCCTGTCCTCACTGTAGTTGGGAAATCAATTTAGGCATCAGTTACCCACCGCCAGTCTTACCCAGTCACAGGCTTCCTTGAATGTCTTATGTTGTCAGTAAAGACTCTAGAACCATGACCTCCTAACCCCAGCATTCTGGGAATCCCAGAGCTCATATCTCTATCCATTTCTAAGGTTGATTTCAGTAGCTTTAGAGGACTAACTACAGACAACAAGGTAGGCTGTAGTGACTCCCCCATTCCTGCAGTCATAGATCTTCTGACTCACACCTTTTAGAACACGATCAGTTGATTCCAAAGTGTATCTTACAGCAGCCTCCATAGATGAGAACTTCCCATCGCTACTTTCTATTCACTTGTCCAAATAAGAAAGAGTGGCCTGGATTGTGGGGTCCACTCTAAAAGTATCACCTACTATATTAAGAGCTCTTTAGTAGGGCTGGAGAGATGGTTCAGTGGTTAAGAGCACTGGCTGCTCTTACAGAGGTTCTGAGTTCAATTCCCAGCAACTTACAACCATTTGTGTTGTGTGTTCTTTTTTTTTTTTTTTTTGGTTCTTTTTTTTCCGGAGCTGGGGACCGAACCCAGGGCCTTGTGCTTCCTAGGCAAGCGCTCTACCACTGAGCTAAATCCCCAACCCAACTTACAACCATTTGTAACGGGATCCGATACCCTCTTCTGGTGTATCTGAAGATGGTGACAGTGTACTCATATACAGAAAATAAATAAATAAATAACTGTGTTTAAAGCTGTTTTGTAAACACTGTGTCTATACTGAAGAGTCAGAGTTGGCAGTCCTTCTATTACAGCTAAGCAGGGACATCTTTTCAAGTCAAATCATGCAAATGGATATATTTCCCTACACTATCTCAATGAAGGAACACATCTAAGGTATATAAACCATTGGAAAAATACTATGCATATGACATTGCCTTGTTTAAAAAAATGTTTTGCAAAATTTACAGAAGCGTACAAATGATTGTTCTATGAATTCTTAAACAGGAAGAGGAGAAATACATCTGTATTTCTCACCACTCTGTCAGTGCCCAAGAGAATTTATTACTGTGAATGAAGAAACGCAAAATCACATGCCAGCCACGTCCTGTTTTTCTGGTCCCTTGCCAGAGACTTCCATGAAAGAAATGAATCTCTCTCTGCAGGTGTCTTCTCATTTCCTTTTAGAACTGGGATTCTGACAGAGAGGTGGATTTTTAAACTTTATTCTTCCTCTTATACAATATATTCCTACCATTGTTTCCCCTCCCTCCACTCCTCCCAGTCCTCCCAACTTCCCCTCTCCCCAAGATCTGGTGCTCTGCTTCCCTCCAGAGAAGAGCAGGGTTCTCAGGAATATCAATGGAACATGGCATACCAAGATACAATAAGACTAGATACAAGCCTTCATGTCAAGGCTGGGTGAGGTAACCCAGTAGGAGGTAAGGGTCTCAAATAGCAGCCAAGAGTCAGAAACACCACCACTCCCACTGTTAGGCGTCCTACAAAACCTCAAGCTAACAACCATAACATGTATGCAGAGGGCCTAGTGCAGTCATGCAGGCTCTGTGATTGACACTTCGGTCTCCATGAGCCCCTATGAGCCCTGCATAGTTGATTCTACAGCGCCTATTCAGATGGGGTCATAAAAGTCACAGTGTTCCAGGGCACCCTGTGAACCTTGCTTACAAGATAAAGAATCATGTTACATGTGAAAAGGGAGAGTCAGAGGTTGGGATGCTCATAGGTGTCCTGTCCAGAGAGCAGTGCCAGCCCTGGACAGCACCCCACACTTGAGTGATATTTAGAAAAATTTAAAGAATGTGTTCCCAGGAGAGAGTTCCTGTCTGCCACTGGGAGTCTATTTGCCTGAGTCAGGGAGGAACTATCCCTAGGACACACCCTGAGGATGTGGCTCTCCTCTCCTGGTTACTTTTAACAAGTTGGAAGTCAATTTTTTCCAATGTGGAGAGTCATGAAGTGGTACATACAGCATTTAGGACTGGGGGTTTGCTAAAAAGAGACTGTGACCTCCTTACTCCATGCCTCTGTCTTTCCAGTGTCTTTTGCCTTTCCAAGCCTCCAATGCTGGCAAGTCTCTCTTGCTCTCTCCCTTCCTCTCATTTGTTTCTGTCCTCAGAGGACAACATTGTAAATTTGGTAAGTTTTGTACCATATTATAGAACGTTCTCCATTCTTAATGAACACGAGGCAAATAGGGAAAGCATTTGATGCAGTCTATTATAGAATAATAGGTCTGCCAAAGAAGAAACAAGAATTTTTTATATAAAAAAATTTGGGCTTGACAGGCATGTTGAAAGTTGAGGTCAATACAAGGATCTATTCTACCTTATTTAATTGTGAGACAAGGTCTCTGATAGCTTAGCATGATCTCAAACTTGCCATGTAGTTTATGACTGTGAATCCTTGATATTCCTGCCTCTTTTTCCCATATACTAGGACTGTAGGCATGCACTGTAGCCCCCAGCTATCCAAGACTCTTTGTACATCTCATTAGACTCATTTCAAAGGGTCATCAGAAACACGGAAAGGACCCTCCCTTCTTTATGTATTTGCTAACCATGATGTGATATGTTCTCTTTTAAATAAATAACTAAAACAATAGTCAGAAAAGCAGCTGAACTGTTCTAAGTGCACACGGGGACATTCTCAGGAAAAACATAAACTCCCATAGGAAATACTTGTTACCCTTCTATCCTTCCTTCCCTTCTTTTCTTCCTTCCCTCCCCCTCCTCCCTCCCTTTCTTCCTTTCTTCCTTCCTTTCTCCATTACCTTGTCTCTGCCAGATATTTTTCATGGGGAAAAGAGCTTGGTACCATCATTTGCAAACACTGGACTACCAGTGACCGTTACTTTGCTGTTGAAGTATAGATTCTGTTGTATAGTCCAGGCAAACTCAAACTCAGGATGAAATTTCTTTCGTTGGCCTTCTGGGTTCTGGAATTATAGGCAAGTACCACTATACCAAGGTCAACTAACAATCATTAAACTCCACATTATTTCTTCATTAGAGTTTTAAAAGCAATCATGGTAATGCAAGGTTTTAATCCCAGCAAGTGGAGGCAGAGGCAAACTGAACCCTGTGAGTTCCAGGCTAGTCTGGTCTACACTGCAAGTTCCAAGTCAGTCAGTGCTAATAGTGAGACTATCTCAAAAAAATTACATATTTTTCCTATTTTACATTTTCATTTTTCAAATTCCTTACTTCTTGATGGAAAGTGTTTTCATTAGTCAAAAAATAAGCTGTGAATTGAAATTAACACCGGTTTTATTTTATAATCGAAAAAAATACATTTCAAACAAAACAATTACAACCACAAACACTTCTAGCTTCAGTTTTAACTTCACATTTCATGCAAAACACGATATTTATAAAGTAATTCTCTTGGTCATTTCCTAACTGAGGCTGAGGATAGGGTAAGAATTCTGTCAAATAGCCAAATGAACCAGAGGATGTCTACTCTCATTTTTTTCCCTTGGGAGGAGGTAGGAACAGTTTTCATTCTCAAATTTAAATCACTGTAAAAAGAATGCCTTCCTTGCTTCTCATGTTAAACACCGAGGATGATATACAACCTAAAATTAGCCTTGTTACTAAGCAGAAGTTCTCTCATGCAATCTTACCGGGGCTATATTACAGTTTCTACATTTCCTTAGTAAACCAGTCAGCTGCCTGTGCTCTCCTCACAGCTTCTTACTTTGCTTCATAGTTTTTCCTTCTCTCTTCTCTTATGTATTTAGTTATAAGATATCTTGGTGGTCATTTTGAAGACCAATTTTTCTTGAGGAACAACGAATAGAACAAATTCTATAAAACCAATTTAGAAATGTTGTAGGGGATCTTTTGTGAAAGAGGTTGTATTTTTGAGCTACTGGGTATCACCAAAAATATGTACAGAAGAATAAACAATTTCATAAGCTACTCCATGTGTCCGATGTGAATTACAAGCTTCCTGAACAATCCCCCAGTGAACTCCTGTCCTTGAAGCAAAAGGACCACTCAAAGTCTCTGGGGCCCACATTAAAGATGTCCCCACCTGTTGATGTGGATTCCTTGGGTAACCACCTGCAACAGTGACCTTTCAGCTATACCTTCTTGGACATATACCCAAAAGATGCCCCAACATACAACAAAGACACATGCTCCACTATGTTCATAGCAGCCTTATTTATAATAGCCAGAAGCTGGAAAGATCCCAGATGCCCTTCAACAGAGGAATAGATTAAAAAATGTGGTGCATCTACACAATGGAGTACTACTCAGTTATCAAAACAATGACTTCATGAAATTCATAGGCAAATGGAATGAACTAGAAAATATCATCCTGAGTAAGCTAACTCAATCACAGAAAAACACACTTGGTAAGCACTCACTGATAAGTGGATATTAGCCAAAAAGCTCGAATTACCCAAGATGCAATCCACAGACCACAGGAAGCTCAAGAAGAAGGATGACCAAAATGCGGATGCTCCCACTTCTTCTTAAAAGGGGAAAAATATCCATAGGAGGGGACATGAAAGCAAAGTTTGGAGCAGAGACTGAAGGAATGGCCATTCAGAGCCTGCCCCACATGTGGCCCATACATATACAGTCACCAAAACTAGATAAGATGGATGAAGCTAAAAAACACACATGGGGAAAGGGACCGGATCAAGATCTCTCCTGAGAGACACATCCAGAGCATGTCCAATACAAAGGTCAATGCTAACAGCAAACCACTGAACTGAGAATAGGAACCCCTTGGGGGGAATTAGAGGAAGTATTGAAAGAGTTGAAGGAGCTTGCAACCCCATAAAAACAACACTGCCAACCAACCAGAGCTTCCAGGGACTAAACCACTACAGAAAGACTGACTGACTGACCCAGGGCTCCAACTGCATATGTAGCAGAGAATAGCCTTGTTGGAAGGGGAAGCCCTTGGTCCTGCCAAGGTTGGACCCCCAGTGCAGGGGAATATGGGGGGGCAATAAGGGGGATTTATGAGGGGAATACCCATATGGGGGAGGGGGAGAAGAGGGGATAGGGACTTATGGACAAGAAACTGGGAAGGAGAATAACATTTAAAATGTAAGTAAAGAAATATATCTAATAAAAAAATTTTTTTTAAACGAAAGGTGTTAGAGATGGGATTCAAAGCATGTCACCCATGGGATGGTGCCTAGGCCTGAGATGATCCAGGAGGAATTGCTGCCCAGAGATGCAGCCTGTTTCACTGTGGACTATCTCTGTAGAACCACTCTTAGTTGACCTCAGAGTTAACAGGGAAATTTCTCCTAAAGCAGTGCTTCTCAACCTTCCTGATGCTGAGACCCTTTAATACAGTCCATGTTGTGGTGACCCCCAACCATAAAATTACTTTTGTTGTTAACTTCATAACTGTAATTCTAGTACTGTTATGAATTGTAATGTTAAACATCTGTGTTTTCCAATGGTCTTAGGTGACCCCCCCTCCCCCCGTGAAAGGGGAGTTCGACCCTGAAAGGGGTCGTGACCCGCAGGTTGAGAACCACTGCCCTAGCTAAAGTGCTCTCCTGCTTGTTGGCTCTGAATCCAAGAAAGTAAAAACGTCACTTGATGCTAAATAAAAACCTGTGCTTACAACAAGTACATTGAAGGTGCCATTGCTGTGGCATTACCCCAGCAGCCATGTTAAATCCTCTAAGTCCAATGTTAAATACCCCTAAGTCCAAGGGTTTTACACTAATGATATATGGGCAATCTTATTGGGAAGAACTACAAGATACATCTATGTGGGAAAAAACAAGGTAACTGTCAAAATGGAACCATCCCTCTGACGTCAACACAGTCTGGCATCTTCGTTTGATTCTCATCCATAACTGAGTAGAATTCCAGGCTTTTAGAACATCCGCTGTTCTGTTGTCTCATGAACACACACCACAAAAGCTCTAAGATTCAAGGATGCCAGTGATTCAGTCGTTGCTCAAAAGTAACATTAAAATTCCTTATTTTAGTGACTTTGGTTTGTCATCAGTCTCGTGGGAAAGTGACTGGGGGATTATAACCCTATACAAACATCGAAGGTCTTTTAAACCTAAAACACACAAATTCACATGATTTGTACATTAGAATCTTTAATCAATATCTTTAATCCAACGCCTCACACTGGATCCCCAAAATACATAAATATAGGACTTTTTGAGAAAAGAATACTTTTGTGTGAGGTCACTGAGAAAAATTTGTTCAAAAGAAACCGTGCCTTATCGGTAATGTTCAGCTTTCATGAGCCTATCAACTTGGAAAATTACTCACTGGGGTCATGGCTCCCAAATTCCGTTTACCCTATATATCATTTTCTTTCTAAAAAAGACTTTTAAAAAATTAAAAACAACGAAAGCCCAGGCTCAGGAATCGGGAAATGCCTTTATGATGGATTCATAGGCAGGTGGGGGTGGTGTGGAAAGGCCCATCCGCAAACTGTTGCTGGACCAGCGGAAGTCTGGCCGGCTCGGACTGTGTACGGTGCTGATGGTGGATGGGGTGGTGGAGGCAGGCAGAGTCATCAGCTGACTCTCGGTTTCCACGGGAAGTGGTGGGCATTGCAGGAAGGGATGGAAAGTCGAAGCCCTGAAGCTTGATTTCCTGGGGAAGGAATTTGCCAGCTCTAGGGAAGCTTGTCTCTGGAAAGTGAGGCTGGCCAGGCTGAGGTTGCTTCTCCGTTCACAGCCACTGTGGCGGTAGAACCCTGTCCTGCTGAGGCCGTGGTTGTAGGAAGACCTGGGTCTCCTGGTAGGACTCCACTGTGAGATGGGCGCACTGGCTCTTCTTCTTCGCGACAGAAAAACGAACAGCGCCCAGAGAAATCCTCCAATTGCGAGCCCAATAGCCACAGATACAGTGAAGGACATTATAAGGTCCTCTGAAACAAAGAATCAGTCAGTAAACTGTTAGCTCTAATTTCAAAGACATTCGTTTAAAAAATAAAAAAGCCACAGGCAGAGTATGCACTGTTCATGGAATGAATGCTGAGTGCTGAATTTTAACACACACACACACACACACACACACACACACACACACACACACACACACACACACACATTTGGATATTTTTTATTTATATTTCAAATGCTATCCCCTTTCCCAGTTTCCCATCCATAAACCCTATCGCATCTCCCTCCCTCTTCTTCTATGGGGGTGTTTCCCCCAATCTCCCTGCTCCTGTTCCCTCCTCCCTGCCCTGACATTCCCCTACACTGGGGGGTCCAGCCTTGGCAGGACCAAGGGCTTCTCCTCCCATTGGTGTCCAACAGGCCCTCCTCTGCTCTAACACACTTTGAATTCACAGAGAATGAGCAGGATTCCATTTACCGAAACAGAGCTACAAAGAAACATTGTCCGCTTGTGATTCTTTATCATCTTTAGAAATTAAAAAGGTCTCATGGGAGCTGGACCTTAATGTACCAGCTTTTCTTACAGACCTGCAAATGTCCACAGCTCATTTCCTTTGAATTATGAGTGTAGCTGATGTGCCCCTTGGTAAGGAAGGTCATGGCAGCGCTAAGCATGTTTTCCCACTGTCTGCTTGGCTGTATCACACTGATTTCTCTCACCTGCAGTCAGTATGGCACCGCACTTCCTGCACGCTATCGGAGGTAGGAAGTGTGGAGACAGAACCATCTGGAGGACTGATTTATGTCATACTTCCTGAACACCCAGACTCTATAATGACATACCCCATGCAGACGCCTCGGGTTCCAGCTCATATGTCGCTCACTGTCTGTGCTGTGGCAGTGAAACCCCACCCCATGAGTCGCCACAGACTTGCCATGGCACACCAGCATGCTCCAGTTCACAGAGCTCGGATTTGTCCTGAACTCCTTCTGCAGGGAAGTCTGTATGCACATATCTCCCATTCTCTATGGAGGTGCTACTTGGCTGCCCCTCACAAATTGGAAGCATATTCTTAATGGCTGGATTGGAGTGGCCGAGCCTTTCTACTTTGCATGGAAAACCTCCCTGGATATTTGAAGCCCCTTTCACATTGTGCTCAACACATTCTTCATCTTGCATGAGCTAACTCCAAGTTGCGCTATTTGCTCTGTCTCAGAGCCGTTCATTCTCTCCAATCCTCTGTACTTCCGCATATAATTTTCCTTATGGTGAGACATAAATTTTGTCTGGGGAACTCATTTTTAGAGAACTATTCTAAGTACTGTCTTTCTCATACAAAAATGAGTAACTCTTAAGTAAAAAGGCAAGGTGTAGATTTAATTGCCTATAAAAGGACTCTCCAAAGAGCCAAATTCTGGAAATAAGCTTAGGAAGAATTGATACTGGGGTCATTGGTACAGATTATTTGCTACTACTCCTCTTAGCAAGTAGGGTCTACTCCCCTTCTCTCTGGGTTATCTGCGACTCACTTGACCAATGGGAGGCGGTAAAACGGAGCTTTCTAAGTTCAGATCTAAATTGCAAGAGACTCTTTCACCCTCCATCTGCTTGTTTTAGGGACTTCTTCACAGTGGGCATAGGAATAAAACCAAGCTAGTGTGGTGGACAATGAAAGGTGACAGAGCTATACTCTTCTTTATCCCTGTGACTCTGACCAATAGCCTGCTATCCTGGACATGACACGAGGAGTGAATTGCTCCAGGTCATTCAGGTGCGGGCAAACCCCATCTGCCTGTGGTCAGAAAATCCATCTTGCTGACTTGAAGCTGAATTGCCAACCCTAAACTGTCAGCTAATTATCCGATTGTTCTTCCAAGCAACTCTACTTTGAGGTTGGTATTGGTTAGCAAATGCTCATTGATTATGCAGTAAAACAATAGCAGATCCAGCCCTATCCCTTTCCTTGTTGAGTAAATATTGGTGAATTTGTTGAATCTCACTTTTTAAAGGAGGGGAGTTAGGGGACATAATTGCCTAGCCCTTTCCCAGCTTATTGCTGTAGCATACAGAGTATCTAGAATGCAGAAACAAAGCAAACAAATGTTAATAAATATGTAAGTGTGATCACTATTAACATAGGCTTGGTATGGTATCCCTTCACCTCTTGAGGCCATGTGAACCCCCTGTGGCAAAGCTGTCTTCATTGTTACTGGGAATATCTTCACATATGATCACATCAAAACTTTCTAAAGGGCTGGAGGGGTGGCTTAATGGTTAAGTGCACTGACTGCTCTTCCAGAGATCCTGAGTTTAATTTTCCACAACCACATGGTGGCTCACAACCATCTGTAATGGGATTCGATGCCCTCTCCTGGTGTCTGAAGACAGCTACACTGTACTCACATACAATAAATATAAATAAACATTTTTTTAAAGCTTTCTAAAAACACTTCACTATAAACAAAAAAAACCCAAAAAAAACAAAAAAACAAAAAAGAACAAAACAAAACAACAACAAAAAGATAAGTCCTTTATGAGAATGCTTTTAAATTCCAACATATTGTAGGACAAAGCTACTGAACCTGGTATTGTTGGTTCTTAGAGGTTTCAGAGAGTCAGATATTATTTTTAAAAACAAATAAATATAATTGAACCTAAAAATTCATCTTACTTTTACACAAAACGATTCAAAATTAACTTTATCAATGCCCCAAAGCTAAAATCCTCAATATAAAGAAGTTTTAGAAATTCTGCAATGTCTTGGCAAAGAGGATAGCCCTGAAAAAGCAGCATTTTCCAAAACTAAAAAGAGTTAGAAAAAACAAAAAGGAACAAGTAAAATTATATAATTTCATGTATAGTATCATTAGAAGACCAACCAACATTCAAAATCCAAGTTACCTAGAAAATAAGCAATGGAATGCAGGTCTTCTCCTTTCGAAGACAGAAGGAACAAGCTCTGAAGTAGGCGAGACTCCAGACACGGTGTAGAAATTAAGCATAGCTATACAAATGTGGTTTGGGGGGTGGAGGTTGGAACCAGTAAGTGGCTGGCATCTAAGCCCTTACGGAGTTCCAGCTCCTACTGACAGCTGTCTAACACGCTCAAGGTGTTTGTCCTGCTGTTTGCCTGTAGCAATTATTGGTGCTGTATCTTCCAACAGGAAGGTCTTAAATTTTCAGTAAGCAAAATTTCAACCTTGAAGCTGTAAATGGTGTGAACAATTAGTACAGGTCGCCATCTAGTGGGAGACTGCTGAATTGTTGGTGATTTTCATAAGAGATTGTAAAATCAAAGCCCTGCAGTTCCAGGAATTTTAAATTCACCTCCACCCGAAAAAGAACATGAGTTCTGTTCTTCCTAAAGTGCAGACGAGGATGGGTTCAGCGGTAGAAATGTTGTGATGAAAAGACTTTGGGGAAAATAGAATTTAGGGCACAGAAATGTGGACGGTTGCAATTGGCTGACTATGCAAAAGTTAGTTTCTAGGTTTGCCACATCTGCTGGAAAGTTTCTTGAGGTCAACAACAAAATGGGATTCACCCTTCCCTGGTCTATTCTGTGGCCTCATGTGCACATCACCACATGCACCAGGAGATCGCAACTTTTCTAGCGGGCTTCATGGTTTATACTTCTTCCTTTTGTAGCATCCATAGATCCAGGTGCCCTCTCTTTGGGATCAAGTAATTAAGTCCAATCACATCACACGTGTGTCCGCACCCCAACCCTCCTGCAGAGTAAAAACAAACTCCTAAGAATGGACTAAAATCTCCTACCTGTAAGCCCTCACCTCAATGAGTGGAGTTCACCATATGATGCCTCTCTCTCAGTATTCACTAAAGACGCTTCTGATCAAGGCCTCATCCCTGTTGAGGTTCTAACCTGTTCTTTCAAAAACATGTTTGTAGATAGCTTCATGGTTATTTTTATAGTGTTACAGCTGCTACCTTGAGTAGAGTAGTGGAATATACACCGCTTTAGAAGTTTTGGAAGTGGTTTTATCCAACAGTACTCGATCGCAATTCCCAGGATGTGGAGCCAACCCGAATGTCCATCACCAGATGAGTAATTTATAGAAATGTCTGTCTGTCTGTCTCTCTCTCTCTCTCTCCTTCCCCTCCCTCCCTCCCTCCCTTCCTTTTTTTTTTTTTTTTTTTGGACAGGGTTTCTGTTGGGATAGCTCTGGCTATCCTGGAACTCATTCTATAGATCAGGCTGGCCCTGAACTCAGAAACCCATCGAGAGCTGGGATTAAAGGCGTGCACCACCACCTCATGGTCCAGTGTGACAGTGGTTTCAAACCGCCCTATCACCTCTTACTGTACAATCCACTTTGGTTTGTGTGTGTGCAGTTCATGTTTGCATGACAAAACCCCCAAACAATGCAACTCTCAAAACCAACCATGTTACTCAGTGGCATGCAGCTGATATATGCCTATGTATGAATATTCAGTAATAATGGAATATCATTACTGAACCTAAAAAACCAGAAAAAACTTTAATTTAAAACAATATAGATAAATCTGAAAGACACTATGGAAACTGAAATAAGCCAGGCCCAGAATGGATCAATCTTTGCTGCAGAATTCAAATGCTTTTTTGTACAGTGAACATTTTAATAATAAAGTATTAAGAAGACGTATCAACATAGTATAAATGAATTTTACCTGATATGTTTGGAAATATAATTCAAGTGCCAAATTCTTGGAAAACACAAACTATCATAACTAAGAAAGGAGTCCATTGAAAATCCAAGTGATCCTCTGTTTAAAAAATGAATGTGGGGCCGGGGGAATAGCTCAGTGGTTAAGAAGGTTTGCTGTTCTTGCAGAGGACACAAATGTGGTTTCCAGCACCCACATAGACCAGCTCACAACCACCCATAACTCTGGCTGTGAGTGGATCCAACACCTGTGGCCACTGTGGGCACCTTCACTTATGTGGGTACCTACCTACTCATACACCACAATTAAAAATAATTTCAAATTATAAACGTGTCATTGTAAAACTTCCAGCTAGAAGTATCATCTATGTCATATGCAATGCTACCACTAGTGAACTTTTAAAATAATAATTACACAACCCAAATTCTCCATAAGCGCTTTCAGATCGTCAAAAAGTGACAAATACTTCTGACGTTTTTTTACAAGGCTTGCATGACATTGACACCTAAATCTAACTTAGATATGACAAGAAGGGACAGTTCTCACGATTTCATTGCAGAAGTCTGGAGAATGGGGACCCACCAAGTACATACACTTTTGTGAGCTCTACCTCAGTGTTGACCTCAGGTCAGTGGAGCCCAGTGAGGGGCAGAATCTAAATGCAGGTGTTTTAAGGATCTATATTTGTCAACACTTGTTCTTTAAAGTCCCTCAGTAACAGATAGAAGGACATTATTAATAGGTTATTCATATGCAACAATGATACTTGTTGAAGAAGCTTTTGTGATATACAACTGAAGAAATGGGCTTGACATATAGGCAACGTTGGCTTGCTATTTTGAGAGAACATCACAGAGAGCCATGCACAGCCCATGCCTGCTCCACCACCACCCCAACTCCCTGCGAACATCTTATGTCATCTGCTTGCTAGACCCCTAAACACCACATTGTTCTACAAGCTAGGAGCCATCCTCTGCTCTGGGTTGAGGTATATCATTTTTTATAGGTTGAGAGGATCGTAGCTAAGCATAGTAGCCCTGGCTCCCTAACAAATCAGTTTGTAGCCCTCTGTGCCTTCAGCTACCTCAGAGCAGTGTAAGGCAACAAGCAAGAAGGCACAGTAATAGCCGTTCTACTCCTAAACTACCAAACGAATCATTAAACACAAAGACTGCAGCACTGGTTTGAGAGCCAGCACTACACCGCAGTAACAAGGTGGACTGATAACCACGATGCTGCTTGTTGTTTCTTTTTCTGTTTCAGCTTCAAAACACCAGCAGCCCCAAGGACTCAAATATACAGGTTTTTGCATGGACAGCAGCATGAAGGAGAAAGTAGAAGCCGTGTGGTTTTGGGGAGAGAACGAGTTACAGTATATAAGCAATGAGTGCTCTGAGGAATGAGGTCACTCCTCCATCCCTCCGTCTCTCCATCCTTACTTGTGCCTCAGGAAATCCCAGTAGTGAGCATCCACTCCTAATAGTATGTCTAGAGGATAACAAGCCCTCATGAGGACCTCTGGATGCCAGAAGGGTGGAACAATAGCTAGGCTCCTGAAGTTCCGGTATTATGGAAAAATGTTAAGGGTTGTTTGTGCACTGAGGCAGATGGGACAGTATTGGAATGAGAGTCAGAAGACCAACCAGGGAGCCTCAGAGAAGCGAAACATCACGCTGCTAGTCAGAATTGCACAGACCACGAGAACCTGGCTTTACTCTTAAGGGCTCCAGCCATGAAGACGGGGAGAGAAAAACCATCCCCAGGACAGCTGGGGCACACTTGTCACTAGATGTCAGCAGAGGACCTGGATCAAGAACTCTTGGTCCACTCCCCTTGTACCTGATGTCATCCTCAAACCTCACAGGTCATTTTCAACTTTAGGGAGAAACCCAAAGAAAGGAGGAGGTGAGTAGCCTGAAGCCACTGCAGGGCAAGAGGGTCTGTCGCATTAACTCAAACACTGCTATTCAGAATCTTAAAGAAATCCACCTCCGTTCTGACTTCCCAAGTCTGCCCCTGTAATTTTTAAATACAGATGTTCTGGTTAGCTGTTTGTGTCTTTGCACGCACGCCCTAGTGACTGATTACAGTTTTCCCAAGTGCCCAGACTCTCAGACAATATCTCACACATTTCACCTTAGTACGTTGCCTAACAAAGTCAGCCAAAGCTTTGGAGTTAAGGAATGACCCGAAGAAGGCTGCTCATGGTCGGAAATGAATGAGCAGAATGTCATTCTTAGACATGCCATTTTATTTGAAGGCTATTGGGTTTTCTAGGAATAGCCAATAGCCCTTTTTTTTTTCTAAAAACAATTCAGGGACCATTTAATCGTGTTTTAATTTCTATGGCATATTCTCATTCTTGGTTGTTGTGTGTAATATAATGGTATTATGTGACAAAGCAGAAGTTACTGATACCGGTTACCAATTTATTCACAGGTTTCTATTTGCATATGGAGGAACACACAATCACTTCCCAGAATGCAAACCTTTCAAAAAAGAAATCATATTTGGGGGGAAGATCAATTAGAGGAATAAATACAAGCCCATAGATCAAGAAATATCCCAGGTTTGGCCAGTGCTAGACAAACTGTTAGGAAGACAACAGTAACAGCAAGCACACAGCAATAAGACAGCAGAGAGAAGCAGAAGTGTCCTGTGTATACTCGCAGGTACTAAGAAGTGCATTCCACGACAGTCGCCTGTCAGCCCAACACACTTTGAGGGTCTGTGTTTCCTGCTGCCTTTCTGGAATGGTTTACAAAGAAGGGAAGTGCTTTGCATAGAGTAGAGATGTGGGAGCAAGGCAGAACCATCTGCATAGCGATCAGTCTCAGGCCACTGTTGCAACTGGACGGCTTTAGCTCTTGCACTGTGTTTAGTAGGTCTGATTGAATGAGCACTTTGAAAAACTGCAGGCTACCACCACTTGTAATTGTTTTTGGTTTGTTTGCTTGTTTTGCTTTGTTTTATTTATTTATTTTTTGCATTCCTTAAGTAAGCCAGAAAGTCATATTTGAATTTTTATGCATGTCACTATGTTAAGTCTGAGAAGTTCCTATTGTTGGTGTACGCCAACAAAAACGTGCTTTTTGTTTTGTTTTAAAATTCTCTTAATTCAGGGGTTGGGGATTTAGCTCAGTGGTAGAGCGCTTGCCTAGGAAGCGCAAGGCCCTGGGTTCGGTCCCCAGCTCCGAAAAAAAAGAACAAAAAAATTATTGGAATAAAATTCTCTTAATTCAAAGGGCTACACACAAAAATGATTCCTTTTGGAAGCAGATTCTACTGCACTGTGCACGATTTCTGAAGTAATATTTTAAGGGGACAGGTCATCAGGACCGATATCAGCTTAGATGCAAAATAGAATGAAAATGGAGACAACTGACATTCATATGTCAGGAAATATTTATATTCTATACACTGAAGTTATAATTACATTTTGTACTTTGTAATTTTACCCCAGAAATGATAATACCATCTTTTACCTGTCTCACACAAAGCATCAAACATATTTTTGGCTCACCGCTTTTGCTTTGTTTTAAATATTTTGCACCTGCTTGGTTTTCACCAAACCATATCTACACACCAAGAGAAGGGAGCAGGAACGCGTACCTGTGACACAGATATCTTGAATTCCTTCTTAAGCACAGATGGGTTTCCTTACTAAGGTACCCGAATGCTAGGACAAAGGAATGAACTCAAAAAGTGTAAGATTTATTTTAATGAAAGTCATCTGTGCTCCAATCAATGAATAATCTTTCTTATATGAACCTGGAAATTAACTTGAATAGTTTGAAAAGTCAGAACTGGCGTGTGTGTGTGTGTGTGTGTGTGTGTGTGTGTGTGTGTGTGTGTGTGTAATCTTTACTCTTGAGATGACTTGCTCTGGAATAATTTACAACAGCTTCATGATGGTAAGTTTACTCAGATGTACCATAGCTATTTACACCATTTAATATAAATGAGGACAGTAAATGATATTTTCACAAATATTCCATTAGATTGTTCAGAATGCAAAGCTTCTTATCTCTTGATTTGAGACTTATTTGAGACAGGAATACCTTACTTTTCACTAATCTTATCATGAAAAATCTCTTAAAGCTTGAAGCAAGCACATTACTTATAAAAAACTAATTAACTAGTTAATCCCCTCAATGCAAACACCTGTGGTAATAGATAAACATATCAGATTGCCAGTATTTCCCAGATAGTTTCCAGAGCCCTACGTCCAGCCGTAGCAGAGAGCCTGATACAGTTTTCTGAGATGATTAAAAACTCATCCTTCACATAATATGAGTGTAGATCTCTTAAAAAACTCCTGTTCTCCTTTAAAGTTCCTTCTGGTTTTAACTTAAATTAGTCCCCTTATTTATACATTTGTTCAAACCATAGAGACATGGTAATGTCTTTGCCCATCCCAGTGCCTGCCTCCTAAATCTGGCCCAGAGTGGATGGTGATTTTGGCTCCCTGCTCTGAGACCTCAGGCTAAATAGCATCAGCCAGAGCACACTTTGGTACTGTTTCTCTTCCTTTTGTGACAGGCTTCCATTGTCATAGCATATGTTATTTCTGCTTCCACAATTTCATTTTAATCCCACATTATCTATGTCACCATTCTATAAAGTCAATCACAGAAAGATTTGTTGTTCAAATTCACTTTGAAAATTAAAAAAGAATAGCGCTGGCAAAAACACAGACTTCACAACCCTCTGCTGAACACCTTGGTTTCATGAAATAAAATCCAGAATCCATTACCTTCAGACAAATAAAATGTAACATTCCAACAAAACCCAGGTGTTATATTTCATTTGACAATGATGTCTCCTTTATATATTTTTTAATTTTCACTTAAAAAACTCATTATTTTCTAAACAAGTTTTGTTAATCCAGCCAAGGTTTAGATTCCTGAGTCTTCTCCCATGTTTCTGTAGTTTATTCTGAGTATATTTCTTGAAATAGATTTATGAAAACCATCACCAGATAGTTATGGCAATTAAACTGTCTTAGAGATTCCTGATGCTGTAATAAACCATGCAGAGAATTTCTGTGCCTCTTAAGTTAAAAGCAGGGAAGGAAAGGTAGCTTACCCCAAAAGTTTTCTGGCCAAGGACTCCCTAAACTCGTGGTGTTATTAGCCATAATGTCCACAAGAAAAAGAAGCCAGTGTGTCCACAACAAGCAGTTTGATTCTATGCCTTTGTGGTTGAGCAAGAGGAAAATAATTTTCACGCAAACCCACGTATACTTGTGTTTACATAAAAGGAAGTAAGTGTATCATGTTTCCTGCTTTTATACTAGAATTAGCAACTGTTTTTCTTATCTTGGAATTCCACATGGCTCCCAGACACAAAACTATTTCCTTCCTGTCATTTCCTCCCTCGTTACTAAGTGCCCTCCTTCCAGCCACATCCAAAGCTGTCTGGGGACAAGGTCCTCCATTTACACGCAGAGGGAGATAGCAAGGTCCTTACTGCTGCACTTAACTTCACCTGTGTGGAACGCTGTGCAGCAGGTGGCATTCCGACGTCAAAAACCTTGTCACCCAGGCAGAGAGGACTTGTCAGAAGCCCCTATTCAATTACATTCTTTACCCAATATCTTTTGTTTATAAATCTCAGATAATAAAATTCCTAGGCAATATCTCCCTGCATCTGGTATATTAATTTCGAAAAAAATGTATTTGTTCCATTTATTCATACATATTAAAATATGTTTATTTAGGATCTTGTTACCATTTTCAATGGGATTCAAATGTGGGAAATTAAGATCGTTTCTAGGTGAACATGTAGGGGAACGGGAATGTAAGATGCTCAATTCTAGCATTGTTTTAGTGCCTGGACAGGGATGCCGTGATCCCATGGCTAGGGAAAACTACAGTTAATGCCCTTCCTACCTTCATCATGGGAGGGTGGGTCCTCTGTGCATTGGGGGATAGTGAAAGCGGGGAAAGGAGGTGCTAAATGTCACTTCCACCCAGTAAAATTCATCTCTAGCTTGGAAATCTGTAGCGTGTACTCTTGAGAACCCTTACAAGAACTCTGGGCTGCTGAGCTGTGGTCAGCTGAGGTAAAGGTCACCCTTCAGAAGTCTGTGACACATTCCTGAGCAGGGCGGAGGGAGAGACAACCTGACCACTCAATTAGCTGACCCCATTCTCCAAAACTGCCGTGGTTTCTGCTCATAAAAAACAAAAAACAAAAAACAAAAAACAATTTTCACAGACTTAACCACAGATTTGCCAGAGATTAAAATATACAGAATTGCCCATCTCAAAGAGAATGGACCAATTACAGAAGACTTGAATCTCCCGAGCAAACAGGAGGACTCACTTATGTTATTTTTGCCAGTGTTTACTTCTACACTTTCCAGTAAATAATCATGCCCCTGCTCCTGAATTTCAAAGGTCCCCTTTAAGTTCTGGTACTGCTGATGATGTGTAAAAACAGTACCTCCAAAAAACTTGCTGTGTCTAGAGACAAGTGCATTGGAACACTGTCTTAGCATCACATAGAGTTTCCTCAGTTGCTGTACGTACTTTAAATGTATGTTTTATGTAACCAAAGGCTACTTGATGTCAAATAAATTATACTCAAGTACTCCTAACCTCATGAGATGTGCTCAGACTGATCTGGGGAGTGGAAGGGAGGACTCTGTTTTTGTCTGTGCAGGAATGCAGCTCATTCTGTCTCAGGGCTGAAATAGAGGCTGAGATTTCCTGCCATTGTTTCGAGCTTAGCTGCCCAGATTTTCTGCCAATACTTTTTCACTTTTGCAGATGGTCAGAGAGTCCAGTAGGAAGCGTGCTTTCTGCCCCCCTGCGACCCAGAGGTCCATTCCTCTTGCGTCAAAAGCTTGCTCACAGCTTTGGCTCTTAGTCCTGCTTCTCAGTGGCTTGGGAAGGATTGGTATCTTTCCCTGGCACAAATCCTCACAAGTGAGTGTTTGCGTCTGTGTGTTCTTTAGGTCCTGTGACTTACCCTGACACAACAGGAAGCTGATTTCTTTTCCCTTCACATAAAGGTCAGGTCTGCCGTTCTGCTTTTCACTGTTTCTCTGCTTGGGTCCTTCTCCGTGAGTCATAAGATTAGTTCAGATGAATATTCTCACCTCGAATACTCCAGGAATCACTTGCTGCCTTCATTGAGGCATCTACCAGAAGCTAGCACCTCCCTTGATGGCTTTCACTTGCCACACGTTTGCCCCTGACCCTCTGTGACTATTTTATTTAGGACACTTTCCACCTCCCAGCTTTATGCTGCACGTCTTAGTCAGTGCTCTATTGCTGTGAAGAGACACTGTGACCATGGCAACTACATAAAAGAATGCGGTTAATGAGGCAGGCTTACGGTTTCAGGGGTTTTAGTCCACTATCATCACAGAGGGAGCACGGCAGAGTGCAGGCAGACTTGGTGCTGGAGAAGTAGCTGAGAGCTCTACATTTGGATCCAGATAGGTAGGCAACAGGAAGACAGAGAGAGACACTGGGACTGCCTTGGGCTTTTGAAACTCAAAAGTGACACACTTCCTCCAGTCAGGCCACACTGCCTAATCCTTCTCAAGAAGTGCTACTTTGGAAAGGGCAAGCATTTAAATATATGAGCCTATGGGGGCCTTCTTATGCAGATCACCACACTGTTTACATGCTTTTGCCTGTTCTGGTTGCTCCAGCAAAATACCACATACTTGGGGAAGAAGGTTTTAAAGCAGCAAAAATGTCACTTTCAGAGTCTGAAAATCTCAGTCTGGGATTCTTGGATTCAAAGCTTTGGTTGCTTTGGTGTCTATTAAGGGCAGTTCCACTTAAAAGTGGGGTCTTCTCACCCTCACCTAAGCTTGTAGGTGAGAAGGCTTGCCATTGGCTTCTCTCCTAAGAGAACTTACCTTACTCCCTGGACCTTGTCTTAGGCCCCTCCTCCTAAAGCCATCACTCTTCCTGTATAGAATAGTAATAACAGTGACAGGAAGAAGGTTTTGAATGTGGGATTCAGCCCTTCCTTAGAGTCTTGCTTCCTGTGTGATCTCATCATGTGGTACCTTCTGCCACAGGTGCTCCTCAGACAGCCCAGCAGACAGCCGGTGCTGTGGCCTTCAATCTCTAGAACTGTGAGTGAAACCAACCTCTTACTATAATGTATCCAGACTTAGGTTACATTGTTATAGCAACCAAAATGGACCAGTTGAAGAAATATATTTGATCTTGATACTGGTTTTCTATCTCCACTGGCTAAAATAACAACATCATCACAGTAGAACTTTAATAAATAATTATTAAATAAGAGAATATAATAATTTGAAGATATTTAACATGGAAATACTTCTGACATTCCTAGTCAGACTAGTAAATATGTCACTTAACGCTTCAAAACAAAAGGAAAATTCTATTCATAGACTTCGGTATTTTAAAGTTTTCACCTAACTTGACAGAGCCGAGTTACAGAAAAAAGTGTTGTGGTATGTTTAAGTGAACACGCTCGGTGTCCTGTTTAGCATTTGTCTTTCAAACATACCTTGGGTTTATTGGCTCTCATGCTAAACTGAACCAGAGGAGGTCTCCAAGCTGGGAGCTGGGAGTGTTCCTAGAACATACAAGAACACTTCTAAAAGTTAAAAAAAAAAAAAAGAAAGAAATCTAAATCTGTTTTAAGAACTTCAACTTTTAAAAGAAGTCATCTGAAGGTTAAAGGTAAACAGAAACACACGTGGCTCCCCTCTTTAGATACCTCAAAGTTCATCTTCTTCCTCCTTAAACCTACTTTCTCTGGTGGCGGCAGTGGGCCGGGGGTGGGGGGGGAGGATGGCAAAATTAAGAAAGATCAAGCAATCAAAATTAGATTATTTGTGTGAAGAGGGAACTCCTGGTCTAGAAGAGTTTATAGACTGCAGTGGAAATAATAATAATAATAATAATAATAATAATAATAATAATAATAATGATGATGGTGATGATGATGATGGTGGTGATGATGATGATGATAATGATAAGTGAGTTCCCAGCCTGTGTTATATTTCTCTTGTCTTTGTGAGCTCCTAGGTGAGGCTGTAGTGAGAGCTGACTGGATTGAACTGAGGCACAGGCTAAAGCTGAAGATGAGGTGGATATGGCTCAGGAGCCTGCACCAGAAGTCAGATCCCAAGTTCTTCCCAAGTCTTTAGGACTCTCTACCCACGCTGTCATGTCAGCTGCAGTGACAGTTTGACTTCTTCCTTTCTAATTTAGATTCCATTTATTTTTCTGCTTCAGTCACTCTGACTGGAATATCTGGTATTGTGCTGGCCGGAAAGGGCACTCATCCTTGGTCCCAATCTTAGAGGCGATCCAGTTTCTGCCTTTGGATTTTAAATATACTATATTATGTTGAAATAAGTTCCTTCTATGTGTATTTTGTTGTTTTTACAGTGAATGGCCATTGCATTTTGTTAGTCTGTAATTACTGAGCGGCCTTGTGACTTTTATATTTGTTTCTGTATCACATTGATTTCTTTTTCATAGGTTGAAGAATTATTGCATCCCTAGAATAAGTCACCTCTGGTCACTATGTCCATTATCCATTCTGCACACTGTGAAGTTTGTTTCCTAGGATTTTCACATCTGTATTATTCCAAATGAGACATTAACTTGTAAATTTCTTTTCTTTTGGGTACTTTGGCTTTGGTAGGAGATTGATGCTGGCCTCAGAAAAGGAATTTGTTTGTTTGTTTCACAGTACTAGGGACTGAAGTTAGGGTCAACCATGTACGAAGTAAGTGCTTGGCCCGAAAGGGCACCCTTGCCTTGCTCCTGGTCTTAGATGAAATTCAGTTTTTATTCATAAAACTGTTTATGTCACTCAATTATATTCATAAAATGGTTTTGGAAAAGCTTATTCCATTTGGGGGAAGACTGTAAAAGATACTGGTAGCATTTTTGAATGTATAAATTCAATTAGTTAACAGGATATAAAAGCCAACATGTGAAAAGCAGTAGTTTTCTATATGTAAATGAAAATAATCCAAAAATGGAAATTAAGAAAATCATCACAGTACCAGTAAAAAATACCCAGTAATAAATTTGGCAAAATTTGAATATTTATACATGTGAAATTTATTGAAATTGGACTTATACAATTGAAATTTATACATTTGAAATAAAACATTGGTAAAAGGAAATCCAGGAAAGTGCAAAAAAATACTGTATTCGTTAATTAGAAGGACATTATTAAAATCTTTATCTTTTTGGATCATCTGCAAATTCAAGGAATCCCATGAATTTGGAAGGTATTTTTCTTCTTTTTTCCCTCTTCCTCTTCCTATTCCTCCTCCTCTGCCTCCTTCTCTTCTTCCTCTTCCATAGGCGGTTTTTACTGTGGCTGTTGTTTTATTCTTCTCCAGAGAAGAAAGTCCTTGGTAAAAGTGGGAGGGTGAGCTTACACAAGGGGACTTCAGGATAGAAAGAAGGTGGCTTCTTCTGAAATTTACAGTCATATTTTAAGTAAACTTCTATTTTAGAAGAGTTTAGGTGTGCCTCATGTTTTATAGAATTTTATGACTGGGAATTTGTTAAGACTTTGTGTTATTTGGAAAAGGTCTTTCTTCAGGCATGCTGGTCACATAACTCGGCTGACTGCATTAACCTGCATCTTAACGTCTGCTGGGACTGTGGAACTATAGCCTAGCACAGGCTTCTGACACTGGGGGTACAGTGGAAATTTCACAGAAGCCTTGTTTACATCTTCATCTCCAGGAGGCAAGGAAAGTTGACTCTCTTGCACAACGTGTCTTTTCTAGAGCCTGTTTTATTGTTTGTCAGCCATCTTCTGGACAAATATCAACTCTTTAAATTTAATGAGATACAAGTAATAAATAAAATTATATGTATTAAATGATCACTGTAATGAAGATAACCAATTTACCTTTAAGGGGAGCTGGAGAGATGAGTAAACAGTTAAAAGCACTTGTTGCTGTTTCAGAGAACCAGGTTCAATTTCTAGCACCCATTGGTAACTCCCAACCGTCTGTAGCTCCAGTTTCAGAAGCTCCAACAGGCACAAGTGAGATTGATGTCATACATACATACAGTCAAACCCCGCATGCACATAAAGTAAAATAAATGTCTTTTCCTTGAAAATATAAGTAATTTATCTATTGCTCCAAGAGTTAAATTTTTTGCTGTATGTATGGTAAGAATTCTTAAGATGTAGCCTCTTAGCAAGTTTCACATATATAGTAGAGTACTGTAAATTTTTATTGATTATTTTAGAATTCCTTATGATGTGTTTTGATCATGTTCATCAACTCCTACTTCCCTGTCCCTTTCAACTTTGTTTTGCACCCCAACCCCCAACCCTCCCCCGACACACATACAGGCACAGAGACACACAGACACACACAACACAGATTCCAGTCTGTGCCCCCATATACTCCTGGGTATGAGGCCATCCACTAGAACATGATATCAAATCTACCAGGAATCCTAAAATCCTTAAAGAAAGCCAATTTCCCCACCCCCAAAAGCTGTCCATCGTGCCTCAGTTGGATGTGGGGGCTCATGAACCTCTTCTTACCCCACGTTAGAATGCTGACTGACTTGATCTGATGCAGAGCCCATACAGTCCATCAGAAGTGCCATGAGCGCGTGTGTGCAGCGGTCTTTGGTTCCAGCCTCCCCAGCCTGTCACTTTAAAATATTCTTAACCCCCTCTTCTGTTATAGTCTCTTAACCCTGGTGGGCGGGGTGTGATATAGATGACTATTTGTGGCTGAGCTCGTTCTCAGAACTTGACCAACTGTGAGTTTCCATGTTAACCGCTATCTATGTACTAAGAACCCCGCTGGTGAGTTCTGAGAGCTGTACTAATAGATAGGAAGCGAGTTTCTAACTTAAAGAGCAGTTTGGAACTGCGCCGTAAGAGGAGGCAAAGGAATAAGTGAAGTGAATGTGTGCAAGGTTTGGTTAATGGTGAACTAAAAAGAGGAAGTAAAGAGAACCAAACCTGATCCTGATCCTCCTCCAGGTTTGGGGGATGATAACAGTAAGAGAAATGGATACAAGAATGGAGAAAGGAACCGGACAAAGAGAAAACGGATCGCCCGAGTGCACAGAACAGTAAAAGGCACAACCGATAGGGGGCAGTGTTGTCTGCCCTCATGCTCTCCTTACTGTATGTGTATGAGATGACTGTAGGTAAAGGATGGGTAGGCTGGGTGGAGACACAAGATAATGGCATCTCTGGCAGATGAAGAACAAAAGAAAGGAGAACGAAATGAAAATAAAAGGAACGTGATCACCGGCCTGCATGTGGACTTCCTCTCCTGGCCAGTCACTGCTGTGTCTTTGTTCCTGGTCCTGACAGCATTGCATTGATTTTCAAAGATCCCATTATGTTCTTGTATGGGGGCCTTCCAGTTGCTCTTGGACATGGGGTTTCTTGACTCTTTCTGTAGACTGTGGTTGCTGAAGCAAACTCCACCCCGCTGTAGTTACTGAGTTCTCACCAGTGTCTGGAGAACCTGGTGGCCGTGCGGTGCCCCTTCGGGGCACTCTATATTATTTTTAGCACTCAGAGCTTCACCTTCTGTTGCGATGCTGTTGATATCCTTGCCTGCAGTCCCTCCCCACATCCCCCTTTTAAACATTTCTTCAAGCTATGTTTGTCACCTTCCTTTTCAGAGTGCTTTCGGCCAGTTTTCCTGGAGGAAAGCACCGATGTGGTGGCGATACCTGCTTTAAAGGCTATCACTGGGTAAGTCCAGTCCAACCATAGAGAAAGTTCTTTGGTCAGAGTCTAGAAGAGATTTGTTGAATTGTTGATCTAGTTGACTCGAGATCATGGAAAATTAATAGATGGAGTGATAACTATTATTATTGCCTTTCATTCCCATCTTACTTGGAATCTCTAGTTGCATATGCATGCTGTGCGTGTGTGCGTGCTTGCGTGCGTGCACGTGCGTGTATGGTTTCTGTAGAGATAAAGAAGACTGCAGACGATCCCCTGGAGTTGAAGTTATAGGTTGTGACTCACCTGACTTGGGTTCAGGGAACTGAACTTGGGCCCTCTGTAAGAGAAGTGCTACTTTGAAAGACTGAACCATAATGTCCAGACCCAAATAGTGTTATTTAGCTGGGTCCATGAAGAACAGGTCCAGTACAGGAGTGCCCACATTTTTCATAAACACAACATTTTTCTGTACCCCATTCCGCTTCTGACTTCCCCACAGAGTTGATTTCTAATTCTCTCCGGGTATGAATATATGGTCTGTTAGATAGCATTTTATGCATTACAGTTAATCTATCATAGCAATAATATATTATATAAAAGAATAGTAAAAATTGTTTTTAACTTATTCAAGAAGAAAATACATTAGCTCTCATTAATGTGCACTAGGTTATATTTACAAGTCATTTATTCCCTACCCAATTTTTGTTATTTCTTTAACTATTTTACCTAATTACTTAACATTTTGGCTCTGATTAGTCCAATCCTTAAAATCTTATATGTTATTGTCTCTTCATTTTCAATTAAATTTCATTCATTCTTCCATATACGAAGTAATGCTTTTATTATGAATTTATATTTTTCTGGAGATAATCGATAGAACTTTTTTAAAATAAGCATTTTATGGAGGTCGGGCTACTTTGCTTTGACCGTGTGGCTGAGGGTGACTTCAAACTCCTGACCCTCTACATTCTAAGGGATAGGACTCAAGGCCATGCCCAGCTGTGTGTGTTGTGTGCAGCTTTGGGTGGGTGGCAGCCAGGGCAACATTCTGTAGGAATTGAGTGAACTCTCTCCCCAGCCCATGGGAATTTTGAGAGGCAGGACTGAAGCTGTTTTCCTCTTGAATGGACTTGCATATTTCTCTGTGCTGGGCAGTGAACCCACTTCTGTCTTGGGATGATGGGACCCTTTATTATGGTTTAGAGTTTCTCCACAAGTGGTGTCAATTCAAGCCCATACTTGCCTGGGGACAGTCGATGACTGCCAATTCTCCAGTTAAACATGTCTCCAGAAGTCTGGAGCTGTGGCAAAGAACACATTCTTTTCTTCACTCGCTGTCTGCCAGAAGCTTTTTTTTTTTTTTCTTTTTAAATGAATCCTTTCACTAAAGTAGAATCCTTTTAAACATTACAGCTTTCTGTGTTTCAGACTAAGTGTGCTAGGGGCCTGGTGCTATGTTTTTGTTTCTTGATTTCTCTTGTTAAATTCTAATCTTAGGGTTGGGAATTCAGTGTTTATTTGTTCCTAAACAACTTCCAGCATTTTGTTGTTAAGTGACCTGAGTTTCAGAAGTTTTTTTTCTTAATTTTGTTTTTGTGGCATGGTTTGTGGTTATCTTTTGCTTTTGTATTTACTCATTTATGTTTGTGTTTGCCTTTAGACATGTCTCTTCCTTCCCAGAGATTTCAAAATGCATTGAAAAGTATTAATTTTACCTCGAATCCTACAAGAAATACCAATTGCTTTAGGGGAAGAGGAGTAGAGAGAATGAGTTTGTGTGGTGGGAGAAGGCACAGGTTCACTTTAGATAGATTTTATTCTATCTCCAGAATGGAAACCTAGTACACAGGGGTCCCTATTTGACTGAAGTAGGGTTTCTAAAACTGCAGCCGTAGAGCTGCAGAAAACTCCCAGATTTAAGAGACATTTAGGAGATACACTGAGTAGGTGCTGATGAGATTAGATAGGTTGAGAGAATAAATGGTGTACTGCCTGAATGAAAGGTGCCCAGAGAAATGCCTAGGGCAGGTGAGGGTGCAGCTTACCTCAGACTGGAGCAGGCCATCTTTAAAGTGTCTGGAACACACATGGTATGCACTCACGGATAAGTGGATATTAGCCCAAAGGATCAGAATACCCAAGATATAATTCACAGACCACATGAAGCTCAAGAAGAAGGAAGACCAAAGTGTGGATGCTTCAGTCCTTCATAGAAGGGGGAACAAAAATATTCGTGGGAGGTAGAGGGCGGGAGGGACTTGGGAGGAAGAGAGGAGAGAGAGGGGAAAGAGGGGGCAGGATCAGGTATGAGAGAAGATGGGGATTATATGCAAAGGGTTGACAATTCGAACAGAGGTGTATAGCAAGGGGGAATGAGGAACTGGGGGTGGCTACCAGCAAGTCCCAGATGCCAGGAAAGCAAGAGGCTCCCAGGACCCAACAGGGATAAGATTAGCTGAAATGCCCAACAAAGGGGAGGGAGAACCTGTGGAGACCATAACCAGGGGTTAAGCAAGGGCCTCATTTGGGGCATGAGGCCACCTACCCTTCTCAAAATTTACGGGGTTGGGGATTTAGCTCAGTGGTAGAGTGCTTACCTAGGAAGCGCAAGGCCCTGGGTTCGGTCCCCAGCTCCGGAAAAAAAAAAAAAAAAAAAGAAAGAAACCTAGCTCAAAGTTTTAATTCAAAATTGTTCCTATCTAATGAAAATACAGGGACAAAGTGTGGGTTAGAGACTGAAGGAAAGGCTATCCAGAGACTGTCCTACCTGGGGATCCATCCCATACACAGACACCAAACCCAGTCACTATTGCTGATGCCAAGAAGTGCTTGCTGACAGGAGCCTGAGATAGCTGTCTCCTGAGAGGCTCTGTCAGAGCCTTACTGATACAGATGAGGATGCTTGCAGCTAACCATTGGACTGAGCATGGGGACCCCAATGGAGGAGTTAGGGGAAGGACTGTAGGAGCTGAAGGAGTTTTCAACCCCGAAAGAAGAACAACAATATCAACCAACCAGACTCCCCAGAGCTCCCAGGGATTAAACCACCAACCAAATTGTACACATGGAGGGACCCATGGTTCCAGCTGCATATGTAGCAGAGGATGGGATTGTGTAACATCAATAGGAAGAGAAGCCCTTGGTCCTGTGAAGGCTTGATTCTTCATTGTAGGGGAATGCCAGGGCAGTGAGGTGAGAGTGGGTGGATGAGAGGAGGAGGATACTCAGAGGAGCAGGGGGAGGGGACATGGGAAAGGGGGTAACTGGGAAAGGGGATAACATTTGAAATGTAAATACATAAAATATCCAATAAAATGTCTGGAAGGGTGTTCAAATAAAGATTTTAGTTTAGAGCTGTGTGTAATGTCTAGATTTCTAAAGGGAAGTGGTAGGCTGTGCACACGAACCCCTTTAGGTCTCTGGGGAAGGTTATTATTGCTGTTTGTCCTTTGGAGTTTTTGGAGAGATAGTGTTGAGATGTTCCCTTGAACTTTAAGAAGCACTCATATTTAACAGTTAGATAAAGGCAGTTGAAAGATAGGAAAAGTTAGCAACCAGAGAAAAGGCCCAGAAGGATGTTCTCGGAAGAAGAGGAGAAAAAAGGCTTTAAAAAGGACAGAACCCTTGGGTGCAGGAGCAGTGTCCTGTCAGAAGAGAACTTTTAGCACTATGCCCTCCCATTTCTGGCTTTTACCTTCTTTGCTTCCTTGATGTTTTCAGAGCCTCAGATGGGTGATACAGAGGACCTATGTAAGACTGAGTGATCAGCAGTCAACTTGATCCCTCACAAGAGTGGGCCATCAACATTACACCATTGGTGGAGGAGGGCTCATGAGACTCTGCCTCCCAAGGGAGCTAGAGATAATCATTAACAAGATGACAGACTGAATGGTGAAAAACAGAGAGAAGGGGCATCATCAGTGTGTCCACATCAGGAAGAACTCTTCATCAGGGCCAGTGACCCTGAGTCCACCTTTCAGGGGCTGACATGAGCTTTAAATTTATGTAGAGGAAGAATGGTGGCAGCTGGCTAGAAGCATGCAGACGTAAGTAGTCCTCGTCAGAGTATGGTTCTTATCTTTGTCTCCACTCAGGTGTCCCAAGGTGGTCCAGTAAATCATTAAGCCATTAGTCAAGTCACCACAGGAAAGTGGACCAATGCAGTTCCTACAAAGTGTAACAGTTCCGTTCTAGATAACCCTTTCTGGAAATACTTATCTTGCAAGCCTACCTGAGCTTGGAGGTTGATCCAGTCCCTTGTCACAAAGACACTCTATGAGTCTGGTTGTGTTCTGTAGTTCCTGGAATCTAAGGTGATTTCCGGGAAGAGATTAAGGACAGAGACTTATTTCTGAGCCTCAGGCCTTGAAGGAGCATGAGATAAGCCATAGATAGACATTCCTGGCCAGTGCCTAGGTAAGCAGGAAGCTAGGCCAAGATAAGAGAGAGACAGAGAAAGACAGAGAGAGACAGAGACATAAAGAGAGACTGAGAGAGAGACAGAGAAACAGAGACAAAGAGGCAGAGAGAGAGAGAGAGAGAGAGAGAGAGAGAGAGAGAGAGAGAACAGGTGTCAGACTTCCATTCCTTGGTTAGAAACCTTGTACGCTCAAGTGTGGAATTGGTGCCTTTTACAAAAAAAATAAAAATAAATAAAAAACAAACCACCAACAACAAAAGACTAGGACATTAGGACTTTATAGCTGTGAGCAGACACCATGACCAATGCAACTCTTATAAGGACAACATTTAATTGGGGCTGGCTTACTGGTTCAGAAGTTCAATCCATTATCGTCAAAGTAGGAGCATTGCAGCATCTAGGTAGGCATGGTGCAGGAGGAGCTAAGAGTTCCATATCTTCATTTGAAGGCTGCTAGTGTAAGACTGACTTCCAGGCAGCTAGGACCAGGGTCTTAAGCCCACACCCACAGTGACACACCTACTCCAACAGGGCCACACCTCTTATTAGTGCCACTCCCTGGGCGGAGCAAGTTCAGACTGTCCCAGACCCAGCTTTTAAGTGTCTGATACAACTTCAGATACATTTCCTGCAAACAAAATAGTCTGGTGTTTCCACCAGATGTACTTTTTGTTGTTGTTGTTATAAATAGAACATATTCTAAGAGTTAGAATGGAGTGGTTACATTAAAAGAAATATCTGGTTCTAGATTTTCCTGGTTTTCTTCCATCTGTATTTTCCCTATCATGACCCTCACAGGTCATTAAAAATTTTGAAAGCAGAAAGATTGCTAGCTCTGGAGTCATTGTCATTAAGTTGTGTGAAAGACTCCTTTCCTCTTACTTTGTCCACAGCCTCAATGCACAATTTCAGCAGAGAGCACAGTAGACAGCATCCCAGAAGCTCTGGGTATAATCAGTAGAATAGTATTTTGCTGGGAGTGGATTTTTTTTAACCATACATAGTTTATATTTATGGTCAACAGGCACCACTGATGCAAAGTGTACAAAACTTGAACAGTTTTCATCTAGCACTGAAATATTCTGATGTAGGCTGTAGTACAAGTATTAATTTGAAATGACTAATTTATTATTTATTCTAAACTTGCCCCTATCAAAATAATCTTAGCTGTATCGTATATCAGCATTAAGCATGCCTTCAGAAGGATAATGATAATGTATTTAATTTAGACTTGTTGGACATGTGAGTTTAGGTACCTGTGGAGGCCAGAAGGGGGCACCAGAATCCCTGAACCTGGAATTGCCGGTAGCTGTGAGTTGCTATTGTTGCTGGGAACAGAACTGCACTCCGGAACAGTAGCAAGTATTCTTTACTGCTGAGCCATTTCTCTAGAGCCTTCCTTTAACTTATTTAATAATATATCTGAGTTCACTATTGGATGAGAATTTTACGGCAGTATTGTGGTAAAAATCTGTTGCATCTTGATTGAGATTTTTAGAATTTTGAGAGCCTAATAAGCCAGGCTCAGCCACCTATGCTAAATTCATTAATCAAAGAGACAAACGGTACTGAAAACCAGAGAGAAGTTTATTCAATGTGACCATATTGGGGAAAAGGAGTAAACAATGAGTGTCAATTAACACTCACCCAGGCCAAGCCCATCCGGATGCTGATGATATGTAAATAGACAGCAAGAGGTTTGTACAGGTACAAGGTTCTGCTCCAGACATAGTCCTGCCCCACATGGGTCCATCTTGTCTTAGCTCCAACTACATCTGCAATGGGGTCAGATAACTTGTCGGAAATCTCTTCCCAGAAGAGAAGTCGTGCTCTGGTTAGTCCCAGGGGTTCAAGCTTTCTCTTCCTTCAGCACGAGAGTCCTGGAGAAATATAATTCCTGGGGTCCTTTGCCCCAGTAGTCTGAGAGCCAAAGGTAAGGATGCTAGTGTCTCTTAGAGATCATCTCTCTGGGGAAGACGGCCATGATAAGACACACTCAAAAAAATGATATACTTCAAGGAGATGGGTGGGGGATACATCAAATGAAAAAATATTTTCAATAAAAATGAGTTTAATATCATAATAGAGAAACACATACTATGTGCTACATCTTTTCTAGTTTTACATACCTTAGGTTTTTCTTTAATTCAAAGAGATTTTATTATGATGTTGTTTACTGAATGATTCGCAAAGTGCATTTCAAATTCTTTGTAAGATCTCTCCATTGACTATGGGCTTTTCTGCACTTAATGTTTTTATGTAAGAGGGTTCTAACATAGGTGAGGTCCCAAAATGGGCCAGATAAGATCTTTCATCTTTGCACAGTAAACAGGAAACAAGAGCATAGGAAGCCGGGGAGAACAGGAAGTGACACTAAGCTGCAAAATGAATAAAGCTGTGAATTAGTGGTGTTAAAGGAAAACCTGTACATTACACTCTGAGGCTCATTAAGCCAAATTAAAGACAAAGGTGTTGAGGTCTTAACATTAAGCGGAGTTAAGCGGGAGCAGGAGACTCTGCTGTACAAGAAGATTGCCCTTAAAGTTAATATTTCAAAAAGAATGCTCTCAGCACTCCTTCCTTAGGTAATGGTCAGTGAATCCTGTCCTCGCAGTCATTTCCAAGTTGACGAACGGAGCAGGGCAGGAGACCCGAAAGCAAGCTGGTGATGCCGTGACAGGGGCATCATGGGATACAATTTCAGGAAACCTCGGGTGACCAGTCGCCTTCTATTCAACGTGCTGTCCACATTTGACGATTTACATTTAAATTGGAGTAATCTAAAAAAAAATATTAAAACCTCTCCCTTTCTTTTTGTGCTGGCTCACATTTTATTTACTTGACCCAAGTTAGTATCATTTGGAAAGAAAAAATTCTTAATTGAGAAAACATTTCCTCGGATTGACTGGCCTGTAGTCAGTCTGAAGGGGGTTTTCTTGGTGATGATTGATGTGGAAGGACACAGGCCATGTGGGTGGCTGTCACCCCTGGGCAGGGGATCCTGGGTGGTGTGAGAAAGCAGGCTGAGTAAGCAGTAAGCAGTGTCCTTTCATGGTCTCCCTTCAGTGCCTGCCCCCTGAACTGCTTGGGCTCCTGTCCTGACCAACCTCAGTGATGACTGCTGCACAGAAGCATAAGATGCAGTCAACCCCTTTCCTCCTCAAGTTGTGTGTGGTCATGACGCTTCGGAATAACAAGAAAAGCTAAACCGATCACCAATCACGCTTCATGCCCAGTCCTCTGACCTAGCCCACAGCTGTTACAGGCGCATCAAAGACATAGGTTCTCATCAGGACCAAAAACGTATTGGGCAGTGCTGGTTTATAATTACCATATTTAGAGAATGCATTAGCAAATGATAGATTATGTCTTTGGGTTATTCACATTGTATAAATGTGACTCTCTAGCATTAAAAGACGATGCTGTGTTAAGACAGGAAAGTGGAGTTTGGGAGGAGGTATTTCTGCATTCTCACATTACCTCTACTGAATGACCAGGGAATTATCATTACTTCTGGCTTCTGATCTTCTCTGGTTTCTGATCCTTTGTTCCTCTATTTATAAAGTGGAGTGACAACTTGATGACCTCACCATGGATTCATATTATAATTAAAATATGGAAAATGTTTCCCATGCCATCTGATAGAGAGTTACCATTGTTCTAGTTGACAGATAAGATAATAGTGTGAAGGGTCACGGGCATGCACATAAATATTATCCTTTTTAATAGGGTATGAATTCTTTTAGCATATGTGTGTGTGTGTGTGCGTGCGTGTGTGTGTGTGCGTGCGTGTGCTTGTGCAGAGGTCAGAGAGCAGAACAACTTCATTGTCCTTCCTTAAGCCATTCACCTTGCTTTTTGAGTTATCTGACTGAGACCTTCCATTTGCTGCTTAGGCTAACCTGGCTGGCCAGTGAGCTCCCAGGATCTGGGTGTCTCCCCCTCTCCAGTGCACCACAACCATGCTAGACTTCCTACTGGGTCCTGCAGATTGAAGTTAGGCCCTCAAACTTGTGTGAGAAGTGGTTTATTGACTAAGTCATCTCCCAGGTCCCAAGATTTAAACAACAACAACAGCAACAACAACAACAACAACAACAACAGCAACAACAAGACCTTTAACTTACAGGGCCTTAGTTCCTTTCTGAACTATGACACTAAAAATGTTTGTGACCATCTTAATGACAGTAAGGAAATGACTGGGCTATGCCAGGAAAACTTTGCCACAAAAGAGTCTGCGCTTCGGGAAAAGGACAAAGAGATGGTGTGGAGGGGAAAGACAGAGATTATAAAGAAGGCCCAAGAGCACAAGAACAGAAGAGGAAGAGCTAATCTCAGGCAGATTTCCTCCTGGAAAAGCACCAGCAATCATGTGACAGACAGCATAAGACCATGAGGGACAGGGCAGGACAAGCAAGTTCTCACTGCATGGCAAGGCCACTGGGAAACGCCTTTGTCCATTTTACCATGATGAATCTGTCTAAAAGATTCAAGGGACAAAAAGATCCAAGTAAAGAACCCACACGTGTCCTGGGCATCCTAGGGCTCAGCAAGTGTTCAGATTGCTGGCCGCCGTATTTTGTTATTCAAAATGAGCTTAGTGGGTTAGATGGTGACCATCTGGATTTCATATCTGCTCTTTGCCATAACCAATTTGGCTCTGCCTTTGGGAATGTTGCATCACCAAGAGACAGTGCAGTCAAAACAGCACCACTGGCAGGGGGAGCATCTGTGAAAAAGCACAGAGACACGTGTGACTATGGCCCCACCTGACATTATGGACTATGAAGTAATCCATTTGATGACGCTTCAGAACTGGGTCCTTCTCCGGTCTTGTGTGTATATCCCATGGGGCAAACATCAGCTGTCTGAAATGACCTTTGACACCAGGAGAGGCCAGAGGCTTGACAAGGAGAGCGAGTCAGACCTTTTCTATGAGATGGCAACTGCACAGACCCCAGAAGCCTTGGAATAAGTTGCATGAGAACTTGGGTTGAAAATGTTGAGATGTCTCAGATGCCTCAGATAGAGGTATTTGATCCTAGGGTACAAAGTTGGTACCTTTAGTAGTGCTTATAAAATCCCAATGGAAGAGTGGGCATGGCGACGGACAGGTTCTAGGGGCTCACGGAACAGACAGTCTGGCAGAAACAGAGAGCTCCAGGTTCAGGGAGAGACCCAGTGTCAATGAAATAAGGTAAAGAGCAATAGAAAATGCCTGATACCAACCTTTGACCCCCACAGTCACTTGCATGGGTGTGCGCACACTAAGAGCCAACCATATACATTCTATCCTCAACCTTCAAGTGATGGCAACAAAGGAATGGCCCAGTCTCACCAGAAGAAGGCACCATACTCTACCATTGCTGCTGATTCTGTTCTCAGTGCACAGCTCCTCCCTCACAAGCATGGACACTGCCTCACTTCAGTCACACGCACTCGGCATGTTCTGCACATTCTACCACCAGGCAGTGCAGTCAATGTCAGATATTGGTTTTTTTTTTTTTTAACCAATGCTACACTGTTAGGAAATGTTAAGAAATTCTCAAATCTGAAGGCCATAGGAAGCTGAACTGTGATCCTCTTTCACTCTGTCCTTATTTTTTTTTTTTTTTTTTTGGTTCTTTTTTTTGGAGCTGGGGACCGAACCCAGGCCCTTGCGCTTCCTAGGCAAGTGCTCTACCTCTGAGCTAAATCCCCAGCCCCCTTATTTTTAACAATGCACAGTACCTGACAATATCCGAATTCAGGAGTATAAAGTGAAATATCCCAGCAAAATCAATGCATGTACATATATGCGACTGCAACCGTAGCTAGCTTCTGAATCTTTGGCTTACAGATAGCTGATGGTGAGATTTTAAGCTTCAAGAACACATGAGCCAATGCTTCACATTAAATCTCCTCAAATAGATACATGATAGATATACAATAGATAAATAATTAATAGGTAGAAGATGGATAGATGATTAATAGATAGACATGGGTAGATGATAGATAGATAGATAGGTAGATAGATAGATAAGACAAGTAGATGATAGACAAGTAAATGACAGAGAGATAGACAGATGATAGACAAGTAGATGACAGAGAGATAGACAGATGATAGACAGGTAGATGACAGAGAGATAGACAGATGATAGACAGGTAGATGACAGTTGGATAGATAGATAATGGATTATTGCTGTCTATCTAGACAGACATGAAGATAGCTAGATGTTAGATACATAGGTAGATGATAGATATATAGATGGATAGATGATAGACAGATGATAGGTAGATAGAGGATGTGTGTGTGTGTGTGTGTGTGCGCGCAGAAAGACTAGAAGTGGGGTCTTTCACTAAATAAGAATCCTTTATGGATTTTTGAAGACAAAATAAAGTGTGTGTGCCTCTCCGTGTGTTCCTCATGAAACCTGAAGAAGGCCAGGCAGCGAAGCAGAATGGCATGGAGGAGCAGAGCCCAAAGGGGCTTAGTTGAATGTATGACTAGGCATAGACCAGGCAGGTTCTACTTCTGCCCCTCCTGCCCCTCCTCCCCCCTCCTGCCCCATCCTGCCCCAGTAGCACTAGAATGACTGCCAGTCCTAGCTTTGACTGAAGTGAGTAGGGTGAGGAGAAGCAAATGGTGTGATGTCTCCTGAAGTTTTTGAATTGGTTTGGTGGAAAAGGCTTCTCCTGCAAATATTAGTGCCCAAGAATAAAGCTCCTGATAACTGAGTGCTTGCAAGTGGGAACGCCCTTTGTGATACTTATTAAGCAACAGCCCCCTTTTGTCATATAACTTCCAGCTGTGTGCTTGCAAGTCTATAAAACAGTTTAAAAGTCTGGTTTAAATGCAGATGTGGATCCTTGAAGCCAACCAACAGACAGAGCTCAGGAAACCTGGTTGGGGAGCTGGCAGAAGGTTGGTGAGCAGAGGGGGATTACAACCCCATTGGAAGAACAACATAGGCTGGCCTGACCACCCAGTTCTCCAAGAGTCTAGACCACCAACCAAGAAGTGTACCTGGAGGGATCCATGGCTCCAGATACATATGTAGCAGAGGATGGCCTTGTCTGACAGCAATGGGAGGGGAGGCCCTTGGTCCTGGAGAGGTTTGATGCCCTAGCTAGGGGGATGCTAGAGCGGTTGGTGGGCGAATGAAGGTGGGGGAGCATTCTCATATAGTCAAAGGGGAGGGGGAGGGCAGATGTGGGATGGGGGCTGGTTGGGGGGTAACTGGGAAGTGGGATATCATATGAGATGTGAACCAATGGAATGATTAATAGAAATAAATAAATAAACACCCGTCTGGTTTACATATGCCAGGAAGAAAACCTCTCCTATTCTTTCTGAAACATCCAGCAGATCCAAGGAACAACAGCTATAGGAGAAGAATGGCCATGGTAAAAAATAAGAAGGAACAATAAATGAAAATTCTCAGAGGAAACAGCTACTTCAGGTGCCTGGACTAACACCTGAGTGTTGTTTCAGAATTTGTGAGAGCCGTAAATAAAATGGACACTACAGTGAGAAAGGTCATTTCAACTTGAAGATGATAATTTTTGAAAGAAATCTTAATGACCAAAACATAGGAGAAAGTAGCCCTCTGGAATGAATAACAGATTTGAAAAATGAGAGGAGAAAGAAGAGGGTACAAAATCTTATTCTCAAAACCCGGCATCCAGTAAACATTCTCCGAAGAACAGAGCTGAGATCACGGTTGCTAAGGAGGAGGATATCTCAGAGTGGACACGCCCAACGCACTTACAACAGAAACTTAAGCTGAGCCAGAAGGAGTAGCATCATAGTGTTGAAATTTCAGAATATCAAAGAAAACTATTTATACTGCTATGACAAAGGAAAAGGAATATCTACAATGGAATGAGGTCCATCTCCTCATCGTGTCTTTAAGACACGGGTCCTGATCTGTTTGACAGCAGCCCCTACTTGTTCTGTGCTGGAGGCTTGGTTGTCAGTGATGTTGGAAGATGGGGACCCTGAGGATGTGGGTGGAACATACAGTTCTAAAGTCTTGAAAGTTCTGTCCTTAGGAGCTGTTGTGGAGGAATTATGAATGATGAGCGTTAACAGAGCATCATGGACCCCTGAATCATGCAGCTGTTTCTTGTCTTAGGAAAAGTGACCACGGGGGCTGCCTTTGCTTTGATGCTGTTCACCATAAGATATTTACAGAGCGAAGCCAACACCAGCACCTAGAATTTAAGCCCTGGAAGTGAGGCTGAATAAACTCTTTTTTTTTCTGTATAAACGTCCAAGCCTCACATACTTCATCATAGCAATGAAAATGGATTAATGTAATAACTAAGTAGCCTCAAAAGACTGTGGGACACTTTGATACCAATAGAAAGTGACATTCAGAGAAGAAACTCTAGGTATAATCAGCAGAAAAGTCCAAACAGGCAGAGCAGGGCTATGAACCTTTTGTTTTCAGACCTAACTACATTGGATATTAAAGTTATTAGAAGAAAACCCAGGTGCCATTGAAGAAGGGTTCTAGAGATTGGCCACCTGAAAATTATCTTCTCTAGAACCTTCTCAAGAGAAGCTAAGGCTGTGGCCAAGATCTGTGGGGAATTGAAATAAATATACAATGTTCCCAGAAGTGTGAATGCTTTGATTCTGGATCCCTCAATATCAGTGATGTTCTTCATCCAGACCTGCTTGCTGCCCGGCATAACACAGGTACGATAGTTCTCTCACTTGCTGTACGTGTTTAAGATATTGCTCACCAACATATTGAAGCCCACTGTTCTGAGTGACTAGGAGAAACAATATAACCAGCGCCCCGCAAAATTTCTGTTGATTTTCTCATGAAGAGTAAGGATGAATCTGATAGGAAGAGCAGACTGAACACCCTGGGAACTGAACCCGGCCTGACCCCTCCTAGGTTCTCTTAGAATGGTAAGCAGGATGCAGTACAACACAAGTATAAGGGACACACAAGTATAAGCATCCCCATCTGAGACTTAAACATGTTTCTTACAATCCCAGGGACAGTTGGGTTTTTGTTATCCAGTGTGTCATAAGGAATTAAGGGTGTCAATTTACTAGGGCGTCGTTATCTGCTAATGCGTATCACTCTTGAATTACTTGCTGCAGCAACATCAAAGACTGCTAAGCCAACAGGATGTCCACTAGGATCATCTACCGAGTGAGAAATCTTGTCTAGTGAAGCTGTGAGTATGGAGAAGCAACCTAGGCTCATGGTTGTGGGAGTTATTCCCGTTATTTAAAGTTCTAGATACCTGTAGGGCAGTGGACTGTGCCAGGAAACTTGGTAAGACCGAGTGGGTTCAGAAGCCCCTGATCCTCAATCTTGAACACAGTAGGTATTTCACCTGCTTCCAACCAGGTCCCTGTCACATGACCACAGCACTCCATGGAGGGGACTGTGACAATCAGTATAGGGGCAGCACCCTGAAGCCCCTCCACATGCAGATGAGGCATCCCTAACATCTCAGACCAAGCCAATAGAAAGCATCTGCTAAGACTCCAACCCACCCCCAAATGTACATAAGACTCTGTCCACACAGAGTTAAAGCTGTGTGTGAGGATTGTTTCACCAAAGATCATCTTGGAACATCTATAATGTAACTCTGTGGGAAGAGAGTCTTCTCCAGAAAGGAAGTTGTCCAGGGTCCATTAGCAGAGCGCTCCCTGCCGGTTCCCTGTCATGTTTCCTCTCACCTTGTCAGAGCAGCAGAGGCCTCAGAAGAGCAACCCCCCCCACCTCCTCCCACCAGCTCCACACAGCATCCTGTTCTGCTGAACACCATAGTGGCCTCAGAGCAGCAGCAGCAGCTGCAGAAGAGAGCAGTGGGCACCTTGATCCAATTCCTCTCTCGCCTTTGGAGAGCACAAATCCTTGACTGCTCCAGTTGGGGTAGAGCCCCACAGATCTCCACAGAGAGCATTCAGTACACAGATCAACAGATACCTTTTATTTTATTGAATGTTTTGTGTGTGACATGTATGTATGTGTGTGACATGTACGTACGTGTATGGCACATGTGTGTGTATGTGTATGATATGCATTTGGTGCAGCTTGACATGTATGTGCACATTTATGACATGTATGTGTGTATATGACATGTATGTGGTGCACCTTGTGTATGTGGTGCTCATAGGACTATGCTGACTCTCCATTCTTGTCTTCTACACTGTTTGAGACAAGCTCTCTTTTGTTCACTGCTGTTGACTCGAGGCCAGTCAACCTGTCCGTGACTTTCTGGGGATTTTCCTGCTTCTACCTTCCATCTTGCCTTAGCAAAGCTAGGGCAAGAGATTAGAGTTGAGCATTCCCAAGCCTAATTGCACATCGGTTATGAAACTTGAAGTCATGTCCTCATGCTTGTGTGACAGTGCTTCATTTACTGAGCCCTTTTCCCACCTTCCAGACTTCTTCTATAAAGAGTATACACCTGACGATATTGTAGTTTCCAAGGAGTGTGACTCCATTGATATCACAGCACAGTTGTTCGTGTGATACCAGAACCATTGTCCTGGTACCACACGTGTCAAATGTGGACAAGCATGGATAAGTGGATGGAAGTATGAGGACTGATCAAGAACTGCAGCATCTCATTAAAATGAGCAAATAGTAGAGGACTGTTAGCTCTGAGACCAAGACACTGGCTGAGGTGTTATTGCACATGAACATCTCTTGCTGAGGTTACAGCAAACTGTGGGCCTCCATCACACCAGACCTATCATAAACCCAGGAAGTATAACTGCACAGGAGAGACAGAAAAGAGCCTGGGACTAGAACCAACTGTTCAACTTCTATGATGAGAACTCAATCGATAATGCCTGAGATTGCAAAATCAAGAATCTGGGGTGGGAGATATGGCTCAGTAATTAAAAATACTGGATGTTCTTCCAGAGGACCTGGGTTTGGTCCAGCACCTACATGTGTGCATGTAACTTGAGTTCTGGGATATCTAATGCCCTATTCTGGCCTCCCACTGGCGTGCATGTGACACACAAACATGTGTGCAGGCCAAAGCACATCGATAAATGATTCTAAACCGTTGTTTGCAGAAAGAAAGGTAAATATAAATTAAACATTGCTAATTTTTCTGAAATTATACCCCAAGAGAAGAAGAAAGAAGAGAAGGAAGCATGGAGGGTTGCTCTTTGCCATACTGCAAATCTATAATCATTTGATTTTTTTTTAAATTACAACATACATTTTGGTAAATATTTTGAAATTATACAACCATTCAAAATAGAAATAACTTAGGAGTGCTGGAAGAGACAAAAATCAATAGCTAAAGCATCTAATTTTCTTTTTACTCTCCTGCAGGTAAGGAGAATTAATTTTTAAAATTAAGCTTCTCCAAGGACACGTGTCACCATATTGCTGCCTAGGATGATACTTTCACCTGTTTACCATTTCACACCATTTCACCAGCTGTTTTGTTTTTATTTAAAGAGCAAATAGAAAGTAAATAGAAAATACAGTTTTTACCCCAAAACTGTGAGGTGATGAAGGCGATGAGCCGCAGGTCGAAGAGGCCTGAGGAGACAGCCTGTTCACCGGCAAGTGCTGTGCAATCACGACGACCTCAGTTTGAATCTTCAGTGTCCGTTTAAAAGCTAGGTGTGGCAGCATATGTCTATCTCCCACAACTAGGGATGCAGAGGCAGGAGAATACCTGGAGCCCAGTGACCAATCAGCGTCTCTGAAGCCGTAAGCTCCACCTTCAGTGAGAGACTTTGTCTCAAAAATATGGCGGAGAACAATAAAGGAAGACTGCCCACACTGACCTCTGGCTTCTGCATGCATGGACATATATGTGTGCGTGTGCACACACACAAGCACACACCGGTGCACATACACACAAACACACACATTGACATGGGCTTACACAAACATGCACGCAAAGAGAGCAAAGCGCTGAAGTTGTGCATCATATGGAGCTAGAAAAATTTAACTGGGTTAATTGTAATTATGTGGTTTATTCTTTGTGACTGCTTGATGCTTTTTTTTTTAAATCAGCACACAATATTCATCAATACTCTGTTTATGTTTTGTCGGGTTTAGTAGGTTGGCTTACATGCAAAAGTAGGTGATTTATTTCTTATATTACTAGAAGTCTCTATTTACAAGCCGCTTGAGGAGTGCAAGTGAGCCGCTGCTGTTGGAGCTGAATTTGAGGGGTGTTGTAGGAGGACGGGCAGTGGCCACCTCTAAATAAATGCCGGGGCCCACAGCCACAAAGGCATCTCCTGCAAGAGGACTGAACTGACTTTCTGAGAGACCAAAGATTGCTAATGCAGACAATGCCAGCCAATCGGGAACTGCTGTTTAGAGGAGATGCTTCTTTGTGACCAATGGGGTGGAGGGTATTAAAGGAGCTTGCTGCAGCCTTTCTCACCTGCTCTGAGAGGTCTGAGAGCAGACCTGTGTCCTCATGTTCAACCCCCAAGGGCAGGTAGGGTTCAGCAGCGACTAGTTCAGGACACAGACAATAGGTGAGCATTGATTTCAGTGTCTGACAAATAATAGTAAACAAGTTTTTTTTTCTTTATGTCTACTGGGACGGTGGTGTTCAAAATCTCAGCAGAAGTTGTTTGCACTCTCACCCCACAGTTACTTTTTGTTGCTGTTCTGTCTTGTCGTCTGCTTTATTTTGGTGTGTTTACTGGGGAGGAGGGACGTGAGATATTTCATGGTGAATATGATGCTTCTTTCTCAAATTTCCTCTGATATTGCTCTGTTTCATCAACTCTACAGGCAAGGTCAGCAGACTGTCTGCTGCTCTTAAGAGAAATTAAAATATGGCTAAAGTTGCCAGATTACAAGTTACATGACCAGCCTTCACCTCAGGGTGTTGGCTACAAGGTACAGAGTTTTCTTTGTATCCAATTTCTGAGTATTGTTGTGTCTGAACCATAATGTAGATGCCACCCATAATGGAGGTTTTAAACCTCATCCCAGCTCAGGAGAAGGAAAATGTGGGATGCTGGCTTAGGGGGGAAGTGTATCAAGATCTTTGGATGATTCCGAAGTGCTGCATGGAAAATGTTGCTTTTGTGTAAATGTCTCAGATTTGGTAGAAGAGCCTCAAATCAGACACTTTAAATCATAATCTGCATCCTAACAACTATTCCTACTGTATCCAAGTCCTCTTCATCACAGGATTTTATGAGCATCACCTCACTCTTGCATTTGCATCCATCTATTCATATTTAATGACTCTTGTAGATTCTGCATTGTCGAATTTGTATTAATTTATTCATAAATTAATGACTCCTTGGGAGAAATTATTCCAAGAGCACAATGCACACATCGTTTGTAAATCAGTACATCTTATGTTCCCTCCCTACAAAATAGATTGCCTTAAAAATTACCCTCGTGTAAATCTTCAAGCAAAAAGTTCGACATAAGGATTCTTAAGACGTATGTGTGTATGTGCATGTGATATATGTGTATGTGTATGTGGGGGGGTTGTGTGTGTGTGTGTGAATGTGTATGGCTCAGTATGTGCATGTTAGTGTGTGTGAGTGTGTGTGAGTGTGTGAGTGTGTGTGAGTGTGTGTGTGAGGATCTATATGTATGTGAGTGTGTTTGTGTGTGTGTGTGACTGTGTGAATGTTGTGTATTTGTGTGTATATGTGTGTATGTGTGTTAATGTGTGTGTGTGTGAGAATCTGTATGTGTGTGAGTGTGTGTTTATGTGTGTGAATGTGTGTGTGTGTGAGTGTGTGTGTGTGTGTGTGTGTGAGTGTGTGCATTTCTTTGGGTATCTAAATGGAGGTCAGCTGACAAACTGTTGGCATCAGCTCTTTACTTCTACCTTTCGGATCCCAAAGAGCAAATGTAATTCATCAGGTTTGCTAGCAAATGCTTTTTCCTGCTAGTCCAGACATAAGCATTCTTAAGGACAGCGACAGATAGAATAAGACAGGACAGCAGATTCTGGAGGGAAGAGTATGAACCAAGAAGTCCAGAGGAACCAGTAAGCAGATAAAGCAACCAAAAAGAACAACTGCAGTGGCTGTGCAGAAAGTGACAGATGGGACAGTAGAGGGCAAGGACAGGGTAACGGGGCATTTGTTTCCTGGGATTGTCTTAAGAAAGATAGAAAGGTCAGACTTTCTGCTAACTCAGTAGTTTGGAGGAGATGGAAGAAACAGAAACAGAGAGGGGTGGAGTTCGTACTGCGAGGAATGCAGACCTGCGCATGAACATCTTTTCCTTCACATGGCATCATTTTCTTTGTTCCCCAGACTCCCGGGCACCGAAGGTTTGACACCGATGTCTCAGCAGTGGTTGCAGAGTTTACCCGTGAAGCGCTGCCCACGATCACCTCCTTCGCCTTCCGAGTGCCATCAGCCTATTTATTACAGAGCTCATGGTCTCTCATCCTGGAACGCAATCATATCTTTGCATGGCCTTTGTGTCCCTCCTTCTTGGACTGGATGACTCCTCCTTCCTGACTCGTATGTGAAGCCCTCCCTGACGTGGCTGTACTTGCTGACGGAGTCTTTGAAGGGATCATTAAGGACATGTGAGCTCGAAAGGTGGAACCGGTGCTGGTTATTTTGATGATAAAACAGCATGACCAGAAACACCTTTGAGAACAACAGTTTATTTGATCTTTTAATTACAGTGATCTCTCGGCTTCCTGCTCTTGCCGCCTGCCGTCATGTCTCCCAAGCTATCACGGACCAACAGGAAGCGAAGAGTGAACTGTGTATGAGGGAAGGCTTATAACTCCCCAAAGCCCATCCCAGCGACCCACTTCCTCTAGCAAGATGCCACATATTAAAAAATTCCGATAGCGACCCCAAACATCACCACCAACCAGAGACCATGTGTTCAAATATGTGAATCTACAGCGGACATATTTTTGTATGAACCACCACAGACCCCAGTCAACTAACACCAGCGTGAGTCAAATACTCACAGTAGCCTGTTGATACAATCAAGAGAAGCTTTGTAAACTTGAAATGTATGATGTGCCAGCCAGTACACACAGCTTACAGTTGCAAACTTTAAACTCTGAAGGGCTTTTAAAAACAATTATGTGTACATATGTGCCCTTGCGTGGTTTTATTCATGTGAATGCAGTGCCAAAAGAGGCCAGAAGAGAATGTCAGACAACCTAGAGCTGGAGTTGTATGTGGTTGAGAGTTGGTTACCTAGTGTGGGTGCTGGGAACCAAACTTGGATCCTTTGCAAAAGCATTATGGGCTCGTAGGCACTGAACCGTTTCCTCAGCCTCTAAACTCCTTCTTATAACCAGGGTGGGCACACGCTAGATTAATAATTAAGGACATAGCATAGCCAATACACAGACAAGTAACTTGTCACTAATTTTCACAATGAAACATTGTATACGACACATATGTAGAGTCTAGTCCTGTATGACTGGACATGTCTGAACTGTAGCACTGCCCCCGTGCAGGATCCATTCATTACTCCTTACATGGAGAAAGTTGGGCTTTGGAAATTTTCGGAAAAGGCAAGCAATATTTCCTATGAGTTAATGCGATGTTTTGAAAGAATATGGCCCCCATAAGTCTATAGGGAGTGGCACTATTAGGAGATGAGTTAGAGAAGGTGTGGCCTTGTTGTAGTGGGTGTGGCTTTTTAGAGTAGGTGTGGCTTTGCTGGAGGAAGTGTGTCTCTGTGGGAGCAGGCTTTGAGGTCTCAAGTGCTCAAACCCTGTCTAGTGTAACATTCACTTCCTGTTGCCTGTGGATCTGCTGTAGAATTTTCAACTCCTTCTCCAGCATCACGTCTCTCTGCACACTGCCATATTTTCTGCCATGGTGCCAGGGCTGCTCCCACCAATACATTCCATGCTGCGTACTCTGAGTCCTAGCGACCACCCTCTCTCTCTGTTTTCCTTCGGGCCTAGGGTGGTAGTACCTCTTCTGTTTTCTCTTCCAAGGTCCTCTGTTAGGCCAAATGCCTCAACTATGCCTAACTCACACTTTGTCACTTGGCATTTTGGGAAAGACAAAAGCAAACACACCTCACCTCCAGTGGTCCTGACGTGGTGCTCACCACTTTTACTTGTTTTAGTAATGGGTGCAAAATCTACACCTTGCATGTAGAGGCCACTTACTTTGGGAAGACATGTCAAGTTGAACCAGCTATGAACCTCAGTTAGGTAAAGGCAAATTAGAAACATGTCATTCCTCCTAGCTGCAGTAATTAATGAGGGAATTGCCAAGCACAGAAGATAAGACCTGGAACTTTTACACATTTTTTTTCTCAATGAATAAACCAAGTATGTCGTGTCCCCCTTATTACTAATAGGCATCCTCCAAACGTGAGTCATCAGAGAAGAAGCAGTTCTTAGGGAGGTTGTCAGTGAGTCCTGAAGCACCCCTCTCAGAGTATGCTTCATGAGCTAGAAACTCCTTGGCATTGCTTTTGCCAGTCAGCCAGTTTTTCCTCTCGTGGGGTCATCATAGGTCTGAACTGATATTTGATTTGATCATTCTCAATTTCTCCTAGCTTATCAAGAATGGATAACCAGATCTTCCAGGAAGAAGAAACACTCACCAATCACTTCTTCCTCTCAGAGATTCCAGGAAGTGTTCCTGGCAGCCCTTGTGCCAGTGAGCTTAATCGGCCATTCTGGAACACGCTTCGAAGGGATCCAATTAAAAATTTCTCCAAGTCACACAGTCTCGTCTCTTTGCAGTCATTCATGGCCTGACATCATTACTGGCTCCACTGTCTTATAAACAAATGTTCATCTATTAACAGTTTTTAGAAAATTTGCCATTCACAAGACTGGACAGGGTGCTGGTGGCCAATGAAATAACCTTTAGAAATGTCTTGAAAATGTTGTAACCCTTTGAAAAGAGAGAAAAGGTAGATGGTATTGAGATACGTAAAGAAAGAAGAAAGGATTCCAATCCATTTAGGCAGAGACAGCAACCCAAGGTGAAAATGCCCAGCATCGAGTGATCTCAGAAGGGTAACTTATCAAACGCCTTCATAAAGCTGATAACGTCTCAGGCCCGTGTCAGCCATGAAATGACACATCCAAATGTAGTCCCAGAAGCACATTTGCAGAAGACACAGTCCCAAGAGGCGAAAACTCCTCAAATAAAAAGAAAACCATAAGGAAAAGAAAGCAGCATCTTCTACCTCTTGCCACCATGACACATGCGATTCTCTTGTGTGGGTCATCCATTGAGGATCAGGATTCCCAGAGATATTGATGATTTCTAGTGGATTGCATATTAACCTAACTGTGTCTAATTGATGGTAGCAGGATTCCACATACAGGATAAAGCTGGCACATTACTTGTGTATGAACATACATGAGCTCATAATTGATATGCATGTAATGATGAGTGTCTCTTAAAACAAATACAAATCAATGATCTTATTCAACAAATGTTTTTAAGTAATTTTTATGTGTTGAGTGTTTTAAGTGCTGAGACTATAAGAGTTAACAGAAAATAGTGTCTTCCCTAGAGTAACTCATAATTTAGGGCTATTAGATAATAAACTAGATAAGTGGGTATATATTGTTAGTACTAAGAAGTAAATACTACAGCTGGGCAGTGATGGCACACACCTTTCATCCCAGCACTTGGGAGACAGAGGCAGGCAAATCTCTATGAGTTAATGGCCAGCCTGGTCTACCAAGTGAGCTCCAGGATGGCTAAGACTTCAAAATAAAACAAAACCATAAAACAAAAAACAAAAAAAACAACAAAAACAAAATACAAACAAGAACTAAATACCAATAAGTTCACCAAAATTGTCAAAAACAGAGCAGAGAATAATTTTAAATGTTTAAAATGTTGTGTAAGGCATTGAGGAAAGTCTTCACTAATATAGCAATTGCCGGATAAAAAGACTTGAAAAAATGTTAGCATCTCAGAGTTTAATGTCCAGGCAGAGCAAAGGAGTGACAATGTGCTGTGAATCCATTTTAAAATTAACCGTGAAGTCCTAACTTAAAATTGGAAAGTAATTTTAGTAAACGTATATAGCATATTAAAGAGATCCATCTTTAAGAGAAATGTCTCAGCTTTAACTTTAGTGTTTGAAGAAACCTGTTTAACTCAAGGTTATGTCTGGCAGGGTAGTGGTTCTTATTTGTTTGTCTATTGGAAGGTGCTCTCTTTATTCGCTCTCTTTCCTTGTATCTCAGAAGCCAGAAGTCTGGGGTTTACATTTCCTCAGCTTCCTCCCCCTCGGGCTTTGGATGAAATTCCCATTCTGTCATGCTTTCATGAAAGATTCAGAAGGCGAAGAAGACACTGAGAAATTCTCCCTCCAACTCCAATGTGGTTCACACAGCAGGATCAGCTCAGAGCAGAGCTGTGAGCCTTTGCTGCCTGGTGCTGACCTCTGGGTGGCAGTAGCCACTTGCGGAAGTCTATAGACACCTCTACTCCTGCTTCCTGAATGCTAAAGGTCTCCAGGGGGCCAGCAGACTTGGCTCTCCCAGCTAAGCCTGGCATCGTAGCCCTGCATCATATCCTCAACTTTCTTTGTGTCTTCCTTCACAATTCCTGGCTGACACACGTTTCGTGCCAGATGAGTACTAGACCTTCAAAGGTGGGGTGGTTGTCATTGGATTTGCTTGTATTCGACTATGGTAATGACCTCTCTAGGTTTCTAAGATCACTATCTTGATTACCTGAAGTTTAAAAAAACTTACTAAAGAAAATAGTTTACGAGACCAAGTTGGCCATGGTTGTGCTATCCTGGGGGGGAAGGGATGAGAATTATGGGGCACTAGAGTTCTTTCTGACTATGGCTCAGACTGCAAGGAGATAACAAGCTCAGAAGCATGATTTGGAGAAGGGCATGGTCTGAGATCCAGAGAACCTCTAGGGCAGTGCTTTTCAACCTTCCTATTGCTGCGACTTTTTATTACAGTTCCTCATGCTGTGGTGACCCCCAACCATAAAATTATCTTCATTGCTACTTGATAACTATAATTTTGCTACTGTTGTGAATCATAATGTAAATATCTTGGCTTTGTATGGGTTTAGGTACCCCTGTGACAGGGCCATTGGACCCCCCTGCCCCCAGTGGGGTTGTGCAGCAGCACAGGTTGGGATTTCAGCTCCAGGCTGTAATTCCGGTCTCATTCTCCATGGCCGAGACTCCCCTTGAGGCCACCGTCAACTGCTTCTACCTTCAGACTGACATGATACCCTACCCCCTTTTACCTTTAAAACACCAAATATCTGTTCTGCTGGGTTTCGCTGCACTTTTCAAACAAACCAGCTTCGAACACTGTTAAAACAGGAGGGGCAGTGGGGAGGAGACTACTCGTTACAGAATACGTGTGCTCACGTGGGCAGAGACACACCGGTGGTGGGACTTCTCATAAACAGTACTTTTTAAAACCACGGTAAGATCCCCATGGCATCCTCCCAGTTATGTAAAATAGACATGACAGAAACAGAAACGGTCCCTTGACAAGTTCATGGCACAGTAAGTAACTTGTATTTTACAGTGCCTAGGGCAGGAAGATGTGGGCATTAGAATACAACTAGACTGAAAATGGTCTTTACCTTTAAGCCCAACTGTAACTTCAGTGTGTGAGGAGCGTTCTACACACACTGCATCCCTGAGAAAAGGAACCAAGGATGAAGGACAGCCTGGGTTTGAAGGAGAGGCTCAGCTGCCTGCCGAGGCAGGTGCTGGTCATTTTGCAGAAGCTGAGGGAGGTACTGTTCTATTCTGGAGAATAGATCTCTTAGCTCAATGAAGCTTTCACAAAAGGGAAGACCGATCATTTTGCCTTAATTTGTCAACTTCGGAAACACTTAGAACAATGGTAATAACTATACCCCTGATAATGCTAATTACATCTTGCAATCATGGACTACATGTTGTCACTGAAGAACTAATAACTTTCCAGGTATTAACTAGCTCATCGAGACCCCACAAGTGCTCTCTCATGGAGGAACTATTATGATGTCGAATCATAGGTTTGTAAAATCTGAATCTATGAGGGGAAATTACCAGTTTGATAGCACATAGGCCATTGATGGTAGAGCTGGGAGTAGGCTTCCTAAAACCCAAGCTGTTAAACATAGTACTATCAAAGTATAACTTTTCCAACTTCTTTGGGCTTATGCCTTACAACATAACTGGGGCTTTTCTGTACTAATGCCATAGTCTGGAGACTAATATACAACATCCTTCCTCATAGTTCTGGAGGCTGGGAAGTCAAAGATAAAGGATCTAGAGAACCCAGTGTCTGGTCCTTTTGCTGTGTTCTTACATGACAGAGAAGACACAATAATCACCATGGCTCTTTGATAAAGGCATTAATCTCTTTCATGAGGGCTCCACTCTCATGACCTATTGACCTTTCAGATCTCACCACCACATCCAAGCACTCATAATAGCTATGATTTGGGGCAGGGGCTACAGAAGCACTTGGTCAATAGTAGCACCTGTAGCCATGTGCTCTATAAATTGTATTAACTCTCTATCAAATCAATCTATCCACTCTTCCTACCATCATCAATGTATGAAAAAGAAACCATGGTAATATTCTTTAAAGGATGACTGTAGGACTCTCCTCGTTGGTTTCCATTCATGCATCTGTCCCTACTTCTAATTCCTGTTCCACACTGTAGTTGAAAGGAGAAGTTTGGAGCTCAAATCTAGTTCTGCCGTGCTGGTTAGCTACTGAAAGGGGTCTAATGGCTTATGGTATATGTCCTTCCTTGTAATTTTGAAGGGCCATGTTGTGTATCGTTAGATGTTATGAACCTTGAAGCGCCCCAATCCCCGGTTACCAGCTCCCTTGCATCTTGTTGGTAACATGTGCTTACAAGTCTTGGTTCCATTTTCACCTCACTAGCCAAGTCTTGATCATCTCTGGAATAAATTAAATGGGATCTCACATAACAACACCTGCTTTTCTTTGGAGAATGGAATCCTATAGGTACATAGCATCAGTGAACATTGTCCTGCCCACATGATACAGTCACATGATACAGTCTAGTGAGGTGAGAGCCAGGTTAGCTTTGCCTTTGCCCTGCTTCCATAGCACTCAGCACACTTTTAGGAAGATGCTGGGCATTTATGCTACAGTCACCAGATACATGGAGTTTAACAATCTTCCCGAGTTTAGCAAACAGGACACGCCCTTTGCAGCAGTCTAAAATGAATTTGTCCCTATTTTGTAGGATTAAGTTGGTGATGGTTCAATGACTCAGGGAGACAGAGCAGCCACACACAGGCACTACTCCTGCTGCCTCTGGAAGAAGAGAGGTGACGGGCTACCAAGGGCTTCCTCTTACTTAGAGCTTTGTTTCAGATTCCCACTTAAATGCCTTCTTTCTCAGGCAAATCCAGATTGGAATACACAGGATCTCCCCTGTAGGTGATCTTCTTATTCTGTCTTCAAGACCAGCAGGGCAAACAGATGGTGGGATTTTCATGATGAAGAGAGAGAACTAAAATTATTTGATATTTTCCTTTAAAGGAGAAGGCTTGCAATCTGCTGGTCACTGGGAGGACAGTATGCTGGCCAGGAACAATTACTAGACTCTGGTTGTTGTCCCCACAAGGCTGCTCCAGGAAGTGACAGGGAGAGGTAGAGGTGGCAATGCATCGATTGTCATTTCAGATTCTAGCTCCTTCCACCCAAATACCCTGAACCACAAGGTTCTACAATTAGAGTTTATTTATGTGGGAGGAATGTGGTTGGTAGCAGACCGTTGGCAAATAAATAAATAAATAAATAAATAAATAAATAAATAAATTGTGCTAAAACGTGTTTAGCTTTGCTTTAAAGCAACACTCAAGGAAAGAGAACACTGGTAGTTGATTTTCCCCCAGAGTTTTGATCTATTTATTTCTTTTTTAAAAATTTCTTTATTCATTTTTATTATATGAATGTTTTACCTACATGTATGTCTGTTCAACATGTGTGTGCCTTGTCCCTGTGCCATTCAGAAAAGGACATCAGATTCCTTGGACCAGGACTTACAGGTGGGTGTCAGCCACATTATGAGTTCTGGAAATCAAACCTGGGTCGTCTGTAAGAGCAGCCAGTGCTCTTAACCTCTGGGTCATCCCTCCAGCCCCTCCAGTTTTATTTCTATTGCTGTGTCAAATAAGCTGACAAAAGGCAGCACAGGGCAGGGAAGGGTTCATTCAGAAAACAACTGCAGGTTACAACCCCCCATTGCAGGGGGCCAGGGATCACAGAGTTTGTGAGCATTGGTCACACCATATCCACAGTTAAGAGCAGAGAGAAAGAGAAATGAATGCAATGAAGGCAAAAAGGCTGCCTTTCATTGGCTCCGCTATATTTCTTTATTTTATATAGTTCAGAGTAGTTCAGAGCCAAACCTGGGGAATGATAGTCTCTCTTACAGTGGGCTGGGTAAATTAAAAATCAAGTATCAGTCCCACACAGCCATACCCACAGGTCAACCTGATCTTCAGAATTTAAGTTGAGTTTTAGAAGTAACCATCACAAGTCTTGTTCTTTGGATGGGATCTAGAAAAGGAGATTTTTTTTTTTTAATGAAAGGCAAAGCGTGGGGTTGATGGCTGCAGATGATGGAGAGAGAGGAGGCCAAGAGAAACTGCATCCACTTTATAAACTAATCCTTCCATTCAGTGAATTTGGAGAATGAGCACGATTTTGTTTCTGCTGACAACTCAGAGGGTTCTTGTTCTCTCTAAGATTCTTACAACAGAGCTTCAGTCAGCCTCCATAATCCTTTTAGACTCGTGCTTCATTGTTGTGGGAAAAGGCCATGCTTGACTTTGCCTGGAAACCTTCATACCACAACAAAACAAATTTCTTCAGGCTACTAGGCAACATGGGCTCTCTTGCACCGGGAAGAAGGGCTTGCAAAGTACTATTAAGGGCTCCACCCTGCGAACAGTGGGGTGATCTCAAAAACATCATTGTGAATGATCAAGAATCAACAGGATGATGACAAGCGTCTTTCCAAGAAATCTAAGTTGTATACATCCAAGTAACAAACGGGAAAGCCTTCCTGGTCTTCCATCCCTACGGCTGATCTGACAGCCCAGATGCCAGCATTGAGATGCTTTAGAAGGTAGATTAGGAAAGAGGCCTCGGCACCTGCGTTCCTGAAACATCATGCTTCCGGAGAGCATCAGGAACCCCCGGGCCATTCCAGAGTTCTGTTCAGAAGCCAACCCTGTTGTAGAGAATGTGGACAAAAGTTAGTAAGCAACACAGCACGATGCAGCACCTCTAAGTTGTTGAGACAACCATACCCCCCAGAAATGGGACCCCTTGGCAGAGGCTAGCAGAGAGTGGTTGACAGAAGGGCTGTTAGAGAAGTGGCCACAAGTCAGTAAGAGGTAGGGAAAAGCCTGCGACGAGCCTCCAGGTCCCCGCCCCTAGGTCTGTGTGGTGACCCGCACATCCTGGGGTTGGGGAGGGGGTGTGGCGGGCAGTGGGAGGTGCTGGGCGGGTGCTCAGAGGCAGAATCCGCTGGGGCGACCTCCGCTGGCGGCTGGAGCAGCAGCTGCAGGGGGCGGGAGGGGGGAGGCCTAACCCCCTGGTGTGCAGTCGGGAGGAGGGACAGATCCTCTAGGCAGGGAGGGAGGGCATAGCCACCAGCAGCCAGCGCAGAGCAGCGCGTGTGCGCCAACCCCAGCACCGGCCCACACTGGGCTGGGATTGTTGTACTCTGTCACCAGGGCATCCTGGCTCCCGCAGCTCTGCGGACAGCGCCGGAGACCCGGCTACAAGGCCAGGGCGGCAGCGCACACCCGGAGCTGCACGCAGCCTGGAAGAGGCGTTCGCTAGCGTCACCTCGCCGCTTGAAACCTGAACAAGGCCGGATCAAGGTAAATAGCAAAGGTAGAGACAGAGAGATGGAGGAATGACAGGTGTAAGGCAACACACTGCAGCAAGTTTGTGCTTGCACGCCGACGCGCTGCGAACCACAGGGAGAGGTGGGGGGTGGTGGCGGCGGTGTGTGTACGTGTGTACGTGTGTGACACTCCTGGGGAAGGCGATAAGGAGGTTGGCTAGCCTCTTTGCATCTCGTACGTACATATTAATACCCGCTCTCTGAGTTGTCATTTCCGCTTGCTGCACATATCCTGGGCGCCAGAGATGCCCAAGCGAGAGGCAGCCACTCTCTTATGATGGTCCGCACTGCACTGTTGCTACTACCAGATGCGAGATGTAAGGCGCTGAATAAATTCGCGGATCCTCCCTTCCTCCACCCCTAGACTATTTTAGGAAGAGTTGGGGGGAGGGAAGTTGGGCAGCAGAGCCTAAGGCTTGAAGACTGTGCAGAGGCCCAGGAGACTCCCCTGGTGCAATTGCTTCAAGGCGGAGCCTACACTAGAGGACAAGATAACTTTCCAAAAAGACATTTTCCAGAGAGGTTTTGCACCTCTGAGGGAGGAAACCTGCGAAATGGTGGTTCACAGGGAGGCAGGTGCAGCACAAAGGGCAGTACTAAAGCTCAAAATGTAGCAGCTAATAGCAAAGAAAGAGAGGTTGGGCTTGCTGGTTTGACCTAACTCCTTGATGCTTCAAGTTCAGGTCTGGTCTGTAGAGGCAGGTGCACCCTAAAGAAAAATGTCAGCAGAGCAATCCTAGCTCCCTGGATCGTGATTTTCTGAGCTTTTTAGTTTGGGGGGGGAACTTTTATGTTTCTGAAAATATTACAAAAATATTTTGTATATCTGTAAATGTTACAAAAATCCCCAAATAAACTTTTTTTCCAGGCCTATTTATTTTTCTTAGACTTATGGACTACATTCAAGTCATCATTTGATATAGGAGCCAGTCTACCTATGCAAGTAGAAAGCACAATTTTCAATCAAGAAAAGGTTATTAATATGACCTACATCTCTATAAAATGTTGATTTAGTTGTGAATCACCAGGCTTGTTCTCTGTGAGAAGCCCTTTATTCTCCATGATAAAAATTTAATAATATGGATTAAAATTTTCCTGACACCATAGCACTCAGCTAAAATACACATCTATTTTTCTTGTGCTTAATATCTGTTTATATTACTTGGTGGCAGATGAATAAAATGTGCCTGGTCATGACTAATGTAATATGTTTCATGTTGAAGATAAAGAAAATCTCCAGATTGACTGTTACAGTGTTAGTCATTAAGAAACATTTGCTTAGTGCCAGGGGTGAGAGCCTCATTTGTATCTTTTTAAACTAAGGATTCTTTGCAAGCTGTCTCGCTGTCCCCTGTCCCCTGATAAAGAACTTTTCTTTTACTCCCAGGAAGTGAGGTTCAGTGAAAGCTTGTTTGGTCTTTCAAGATTATCCAGAGCTGCTTGCTGTCTTACTGGGTCCTATGTTCTCATAATTACTGGGTAGACATAGCTTCCTACAAGGAGGAGGTGCGGCTGGGAAGATCCTGAGAAGCCCATCGTCAGGCAAGGGGCAAGGTATGCTCACAGCTCCAGTGGCCACACCCTGTAGCCTGCCTGTGACTAGCGTGCAGGACACAAGACTGGTCTGTGTGGACATCCTCTTCTTAAACATGATGCTTCCTTCTGGTTGAGCCTAATGAGAATGAATGTTGAGCAAGGGCTGAGACACATGCATACCCCAAAGTGAACAAGGACGGCAGATATCACGAGCAACTTTATACTCTAGACAATTCACAAAGGTTGACTCATGACACTGGTTTTCAACTGGACTGCCTTGTGATTACGTTTTTATTTTCTTATCTTTCTCAAAAAGGTAATTATTATTATTATTCCCTAATAATTTTTTAATTGTGAATAATGAGGGGCACTTTCCTGAAGATCTCCACACATACATTAGTAATACATTTGTATTAACCCAAGGGAGTCCGGTTTTAACCATTTTAATGTTTATTAATTTGCTCCAGTACCAATGGGAGGCTAGAGAAAAATGATTGGATTTAAAATTGCGTATTATTTTGAATTTATTCCAGTAACAGACTCGACTATGAGAGGAGAATGAGATGACTTTAGTCTAAATCAGGGATTTCTCTGCATGCTTAGACATTAAATTAATAGCTATATTTCATTGTTGTAAACTTACTTGAGTGCTTGTGGTCTCAGTTCCTGATATGTGTTTATAAATTAGTGACATCATGCCTGGTTAATGCACAGTTGGTCTTTTTCCCACAGTCTCCTAGTACTAAAAACTCTTATATTGCACTGAGGTGAATCCCCATGGTCTAGAACCATTTCTCCCACTGCTTTCCTAATTTTATTCCTCTTTAGTGGGACAAACAAGAAAGTGCCAGAGTAGCCTAGTGTACATTTTGAGTAGAAACAGGGAAAGTAACATGGTGATATCTGGTTGCTGGGCTTTACAGAGGTGCTTGTGTTGAGAGGAGAGACTCACTCAACAGGAGAATCTAAATAACACAGGCTGAAGAGCCTCTGCCCTTGCTCTCCCCCTGTGCGCAGCAGATGGTGGCTGTTCCCATGCTGACCTGGGCGTCAACTTTGCAAAGCCACCCTGCTTGTTGTTTATGTCAGCTTTTCTCTCTTACACAGCAGTAAGAGGGGCTTGTCTGCCTTCACCACTGCCTGGACTCTCTAGGTGTTATACCTGTCCCTCACCCACAGTTTCCTGCATCTGTTAAAAACTACCTGGAAAACATTGGCGAAGTGAGATGGCGGTTCTGCATCTGTCCCCGATGATGTTCTTAGGCAGCTCGTGGGCATGTCTGTTGCTGCAGGACCAATGCCCTGCACAGGCTCCTTATTTAGCACCTGACTCAGTTGGTGTTATTATTTGGGAGGTTATGGACCCTTCAAGAGGTGGAGCCTCCCTAGAGGAAGAACATCCATTGCTTTTTGTCTGGTTGTCACTTAGACCACCTTTAGAAGCTCACTAGGGAGCCTCTTCCTGGTCTAGGATAGAGAAAATGAGGCCAAGGAAAGAAAAAGAAAAGCCAGTGATTTGCTGAAACTATATGCCAAATATTATATTCTTTTCTGCTGGGAATGAACCTGAGGTCTTATATGTGGCAGGCAAATGGTCTATCAAAGAGTCTCACAGTCCAAATCCCATGTTTCCCTGATAAGCTCCAAGTTCAGTGAGAGCTGACATCACAGAAAATAAGGTGGAGAGTGACTGAGGGAGATTCTCTCTCTCTCTCTCTCTCTCTCTCTCTCTCTCTCTCTCTCACACACACACACACACACACACACACACACACCACACACTCACACTCACATACATACACAGTCACATACACACATTCACATACACACACTCACATATACTTATATACACATACTCACATACACACTCACATACATACCCACAAACACACACACACTCATATACACACACTCTCACATGCGCGCACACACTCACATGCACACACTCTCACATACACACACACTCACATACGCACACACTCACATACACACACACTCACACACATTCACACTCACACACATTCACACTCACATACACACACTCACATACACACATTCACACTCACACACACACATACATACACATACACTCAATACATATGTACATACACACTCACACTCACACACATACTCACACACACTCACTCTCACATACACACATATGCGCACATGCACAAGTTTCCTTTAGTACATACAGAGGCACACACACACATGAACACACCAGAGATCATCAGAATAGTACAAGAGTCCTCTCTAGACCTTCCTTGGCCAGAATTTTCTGAAACCTCACTTTCTCTGACAAGTTCTTGCTGAAAAGTCCCATATACAAGTTCATCACAAAACTACCCCACTATCTGGCACAAAGTGAGGCTCTGAACTCATGTTTCCAAACTACCAGTCTCCTTTTTTAATTTTTCTTTTTTATTAATTTTAAATCTCTTATCAATCGCATGATCCTATCATATCCGTCAAAAGCAAGAAAAGCATAGTTCCACAATATTGCATGTAAGCATAGGCAAATGATGAAACTGAAATAGTTTATCTTAGCCCTGAGAAAGGAAGGATGTTGCACCAACTCTTGCGTTAGAGGAAGAAGTTCCGTGAGAGGCAGTAGAAATTCGTAGACACAGAATAGCATGCACTCAGTCACACAATTTAAAATTCAACATTGACTGCTCAGCATGCATCTATGGCTACAGTTGGAGTCGATGGCTGAAAGAGGAAGGCAAGAAAAGTTAAAAACTATGGTGTAGTTTTCAAACACGCGCAAGCCCTAGGTACCATCCCCAGTACTACAGAGACAAAACAAAACATGTCACTGTGCCTATACCAGTGGTGTTCACTGTAAAGTGAGCTTACAATGTAGTAAATACAAGCCAGCACGTATTTACCCTTATATGGGTCATTACTGCTAGAGAAATATGCACCCACCGAGGTAGACAGGGAAGATGTCGGACATATGGGGTCCTCAGTTAAGTAATTAGTGATGCTGTTCCCTTTTGTAGCTTGGAGTTTTCACAGAGTGGTGATATGAAGGGACACTGACAATCCCCCAGAGGACCACCAATTATACCTCAAATCCTAGTGTCTCCTAAGACCTCTTACTTCCCTCTTTCCACCCTATAAATGCATATTTTTAGCTCCTATAATCTTGGCTGTCCCAGACCTCTGCAATCCTAGCTGCCCTGTCACCAAACATTATAAAGTCCCCTTCCTGCACATTTCTTCATTTACCTTCTCTTCACTATCTCCTTCATCCAGCTCCCACCTTTATCCCCAAGATGCCTTCCTTATTTAGCTTCCTGGATTGTTCAACCTTACCTCAAAAATAACCTTGAAAATGGTAGCCAGGTTGGCGATGTAGCTAAGTTACTAAAGTGCTTGTCTAATGTGTGCAGAGGTGTAGTTTCGATCCCTATCATGGTATACGTGGAACACAGTAGTGTTTACCCATTATCCCAGCCTGAAGAGTTAGGAGCAGAAAGAGAAGAAGCTCAAGGTTATCGTCAGATACAAGGCCAACACCGGCTCTATGAAATCTGATCTCAGACAAACAATTCTAAATTATGTCTTCTCATTTCTGGCCCATTAATGGCTCCTCGATGCCTTGTAGAGAACCAGAATCACACCTCTGAGCATAACGCCCAGGGCCTTCCATCACTCTGCCTTTTTGTGAGCACAGAGCTTCAATATCAAGGTACCCTGTTGGTCTCCATGCTATTGCCTTTCCCAAAAGCCCTGGGTCCAACTCTCTTCTTCACCTGATTCACTCCCCCAAACTTGGTTTAGATGTGAAAGCCTTCTCAGGACATCATTCTATACCCCGAAAACTGCTACAGCCCCGTCTTCTGTGTCCCTCTAGTTTTACCTCCATACTTGTTCCCGGGATTTTTAAAAATTATCTCTTCTACATAGCTTCTCTTACTATGTCCTACACCCCTCAAAAATAGGTTCTGTGCCACATTTATCTTTGCAGTCTTAACTCTGATCTCAGGCTTTCAAAATGAGCTCTGCAGCAGCAGTAAATCCGGGCACACATGAACAGAAGCAGAGAAATCATAGTTGAATGTGAAGAGGGAAATGGGAGCAATGGATTCTAAGATTAGCCTTTTTGAGACATGGGTATGAACATGGGATCATTTCCATGAGGTTTCCAGAGAAAAGCTTTTAATTCTGCAATTCTTGGTAGAGTGTATGAGACTGTCTTAATCATCTATGAACTCCATGATGGGTTATGGACTGGTATGGGGTTGCGGGGTTGCAACAATTTCTGTTTTAATTTTTTTCCCCAGATGCTAATCAAGTGCCCTCGTATTGAGCAAAAATTCTAGCCCACTTTTTTCTCCTTACCTCTCCTCTAGTTATATCTAAGTGATGTCAATAGATACCGAATGTTAGGAAGATTCCAGATGAGTGCGTTGACATGACAGAGGTCAGTGAGCTACATTCTTGCACTTGAGGAACCTGACCTCCTAACACTGAAGGTGTGAATTATTATGAGGCCTGTTGAATGGTTCTCAGACTCCGGTCTGCCAGTTACAGTAGCTCCTGTATGTAGGCAGGCAGAATGCTTTCCTCAGGAAATACAGGTGCTATTAGGTAAAGGTATAGGTCATGACGCACGGTTCTATAGAGTTATTTCTCCCTCGCACCTACATGTCTCGAAGCTCCACCCACTGAGTAGTCTATTTCCTACCCACAAGAGGCCAAGTGCTGAGTTTCCCTTCCCATACATGTCCCTCCCAGTAGCTTCTGCCTCCCTAACCCTTGAGGCCATTCGGTGGGTCACTGTCACCTGAACGGAAGTGAGCAGTTAGTGAGGCCTTCTGCTTTAGCACACCCTCTTGATATGTGAACATACAGTCAGTGGTTTGTTTGTTTGTTTGTTTGTTTGCTTGTTTGCTTTTCACAGGCAGTAGCTTCCAAAAGATATGGCTAGTTTCACATTGATGCATTCCAGCCAGAGTCCAATATGTCTGCGTTCTTATGATGTCACCTAACATAAATAACATAAATAAATAACCTAACCTAACATAAAGGTGATGTAACACCTAACAACGTGTCATTATATTTGATTATGTAACCCATTCTTTATTTGCTTATTTTTTGTGTGTAACACATATAGACTCCTCTTTACTTTTATTTTTCCTTCAGTCAAGTGGGACATTCCATATGTGTGTGTTGTGCTTGCTTTAGACTTTTAAGTTGGCCTTTGACCTCTGCCTCCCAGCTGAATTCCTATTTTCTCTGTCATCAGCATTGTCTCCTGGAGACTCGAAGTGACTTACCGTAAAGATCGGGTGTACAAAGGCCTCAGTGTGCCCCTTCATCGAGTGTTTCTCTGGAAGCACTGCTCTCCTTTCTAGCAGGACTCTGTTCAGCTTACCCTAGGGTTACGAAAGCCTTGCCCGCAGCACATTTCTCAATGTCAGGGTTTCACTAACTACATGCCTGCCTCCTTTTTACCCCCAAAATGAGAGTAATCAATTGCACTAGCAAAGCAGAGAACCCAGAGAGGGTTAGAAAGACAATGCTCCATCTGATTACCTCACCCCACCCCAGTCTTACTACTTACATTAGAATCTTTCTGTAAATCTTTGGGTCTTCAAAAGATGCGATGGCGGGGGAGAAATAGCTATATATAACCATATAACTGTGCGTCGTGACCCATGCCTTTACCTAATAGCAGCCTGTATCTCCTGAGGAAAGCATTTCATTTGGCTGCATACAAGAACTTCGTTAACTGGCAGACCAGAGTATGAGAAAGATTCAAGAAAAACAAACAAACAACAACTCAGGTCCATTTTTGCCTTCTAAAATGAGGGTATTTGGAAATCCTACTTAGAATGAAATAATTTACATACATATATGGTTTCTTATTTGTTTTACCTTTTGAGATAATATCATGTATCCCAGGCTGGCCCTGAAAGCCACCTTGTGACCCTCTGCTTCCTCGTGTGGATGGAATGGGGTCTCTGTGTTCCCCACACCTGCTACCACACCATCCCTTCCCCACCACGATGCATTTGAGCTTACGACTTTGGAACCAGAAGCTAAAATAAGTCCCCCTTTCTCCTGAAGTTCCTTTTAATTATGCTGTCTCATCACAGCAAGAGAAAAGGCAAAATACAATATGCCATAAAAAAAGTAAAAAGTAGGTTGCCTGAAATAAGTCAGACAGTGAAGTCTTGACATTGAGAAATATCGAGACGCTGATGACCTTGTGTGCTTGGCTCTCCTGCTTCTATATCCTGAGCACTGGAATTTCAGGTCTGAGCCACAATGGCCAGGTATGCATTGCTGGGGATTAGCCCTAAGTCTGTGCATACACAGACTAATTACTCTACCAATGAACCCAATGAAGCGTTCCACCCCAGCCCTATCTGTAGTGAGTCCATTCATCAGATGTTTACTAGGAGCTAGGACATGATGTTGTTCTTGGAAGATGTAAATGAAACAATAGGAGAAAAATGACTGTAAAGCAATGAAAATGGCGTAGGTAAGGGGTTATGTAAACATCAAGAAGTGAAGTCCAGCATTTTGATTGGACATTATAAGTCACTAAATTTGTACTTTAAAAAAAGAAAACAGTACAAGGGAGCATTTCCTGTTCAGATTACATTTATCGACGTCAAGAAGCTACTGTCTGACTTTTTTTAGGCAGGGATGGCCTGGTGGCAGGTTTAGGGAACAGAGAGATCAAGTCCATCCACACAAGGAAGCAGAGAGAAGGACCAGAAAGCTGACTCAAGCTATTAACCCATCTTGAGAGATGCTCTTCCTTTAGGGAGGCTCCACCTCTTGAAGGGTCCGTAACCTCCCCAATAGGACCACCAACCGAGTCAGGTGCTAACTAAGGAGCCTGTGCAGGGCATTGCTCATTCAAACTAAGGTGCATATCACAGTAATTCTAAACCTGGAGCAGTGCTTTAACCTGTCTGGTGTTTTTCTATACATCAGCTGCTTATCTATTAGTTACATAGCCCTCAACAGTGAGTCCGACTTTGGAAAGGAGGAGGGATAGCCTCCTTTTGCACTACGGAAGACACACTATGGTAGTTACTTTTCGTATTGTGTTTTGGTTTGCTTTGCTTTCCAGGTTCTTGAGTCTACTTAAGAACAGAAGGAGAAGAATGTGAAGTTCATGGGATTACAATGCTGTCCTCTTGCTTATCACCAAAAGTGCCTGAGATTTGTCTGAGACCCAGTGGGTCTATACAGGACTGTGGATGTTATCTGAAGCAGCATAATATTCCCCTGCGCTGAGATACTTCACTTGGTGCTGGTTCTATGTTACAAGAAGGACCATGGCAACCTCCCGGGCATCTTCCAGGTCTCATCGGGACATCACCAACGTGATGCAGAGGCTACAAGGTGAGCTGAAATTACAGTTTTAAAATACGCTCAATTAAAAGTATCATTTTTATCTCAGAATATCTTCTATTTTCTTGGTCTTCCATTCAACTTTATGGAGTTATAGCAAAGAAGAGAATAGACCGGTGCCTTTTATTGTTTTTAATAAGTCCATGCTGTTTTAAGATGTCTATACATCATGTGAAAAGATACAGTTCACTGTGATTGTGGGTCTGCTTTACTGTCCTAAAAGGGTCGCCATGACAATGCTATACAAAGAGCTCCATGTGTAATCAGAGACCCAGTTTCCCTGAGAACATTCGTAGTTAAGGGTCCTTACCTGTGCTTATCAGTCTGTATTGATTCATGACATCAGTATTAGTCAGACTTCTCTCTGGCTTATTCAATAAAACAACAGATCTGTGTTGAAAATAGGACACAAATTACCCCATTCCCTACCCCCTCACCAAAAAACTGAAAATTCTGATTGGTTTTGTTCAGTAACCCTGGACTCAGACTAAGCTGTACATCTTGAACTGTGGAGATGAGACTGTTGCTCCTGACTATATGCCTTTGCTGTATCCCTGGGGGGAGATGTTAAGTCATATGTTCCAGTGGCATTATTTATCAATGATGGAAAGGAAAGTGTAAGACCCCTATCAAAATGTGCAGAATGTTGTTTTGGTGTTGGAAGACTTGCCCATGAGCTTGTTAAAGGTGAAATTCTCCAGATAAGCTACATGCTGGCCACCAAGGTTATATGTGGAAAGATTTGAAGGGACCCCCACAGGGTCAGAATACAGTCCTACCCCATCTTCTTTGTCTTGTCCTTGGTGAATGGCAGTTCTAACTACAGAGGATTTGATTTCAAGTGAGTGAGACTGAAAAGTATTTATGCTTTAAAGTTGTTTTGTTATTTTTTTTAAGTAAATGGTTTATCTTGAGAAAGAGGTGGAGGAGGAAGCTGAGGCCTCATCTCCATGCCACACCAGGTCTGCCTGATGTCTGTGTCACTCCCATGGTCCCATTTGCAAAACACAGACAGGTCCCCGACTCCTGGACTACACTCCCTTCAGGACTATGTTTCGAAGTTCAAGGGTATAATATATTAAACAGAACTTGTGTGGTAATCTTTAAGAGCTGTGGTATGGTGAATGATTCTGATAGTCACAGAAGAATAATGTGTCATGTTTGTTCTTCTGATTGTTCAGATCCCTAGAGGATCATTAATGGTTTTATGCATTCAGGGCTTTTATTATATAATTGGGTGACTATACTTGTATAAGTCATTCTTCCTTTTTTGTCAACGTTATAGAAAGTCAGAAGGCTATCTGACAAAGTTAGAATGTTGAACACTGACATTTGGGAAGAGAACATTGGTAAGCATAGACCGTCCCGCATATATAGCTGACTGATGAGCAGAGGTGATCGATAGATCTGCTGCACAATGTCGTCTCTAGCAGCGTCAGAGGAAGAAAGAGAGGGCAGACAGACAGTCACCACCCTGGGTGTCGCTACCACATTGATCTGCTGGGTTAATTCTGCTGATTCAGCCACCAAAGCTCACTTTCGGTTCTCATCGTATGTCCTTAAGATGCTGTGCATCCCCAGGGGTTAGTCCTTCTGGCAAAGGAGAACGGTTATTTGTCAGGGGAATTTGGAAGCCTTGCTCACTCCTAGGAACCCCCTGACACATGACCAAGATTCTTATAAAGAGAGGACTGGTATTGCTGGGCAGAAAATTAAGACAAGCAAAGAAATTCATTTGAGGAGAGATGAATTTGTACTAATTTAAATAGAGCCAGATTTGCTATTTTCAAAATTAAAAGTTCATAAGAAGAATTCTCTAGAATAAAACCTCCATTTTCATTGCCTAGGTAGATAAATCACATTTTTTAATCCCTCCTACCATATTTTATTTGCACTTGAGAACCATGAATACCTGAACCATGAATACCTAACAAGGAGGACCGGGCCTTCTTTCAACTCTAAGCTGGTTTTACTGTCTGGCTTGTTTTATCTGCAGTTGGGTTGTTGACTATTTTCTCTTCTAATTTGTAGTCCCAGCTCTCTGAATTCAAGTGCACTCACAGATTGCGACATGATTCTGCTGCTACTGTAGCAGTTCAATCTTTCACCTTTGCCAATATTTGTGCTTGCTGAGCATAATGTTTTAGGCTGCAATCCTGAATTATGGATGAGCAGTCATACTGCACTGCTGAGTTCATTTGCTCTTAAGAAAATAAATGTACTATAACTTAGCCAATCAATTTTAATGTAAGCTTAAAGGAAAACATAAGAAGATATTATATAATATAAATGTCTAAGCCCTGTGGACGGATGGAATTAGCGTATATACTATATATGTTTAATATATTTTGAATGTGAAGAGACACACACAATAGGGGTTCCTGGGGTTACTTTGGGTTGTCTTAAAAAAGTCTCATTGCTTCTGTTTACAAATATTTTTGCAGGCAGTGACTATATTTTAAAGATCTTTTCATAGTGCCTCTCAGTCACAATTACTTAGAATATGTGTTGACTCTTCCCAACTACTTACTTCTCTTTGGTTTGAAAATGCAAATTTTCATGGATTTCCACATGAATATTGTCACTGACAGGGCGGCATCCTTGTAATCTCACAGGACAAGTGCTAATTACCAAAACAGATGGGAATCAGTATGCTGAGTCTCTGAGAGAAAGTGGCTACAAAAGTGTGTGGTGTTAAACCAGCATTGGCGGCCCCAGTGAGCCAGCATTCAGGAGGTTGAGGCAGGAGGACTGACAGTTCCAGATGAGCTAGGCTAGAAAAATTAGACCATGTCTGAAAAAAAGAAAAAAAAACCCAAAAAACAAAACCTTGAGTTTTCAAAAAATAGAATAATTCTTTCATGGTCAACACTTGGTGTGTAGTTAAAGAGATGGATTTCACTGACGTCACCTAGGGGCTGGGTGGGAAAGAAAAGATGGTTCAATGATAGATATTTAAGAATTCGGAGGTGGGGGATGATAAGGGTTCAACATAGGAGACTGCAATGCTGCAGCCAGTTTTGAGGGGCAACAGGAGACGGGAAACGGGAGATAAGGAAGTTGAAGGGATGTGTAGAGAGGAAGTAATTGATGGCGCTCAACGTCACTAATGTTTATGTCTACCCCTTTCTGTAAATTCACTACATAAAAGTCTGTATGCTTTACATACGGGCTCAAATAGGTACGGGTTCATGAGCTTAAAAGACCTAAACATTTCTGGAAAAACAAAGAATGGCTCTGCCAAAGGCTGCAAGGTGTTTCAAGAGTCTCAGAGGCTGAGGAATAAGAAGTTCCTGAAGCTATCATTAAATACAATTCTGTTCTTTATGTAGCACTTAAGTGAAATTGGGGCCCAAAATCTAGGTTTTCTTAATTGGATACTAAGCAGTCTTCAGTTCTTACAGAGTTCGGGTTTCTGCCTGGAGCTAACATGGTCCTCAGGAGACCAGGGCTACTCTTGATGTATTTCACCTGAATGGGACTGTCACATTTCTCCTACATCTGTCCATACACATCTCCCTTTCCTGAATCTTCACCTGAGCTCCTTATTTTTCTAGATTAGTTTCCCATGTTGTTATGGAGTTGATGACATTGCTTTCTTAGAATCTGTCATTGTTTACTTGGCTCCTCCAGGGCCAGCTTGATAGACAGGGAGAGAACGTGTGATGTCCTGTGTCTTTGGAATATCTGACACACTGTCTGAGCCACAGGACTTCCCCTCAACAAAGCAACGTCACTAAGTTGGCAGAAGTGCGTTTACAGTGTGGCAGCTCTATCAGTCACCACGGAGCCTGCCTGTCATGGTCTGACCTGAACCTTGGATTGTCCTCTGTGTGGTGGACAAAGACCCTAAAGGTGACCATAGACTTTAGATTTTCAAAAATGTATAATATAAAGGATCAGCTAGCTATAAAGAGAAAAAAGACTCAATTTCTTGTGTTAGATCTTTTATATGCTTCATGAGACTTAAAAACAATTAAAAAATGTATTCTCCCCTCCCAGGGTATTCTCTCCTTTTTCCTTTCAGACTGGGGTTGATTAAGAATTAAATGTTTTTTCCTGTGCATATTAACATATAAATACAGAAATATGTTTTTCCCATTCTTTGAACGATAGCCCATAGTTTAAGCAATTACTATTTGTAGGTATTTAATTAGCAACGCACTATTTTATTTTAGATAGGAAATTATGGTAAGAATATAGACAGAGGACATGCAAAAAAGACTGAAGCTAGGCCAACAATATGATTTTGTGTTCTCAAATAAATAAATAAAAACAGAAGAGAAGTTTCTGACATGCCAGGCATGTTCTGCATCTGATGATCTATGCATGACCTTGGCCTATGTATGAAAGTATTTGGGTGTAGTGAAATTTGCTTAACTATTTTAAAAGTGGTTTCTACCGTAACTTGTGTGTGTGCTTTTTTTTCTTCCCCCATTGTTCACAGTGACCTCTTGGATTAAAAACAATTCCTTCCTCTTCTGATATTAATCTTTCATGTTTAGTAAACACTGGTCCCCACCCACGTTAAAAAGAGCATTTACCTTGAATGCTATAATCACCCACATCCATTTGCTTCCTTTCCCATCACGGGACTCACCAATGTTGTTCCCATGACACTTGAGCCCCTCTTGTCTGCTTGTTCTTTCTTGCTGTGTGACCTGTTCACTGACTCAGGAAGAATCCTGCAATTCTCGGTTTGTGTCTCGTCGTTTTTGCTGTTGGTGTTCATGGCTGTGTGTGCTCCTACATGTGGTGAGGCCCAGCACTCATTTGGCCAAGAGCTTCTCTAATCACAGATTTGCAGGCAGCACCTTCGGATCCTCTGCTTTCTCTAGATTTCTCCCACACGATCGCATTTTACTCAGATTCAAGTGAGATGGGCCTGCACTGCTTGGAGAGTCCATCAAAAAGTAGAATCAGACAGTACAGCCAGAACCAGGCAGTTTGGTTAGGTTCTATCTACTCTGGATACTGTAGCAAAGGATTCTTCCCAGTTCAATCCCATTCTGTTCTATTCCTTATTGAAAGCCTGGTCCAGTTCACTGTAAGCCCCAAGGTCTATTCATCATGATAAAACAGATCATCATCTGGTCCCGCTGATGACCTACCTGCATGTTTGTTCATTGCTGTGTACTATGATGCTTCAGTTCTAGGTCCTTTCTAGCTTCGAAACTAACTTATCTCATCACATCATTCTCCTCCCCAATCAATCTTTCTTTTCCAGGCTTTAAGACTCAGCTCAAACATCCCCCCAGGAAATGTAAATACTGGGTATGGCCAGTCAGAATAAGATCCGCTATTTCCATGCTCTGCCTTAAACAACTTACATCATAGCATCCAGTGCACCAGTCTGCATGGCCTTGCTCCTTTTTCTATGTTTGTTTAGAATTTTAGAAACTACAGAGTAGACGGGTCAGCTTTTCAGATCAATTTTGACCACAAATGCACTATTTATTAAGAGCTTGAATTGAACTGAGATGAGTTGGAAGCAAATATTTCATGGATATCCATTGAGCTCAGATCCTTTCACTGCAGACATAAAACATCTCAGAGCACCCATGCTCAGGGGACAGCAAGCCCAGAAATGAGAAAACTATTATGCTAGAATTGGTTAATAGTGATAGATATAATGAAGGGTAAGTATGAATTTGATGAATGAGTGAGTCAATAGGTTTCCACAAAACGGGTAGGAACAATTGTACAAATTTAGCAAGAGAGAAAACTAAATTTTCTTGTGTGTTTTTTATTCAGAGTTGAAGATTACTCATTTTTGTTGTTTTTTATTATTATTATTGTTATTAAGCTTGTCTTGAATTTGCAGCACTGCTCTAATTTAGCGTCCTGAAAATGTCTTTCTCTTATAAAGCACAGCTTCCTACTCCTATATATGCTGATTACTTAGATGGGAAGTGAACTTAAAAACTCCAGTTTGATATCTTGGTTTGAGGAAGAGTGAACAGAGTTTCAGCGCTATGAACTGATAAGCCAAGTATCACCAGCTATCAACAAGGTCCTAGTACCGGAGGAACTGTAAGAAAACATGATATCCTTACAGTAGTGCATAGTGCTTTGAGATTACACAGTTGCTAGTGACCTTGAGGTCTTCAAAGATGGCAGACAAGTCTAGTTGTGTAATTAATATTCTTAATGCTGTAACTTTTTAATACAGTTCTTCATGTTATGGTGACCCCCCAACCATAAAATTATTTTTGTTGCTACATCATAACAGTAATTTTGCTACTGTTATTAATCATAATGTAAATATATGATCTGCAAGATATTTGATATGTGAACCCTGTGGGGTCACGACTCACAGGTTAAGAGCTTCTGGATTAGAAGAAAAAGGCAAACATAGACCTTCTCTGATCCATTTGCTAAGACTAATTTCATATGTAGTAGAGCACAAGCTTGTGTGGGGTGCACAGATGCAGGGGTACAGCTGTGGGATTCAGCTTAGACACAGTATAGCCAGCCCCGAGAGATGATACTCTGTATAGCTCGTGACCCTGGAGATTTTAGACTGTCCAAAATGAAGTGGGAAAAAACGAGGAGAAGAAATGAACCATAAAGAGCTGCTTAAATGCAGATACTTCAAAAATGCAACTTCAATTGGTTGTGTATGAACGGGACTGTCTCTCAGCTTCATCCCAGCTCATGACTGAGCTGGCAACTTATTCTTGAGCAAGGTGATCCAAACTCACTAGGGGTTAAATAATCCCTGGGGCTATTGAAGGCCTTACCTCTCTGAGTACAGCGTAGCCCACCATAAAAGCAGATCCACAATCACTTAGTCAGTGCAAGTGTCTTTCTTTGGAAACAAAAAATGAAATATTATTGTTCATGTTGTCTTCTACCCAAAATATTTAAGTGATGTTCAATGACCAGGATGTATTGTTACAAAGTAGCAGTTAGTTGCATTTCTAGACAAACACAGACTAATTGTATCCATTTTATTAGTTCCTAGAATTAGTAATACTGTAGACGATTTTGTAACAATTGCACATAAAAAGGGTGCATTGGGTAGGGGATTTAGCTCAGTTGAGAGAGTCCTGGCCCAGATTGAAGAAAGCCCTGGGTTTGATCCCCGGCACTACCTAAACGGAGCAGCTAGCCTATGCTTGTAATTTCAGCACTCAAGAAGAAGGAGCAGGAGAATTACAAGCTACAGGTCATCTTCAGCTACTAGTGTGTTCCAGGCCAGTTTGAGGTACATGACATCTTGTGTAAAAAAAAAAAGTATTGGAATTTTGTTTTTTCTATTTCTATGGAGTACATGACTCAAATTTGCAAATCAAGAGGCAAGGAGATATTTTCCTGAGGCATCCTTGGGAAAGTCCTTGGTTCTCACACAGTATTAAGGAGACCCTGGAATTACCCTGTACCATGAACTCGTGTTGTGGCTGATTCATCTGCATTGTGATCGAGGGCTCCCACTTAACAGGAGGCACGGAGTTTCCTACAACACACGCTCCTTAACACCGCTCGACTTGATGAGTTCACTCTGTCAAATACTGCGCCCTGCTTGTGGGATGACTTCTTTTCAGGGTAACTGCTTGCCCTGGTCCTATTCAAAGAAGGAGCGCCAGCTCTGGCATGTTTGGAAACTTGGCATATTTTCTCCTCCTTTTAGTTTGTGTTTTAAGTAGAATCTCAGCGTTCACAGTTGGGCGCTTTTATGTTGGAGATGAAGTAACTGACATCTAGGAGTCAAGTGCAGAATCAAGGCCATTACTGCGTATTAGAGGGCATCGGGCTCCATGGACATTTGGCGATCACAGTCTTCACAGAAGCACTTTTTAGTGCCCTGTAGACTTCTTTATAAACTTATTATGATGGCACCAATCCAATAATACCATTTTTAGTTAATACATATTTAGTTATACATATTTGAAATGGGAGACAATTCTTGTGGTCATAACTCCTCAGGAGGCTGGAGGGAGTTCACTTGAGCTCACAATTCTGAGTCAAGAGGCACACGATATTAGAGGTTGATTACATTAAAAACCAAACTTTGAGCATTCAGCCTGATTTACAAATGTGACGGGTATTTTATTTTTATATTTAATTGGAGCCCACCATTGGAATGCAATTGTTTTGATGGGTACACAGTTTCATGATTTGGAGTGGTAGAGAGTAGCTGGTCTAACTCTCATGCTGTACTGATAAACGGTTTGGGACTCTGAGACTGCCTAAGGCAAAACCATGCACTCAGTTAAGGCAAAATAAAACCAGAACCTACATCATCTGTTTCTATAGTTACAAATTTGCCGACAATCATAATTACATACTTCTCTTTAAGAAAAACATCCTGTTTAGCTTTTGAATGTTAATTATTTTAATATCTAGTTTCCTACCAAAACATTTAGGTCAAACAGATTAATCATGATGATAAGTGAACAAGTTCTCTTCCCGATCCCAAATACATTCGTGCTAATTACACAGTTGAAAAGCTAGACTGGTAGTGTGTGCCTCATTTATTCAAGTTATGAACTTTACCCATCATACTAATTTTCCATCACTACATAGAAATACCTGGAATAACAACATTTTAGAGAGGAGGGGCTTATTTGGGCTCACCATTGGGAGGTCCCACTACAAGATCAAGTAACCCCATTATTTGGACTCTGATGGAGGTGGTGCTTATGCTATGACCAGAGAGCAAAGAGAAATGGGACTGAGTAGGGTCCTACAAAGACACCTGAGGACATACCCTCGTCCACCTTCCAGATGCCCACATTCTATGAGCTCAACGCATCTCCCAGCAATGCTACTGGTGACCAAACCTTTAAGCACAGGGGCATTTTGGGACCAAGCAACCTCAAGCTATATAACTAGTAATTAGGACATATCGCAGATACGTTAGGACACAGCCAGTACCTTTATAGGGATTTGTTCACTTGACATGGTATTTGTTTGTTCGTTTGTTTCATTTACTTTTTTCCAATATAGCCCAACCAAGCTAGCCTCAAACTCATGACCTTTATGCTTCAGCCTTGCCAAGGCTGAGATTATAGACCTTTACCATAATTCAGCTACTCCTAGAATCTTTTCCAATTTGCAAAATATGGAAAATCTTTTCTAAATATATATATTTACATTTGTGTGTGTGTGTGTGAAAGAGAGAGAGAGAGAAAGAGAGAGAGAGAGAGAAAGAGAGAGAGAGAGAGAGAGAGAGAGAGAGAGAGAGAGAGAGAGAAAGTAAAGGCACATATGACAGCATACATGTGACTGTTAAAGGACAACTTTTAGGGGTCAGTCCTCTCTTCCCACTACATGGATCCTGGACTCTGGTGGTCAGCCTTGGAGGCAAGTGTCTTTATCTGTTGACCCATCTCTCTTGTCTCTGGAACACTAACTGAGTGCATGCTAGATTAGTCGGCACATCTCATTCACTGTGCCTTTGAAGGTTAGCAGAAGTAGAACAGTGGTAGAGGTTGAGACCGATCAAGATTATTAGAGAAGAAGATATGAAACCTTTAACTTCTATCAGTTTATAATTACAGCTTTCAGTAGGGCTGTGCGAAATGAGGAGCTTCTTTAAAGACTCTCTTGGCCACTTGAACTAGTTATTAACTATTGTGTAGAGTTTCACAAGCACCTCTCTCCTGGAAAGCTTTGGTATTGTCTGATTCATCTTTATTTGCCTGTGTGATCGTGGCTTACAGAATGCAGCTATGCAAGGCTATCTAACGGTTTCCCTGCATTACAGCACATATGGAAAAGCCTCAGTGTTTGCGATCCAGTCCAACCCTGGGGCTCCAACTCTGACACTGCTACCTGTGTCCTGGCCCCTCAGGACCTTGACTACCAGGGACATTGTAACCACATTTTGCTTTCGCAAAGTCCCCCTCAAGGTGTTATACATAAGAGTCAGAGGACTTCTGGAAGCTGGTCTAGGATCCTTGTGGGTTCAATGTTTCCCTAGCCTGTGCTGGGCCGATCTGTGCAGGTCCTGGCTCTTCCTGCTTTAACACTCACGCCAGGTTTCAGGAACTAGGCCACAGTCTGACATAACTGCCAATGAGCTCCTTCCCTGTTACACACCAGATGGCCACAGGGTTGAAGGCAGCAAGCTGGCTTGTTCACCCCCAAGCCCTGCCAAGCCATAGATGGAATATGAAGGAGGAAGGATGCTCACTTCCTTCTCTGTGGCACAACAGTGAGACATTTTTACTACAGATTGGTAACAGTAGTCTAGTCTTCATAATGCAGGGGAATGCCGGGTTTTAGCCCATGTGTACAACCTTTGAGAATAGCAATTAGTAAGTACTTCTTATAATATTTGTCTTTTGACTTGGGAAGACGTGAGCTACTAAATAGTATGCTTTGCTCATTTAATTTAAAACAAGATAGTAATACTATTTTTATACAATATATATTTTGGGGGGATGATCTTTTAAAACTTATGACAGTGTCAATCCTTAATCACAGCTATGAAAATAAATTTGAGGATCTGTACTCAGAAAAGCAAAACTGTTTCCATGCTTCACAGTCTAAGGTGACGTTCTTCCTGGAGAGCTATCTTCAGAGTTTTAATGAGAATTTGGCTTTAAGTGGCTTAGTTGTTGATACTCCAAACGGGAATGTTTTAGTGGAAACACAGACCGAGCCTAAGTAGCTACTAAAGAGCACGAATGCAATTCTCAGCAGAGTCACTTTGGAATCGGCCACTCACTAATGTGAGCCTTTAGATGTTTGATAAATATAACTATTTCCTGTTATCCAAAATAGCTCCTGATGTGGGTCAGATTATTGGTGCAGAACATAGCCACACCCTCTGCTTCAAGGACAACCAGTACTCTGCAATGCCACTTTGCTGTCCTTATTGATTTAAGAGGGAAAATGAATCCATTAAAAAATAAACATTTCTCCTAACTCAAATTTCTTAAGATCCAATAAACATAGAAAATAATAATATTAAAAAAAAGTGATAAATCTCCCTACCCCCACCACAATGTGACCAGATACAAAGACAGGTGAATATATTTTGTGGGATATTGTCTCTAATGTTTATGTATAAAAGTTAATTTAAGGTAGGAATCCTACTTTATAGTTGGGGCATTTGTAGAAAGCAAAACTGTGTTCACTAGTATAAATAAGTCTGGCCATCTTTTAACATATTTTTTCCCGATTTAAATTTTTCTTTAAGAAATATATCTTTATTTTTTTTTTTGAGATTTAGTTTTATAATCATGTCAGCAGATAAGTAAGACTCTAAGATCATGGTAGCCCATCCACGTGTGTTAGTGGCTTAAAAACTTGCTTTATTGTTTTCTTAGAAGGTCCCCAATCTTTCTCCTCAAGTGCTCAGACTACTAAACCCAGCAGCACAGGGCTTCCAGTCATCAGTGCCCAACCTCAGGGAAGGGCTGAAGGGAAACCCTGCCAGGATCTGACACTTCCTTTTCCTTTCCTCAGACTGAGTCCTCTGCGTCTGAGGTCAGGACCTGCTAGCACTTCATTTAAAACACTGCACATACAGTTCAACAGGATCACTACCACCCGTATACCATAAAGCTGAATTTAGTCATTATGCACAATTCAACATCCATATCAAGATACAGAGGTGAAAATGGCCTCTAACTACTGTGTACTGTGTAGACAAGTGAAGTAACCGGCTTTAATTTTCTGGCCCCGGAGTTACCCAGACATCTCCGCGTCTGTCACTTCAGCCCCCAGCCTCATCCCTTCTGTGAGTGGAAGTGAGAAGTTGTATGAAGTCTTGAATACCCAGGGAAAAGATGCAGACACCACTTCTTACTTCTGACAAGCATATCATACAAGATTTATTTATTTTTATTTTATGTGCATGAGTGTTTTGCCCGCATGTTTATAAGAGTATCCTTATATGGAGACCGGAAGAGGGGTCAGATCCCCTGGAACAGGACTGCTGTGAGCCATTGTAGGTGTGCTGAGAACCGAACCTGGAACCACTGCTAGAGCAGCAAAGTGCTCCTAGTGGCTGGGCGGTCTCTCCAGCCCCACCTGTGATCACGTTATAGGCAGACTCCTTATTTTAGCCTGAAGTCCACAGATGCATCAGCTCTGTTTGAACTTCCACCCCAGGAATGTTCTCATAGGAGGCATTGCTAAAGGTAATGATTCCAAAGCTGCAGGAAATGACCCGCTATCCTTTCTATGAAGGCTCAAGGTATTTCTTGTGCCTTCAGTTTGAACTTCATTATTTCCTCCTTAGCTAACCACAGAACCACCTCCCACCTGACCTCTTCATCCTTTGAGAAAATAAGGCACTTACATCATATCCCACGCCCATCTCCCACATCCCCTTTGGGTTGCCACAGATAGTCTTATTTGTCTCCGGTTTCCCTACTAGACGTTTCAGTGTCATTTCTCCTCGCCAGCCCAGCCTCATTGTTAGTGCCCTTTCCCGCAGTTATTAAAAGTGCACTCAGTATCCCATGCTCTAAGGTCCAAATTCAAATCAGCGAGCTTCAGTTTCTGTCATGAAATTGGGATTCTATCCACCTACATCTTCTTCTTCATGGGTCTGACCTCTGTCACCACCTCAACTGCTATTCTCCCAAAATAGGCATCAAATGTTCTCCTCTTCGTACTGCAGGCATGTAACTCCCTGGTGAATTTCTATTGAGATTCCTACTTTTGACAGGAATGGCTCTACCTATCTTGGATATCATTAGCATATGTGTCCTCACTTGACTGAGCAAGGCTGCCTCATTCCAGACAACCGCAAAGCACCGGTATCATTCGCATTGACATGTATCTGGGAAGTCACCTGAGATTTGAAAGGTGATCGGTGCACCAAATCACCCAACTTTAGGCCTACAGCGGTAAAGCAATATAATGTATGGGAATCAACAGAATGAAAGCCCGTGTGAACTCAGAGATGGGGGCAGCAGGCACAGGGCCTGCTTCACAGCCCAGACCACATGGGACCCAGAGCCCAAAAGGAGAAATAAACAGATGCCTTTATCCTGAATCCAGAAGCAATTTCTGACTGATAACCACTTGCAAATGAAAATTCAGTTTCTTCCAAGAAAGTCTTACTGGGGAAACAAACTACTCCTAAGTGTGGACCACATGCTCAGCAGGATACAGCCAACAGAAAATAAACTCTGACATCTATAGAGATTCCTTGTCTCATAACGAAAGGGCTCTTCCTTTTTTCTTCTTTAAAGAAGTTTATCTTATTATTTTATATATAATTTCACAGTATTTTATATATATACACATATGTATAGTAGTAAAAATATGTGTACAATGTGTAATATATATTATATATACTTTTGTTTTACCCTAAAGGTTCTCTGTATATATATCATGGCTTCTGGTGTTTTGATGGTTTCAGTGTGTGCCAAGGACTGGGTCTCTGTTTCTTGTACCTTCTCTTGGGGTTTTCCTTCTCTTTGTTTTGTCCAATTCTGATGTTTTAGTTTATATTTGTGTCTTATTTTATTATTATCCCATAGAAGCCTATTTGTTTTCTAATAGGAGACAGAAAGGGGGTGGATTCAGATGGGAGGGGATGGGAGGAGGTGGGAGGAGTATATGAAGGGGAAACCATAATCAGGATGTATTACGTGAGGGGAAAATGAATTTCAATAAAAGAAAGATATGTGGGAAGACTCACAGCATGAGTTCCCTCAAGGAAAGATGAGAAGGGGATGTGGAGAGCTGACTCGGCAGTTAAGAGTATTGGCTTGCTCTTGCAGAAGACCTGGGTTCAACTCCTACCACAGGTGGTTCAAGTCACAGGGGATCCAATCCCTTCCTCTGGCCTCCATAGGGACCAGGCATGTGAGAGGTAAACAAACATACATTCAGGCAAATCGCCTTACACATAAACAAAACTAAATATAAAAGAAGATGAAAACAGTTTGTTCTTTTAGTTCCTTAGTGAGATTTTTACCGTCACTATATTTAGTGAGAGATTTTAATCTCACCATGCATAGATGTACTTTTTGCATCTTGGAACTTTCTAGAGACCTTTTCCGTCTGGGAAATGAAGATCTACCAAGAGGAAAATGTTGCTGTAGCAACTCCAATTCTTTCCCATTTTCTTTGAGCTTCAGAGACAATGTAGAGACCCCTCGGCAGCGTCAGGAAGTACAGGAGCTCTAAATAATAGAACCTGAGCTGAAATTGCCTGGCCTTCCTTACAGTGCTTCTCAACCTGTGGGTCGAAACCCCTAAGGAGGGAGCATTGAATGACGCTTTCACAGGACCACCCAAGACCATCAGAAAACATAGACATTTACATTACAATTCGTAGTAGAAGCAAAACCAGTTATGAAGTAAAATGAAAATAGTTTTATGGTTGGGGAGGTCTCCACAGCATGAGGAACTGCGTCAAAGCACGGCAGCGCCAGGAGTGTTGAGAGCTGCAGCAGACATCATCAGATATCCTTTTGCTTTTCTTTTGCATATTGTCAGTGAACATCTCTACTGCAGGCATAAAAAGTTACCATAGCTACTAACCGGGCGGGACGACTTTTGATTTCTGTTTTAAACTCTCTACACACGGTAAAAGAGACGACCTGAGAAAGTGTTCGTGTTCTCTTCTACAGGAAGTGTTTACGAACATAATCATCACCATTTACCATCCACCAAAACAAAAATGCTTATTTTTGTATGGTCCATATTTAGACTCCCATCGTCTAGAGGGAAGTAATGTAAAAGGAAAATTGGGGGCTGACTCCTTCTGGCCTGGGACCGTCACCTGATCCTTGAGGACTCTCAGTCTCGTGTCTTGCTTTGTTACCTCGACAGTGGCCTTTTCCACATCTGAACTATTCTCTGCCTGTCAAACTGTTAACCTTTATCACTATATGTGAAGTCTTGGGGCTCGTTAACTGATGGTACCATTCAGAAAATGCTCAGTCTTGGTCAACATTATTGGTGTGCCTGGCTTTTTGCTGGCACAAATTGGAAAGGGCTAGGAAATGTGTGACTCTCAATCCCCACATGACTTTTGCTTCAGCCTGCATAGTCATTGTTCTTCCATCTGTCCATGAATCTAATATTCATGCATCAGCTTGTAGTCCTTTTGCTGGCCCTGGGCTATAGAGCATTTTTTAAATGTAAGCATATTTTTGAAATTTTTTACTTAATATGAGGCATCGATTTCTGTAGTCAGTAGAAGACACAGTGATGTAAAGGAAGTGATATCCTACAATAAGCTCAGTTCAAATGGATCGAGATAACGGATTCTACTTCTCATCACTGGAAGGCAATGAGCTTTAGTTACTTACATGCGGCTGTGGAGATGGCTACAGTTGGTAAAATACTGACTGTACAGGTGAGGGAACCAGAGTTCAGATCTCCAGCATCCACATAAAAACCTATGTATAGTGGTTCATGCCTGCAACCCAGTGCAGGACCAGTAGAGGCAGGTAGATCCATGAAGCTTACTGAGAAGCCAGTCACAGTCCAGGTTCAGGGGGAGACCTTGTCTCAAAATATAAGGTGGATAGTCATTGAGGATGACACCTGATTTTGACTTTTGCATGCGCATGTGTGCGTACACACACACACACACACACACACACACACACACACACACCACATTTGCAGAGAGAGAGAGAGAGAGAGAGAGAGAGAGAGAGAGAGAGAAATTTAATTTAATTTGATAAATGATCAGCTTTGTAATTAGTGGTTTATGGATTCTTGGTGAAGGAATTGACCAAGTAGTCTGTAACTATTCATTTTCACTTGAAAATCACTGACCTACCTGGGTAGTTAGCTCTAACTGTCAACTAGAGGCAACCTAGAATCACCTGAGAAGAGAGGCTCCATGAGAGGCTGTTTATATTGTGTTGCACTGTGGGCTTATCTGTTAGGGATTGTGTTAGTTAAGTAAACTGATATGAGAAGTCCCATTCCACTGCAGGAGTCCCATTCCCTATTCAGGGGCTCTTGAGCTCCTGAAATCAAGCTGAGCACACACAAAAAACAAGCCTGCATGGATTCACTTTTCCCTGCATTTGACTCTGGATATGTTGTGACTAGTTGTCTGAAGGTCCTGCCTTAGTGATGGATTGTAACCTAATTGTGGACTGAAATAAACCCCTGACTTATAAATTAAGTCGTTCTCTGTCACAGCAACAGAAACGAAACCAGAACCCTGGCACAGTAGATAAAATACGTCCGGAGCACAAAGTCCAAGAATCATGCTTGTTTGCCGTGGTTCCTTAGGGAATGAAAGACATTTTTAGTTCTTTGATCTGATGATATTAGGCAGGTTGGATTTCTCAGCTTGTCCAGTGAGGGAAGTAGAGGGAGGTCTAGAAGGCCCTGTGGGAGGATGATAACGCAGTGCCATCAGATAAGGAGGTCCAAATAGGACTGCACAAAAGCATTCCTCTCATGTTCTGAGAGCATCTGAAAGCAGCCCGTGGCCATGTTTTCTTTGGCAGTCGCAGGTAGCCATAATTAACCAGAGGGTGGTGAGTGTGAGGCACCCACAGAGCTTGTATTTAGGGAACTATGGCTGTTTAGCACGGTGACTTTCCTTTCCTGTGCATTTTTGTTGTTGAGGTTATATTTTAACCTAGTACATTTGCCTGGATTGTGTTGTTTACTTAGCTTCTAGGAAGAGTCAAGATTAAACCCAGATGTCCTCTCCCCTTTTTGATTTGATTATTGCAGAAGACTTGGGAAAGGCCTATGACCTCTTACAAAAGAGAATGACCTCGCTTGGATTGTTTTTGTCGGGACCCTTCTTTCTGAGATGTGGAGTCACGGCAGCCAGCTGTAGGGAGATACAGCTTGATGCTAAGGGACACTGTCGGTGATGTGATACATCCCTCTGATTGGCTGTCATATGACCTATCAGACAGAGATCAGATATTGAATGTGTACTCTCAAGTCGCTGATGCTAGACCTACCTGGATTTTTTTTTTTTCCTGCAGAAGAAGAAAAGACTAGTCCAGACTTTCAGGGGCTGTAAGGGTTGTTCTCAGGGATGAGTAATGTCTAATTTCATGTTGTCTCTTCCTTTTTTGCTCTACAAATAGAGCGTGCCTTAATTAATCTAGAAAACTAAGACTGTATCCTGCTCACTTTGTGTTATGTTGAAACCTCTGGAACTGAAGCCATTTTTTACCACAACAGAGATTGTTAATCCCGAGTTCCAGGGGGAACTTGGAGATAGGTTTAATTAAATTATTTAAAGAACCAGTTCAATATTTCACTGTGTATGTGAATACCCTAAGCTTTTCCTTCCGTCAGCTTCAGGAAATCATCCGTCCTCCCTTTTAAATGCAGTGAGAGGTCCATTTATCTGTGACTTCTACAGTCAAATTAGATGGAATTCATGGGTCACTTTCAAGCCTCAGAAATATGAAGACAATAGGGCTGGGAAGAAGGCTCAGTCCATAAAGTGCTTTCCTTACGGGAACGACAACCTGAGTGTCTAGATCCCCATAACTTGCAAAAAAAAAAAAAAAAAAGCAAACCATGGCTTTTTAGCCCAGAAACCGGAAGCTTAGAGGCAGATATAGGTGCATCCCCTTCTGTGGATTAAAGCCACACTTTGAGAGCTTTTCCTATAACAGAGCTATGCTTATCATGGTTACAATAAGCAATGAAATTTTTCAGACAAAACTCTTTCCTCAGGAGGAAACCCTTGGCAGTTAGGTAAACCCACGTAGTCTTTGGAGTTTTTATGTCTGCACTAACTCAGAACAGGGCACATGTCTGGACCACTGAGTTCGTTGTCCCGCTAAACAGACGTCTCTCCTATGCTTTCTTCATACGTGAGGCTTTAGGAATTTCAGTTACTATATTATGTCTGTCTGTGTGTCTAGTATTTCAAAATGGACTTCCCATGTGTGCTTAATGGGAATACATCTTGATTTTAAAACTTGAGGATCTGTTGGTTTATTAACATAGCCAGACCCTTTCAGAGGAAAGCTCTTTCTCTGCTTTCTTTAAAACAACAATGGCACACTATTTGCTTCTTCTATTATTTTGGTCCATGTGTGAATTTTTCATATTTCCTTCACAGTGTCTATGTGTGTTTACACATGTACACAGGTACACATGTACATGTATGTACATGTGAGGATCAGAGAAAATTCACAGCGGTATAAATGCAAGATTCTACTTTATATTCAAATTAACAAGATTTTCATGTCATTAAAAATACCTGTGGGTGTGGGGCTTTTTTGGGGGGATGTTTTGGTTCAGGGTTTCTCTGTGTAGCTCTGGCTGTCCTGCAATTCACTCTGTAGATCAGGCTGGACTTGAACTCAGAGACCCACCTGCCTCTGCCTCCTGAGTGCCGGGACTAAAGGCATGTACCTGGCTTTAAAATATCTGTGTTTTAAGAAGAGAGTAATTGTTTTGTTTATTTGTTTTTCCCCACCAATCTGATGCTCACATCCCCCCACACACATATGAGGACACTCAGGTTCCTTGCCTAGGGTGAGTTTTAGCTTATACCATTTCTGAGCTGTCACAGAAGTGTTTTGTGAAATAAGCCAAGCTCCAAAGTGAAGGAGAGTCTGTATGCCAGACTGCCTGATCCGACCAGAAGGGAAGAGAAGGTATCTGTTCTGCCTCACTTTTAATGTTGTTCTGACTGTCAGAGCTACAGTGAGGATAGTCAAGTCCCCCACACAATCATGTTCTGAATCCTTTGCTTTGTCTGTGCTTATGAATAACACTTATGCACCTCGATGGAGTATTTCACCCGCGGCACATAGCAGAAGTCTCAGAGGTGAACATCATTGATGTGGACAGGAGAGAAAACTAGAACCATAACCATTTTATTCCATTTTACCTTCTTCTAAAGATATCTAAGCTTCAAGAAAACAAGATAAGGTCTCCTGTGTCTCAGCTTGTCTTAGCCTTGAATTTCCTTATCCTCCTGCCTTTAACATCCAAGTAATGGGAAGTGAGCCACCACACCCAGATTAAAAGGCACCAGAGGATTCAAGTTATCCTTTGTGTGTGCCAGGGAAACATGCCAATACCCAAGCTCACTCTTAAACGTTCTTAAAATTAAAAAGAACAGAATACAAAGCCCATCATGTGAAACTATATATATACCAATCATTATTCTCTTCAAAGTAAATTCCATACAGGGAACACAGGTCAAAGAGAGCCGTTGTTTCAAGATCATCCTTTGGGACAAGCACACTTGGAGGATAGAGCCAAGGATTAGTGAAAAAGCGTGCTGGACCAGCCTCAGCCCAACTCTCCAGCAATGACGGTTCTCATTAAAGAAGCTGGCTTCATGTTTCAAGTCAGTATGATGTACACTAGGGAAGCCTCCTTGGAGTGTGACCTCTGCCTAGCTGCCCTTATCATGTGATATGTTCACAGAGCTACCACAGTGGGCAGATACAGCTCTAACTGCATTTTCCTGCAAGAGCTCTGTTGACAGACTTCTGCTCATGTGTTTCCAAATTTGAGAAAGAATATATAGATTCTGGCAAGACAGTTTGGAAAAGTTAGCAGCAGCATTTTGGGACATTATCATGAAAACAGCATATATTGCTCCTTTAGTCACTCACCAACTTCTTATTAAGCTTTTCCAATGCTACTCAAGATGGGGTTGTCATAAGACACCTGTTTGAAGATAATGTTCTGCCCGAGGTCTGAATGGGAAGGATGGAGTCTTGGACTAATGAAGATATTCCAAGGCTTGTGATAAGCACACCGCATCCCCACAGAAATTTGGCCAATATACCTAGGGCTGGATGAGGAAGGCGTGGAACCAAGGGCTGAGTTTTGGAATGTTCATTTTAAGATGCTGTGAATAATCCTGGGGAGATGTTTGGAAATTAGCTTTATACATCAGACTGTCAACTTTGAGGTATCGAAGATAGTGGTTGGGAAGCTAATGGATGGCGTTGGTCTGGATGGAATCCATTGGAGGAAGAATGTCAGTGGAAAGTGGTCTTGCTCCCTTCTCCCCTGCCCCTCCTTGTCGTGGTGTTCTCATTTCCTCCCGAGATTCCTTCTTGGCTCTTACCTGAGATTCCACACTCTACTCTCCCCTGCACTCCCAGCTGCACGTGATCTGGAAAGGGGATGCTGGAGTACAAAAGAGACTCAAGATCAAGTGAGGATGGGGCTCTGGTGATGCAGCTTTCATGAGTCACCACCCATGCTGAGGTGAGGTCGTTCCCTAATACAGTTGCTTTGGACTTATTTATGCGCCTCTGTGTTTTTTTTTAACAAAAATATCAAACATTTGACTTTATCAATAAAGGCTCGGGAGCCAGAGATGGGATGAAAGCCGGGTAGCTCAGAGAGCAGAGCTCATCCTCAGCTGATGTCCCCAAAGAAAAAGCAAGCTCTCCTTCTCTGTGTAGCCTCCAAAATCCTTCAAACTGAATGTCCCTCCCTTTTACTTCCTATGCGGCTCTCTATCCGTCCTCCTGACCTCCTCATACTCTCTAACTTTTGCTCCTCTGTTCACTTCCTATCAACTGGTTGCTTGCTCCAGCTAAGATTGACTTTATTCAATCTTGTTTACAATAAACAGAAAACTCTAGGATTCCAGCTATGTGTTAGGGCTGAGCCACGTCACAACTAGAAGCAGGTTTTCCCAATAAACAACACAATTTCAGGGTTTACAGAGCGATTAGATATCTGTGCTTCTGGATTTAGCTTCTAACACATTCTCCTGTAACCCTAAAAATCCCAGTACGTCATGAATCATACATCAAGCTGTACTTGAATGGAACCTTCCTTTGATCTGTCAATATACTTTCTGAGATGGAAAAGTGTTTCTGGGGTTGGGGATTTAGCTCAGTGGTAGAGCACTTGCCTAGCAAGCGCAAGGCCCTGGGTTTGGTCCCCAGCTCCGAAAAAAAGAAAAAGAAAAAAAAAGTGTTTCTTTCTGTATCTCCATGAAAAGTAATGTAGCACCCTCAGCATATGTAGTTCGGCATTTGAATACAACAGAGGTTGGCTAGAAGAAGAATAGCGAGATGGACACATGGAGAGGGATAGCTTGGCATCCCAGTAAATGGAGTTTGGCAAGTAAGAATGGCGATAGCCAGGCCCCAGTGAGGATAAGTTCTTTAATATGAGAAGAGAATCACTCTTGGAATGTTGTAAGGAGGAGCTGTGACAACCACAGGAGGGTTTTCATTGAAATAGTAAGACCAGAAGTCTAAAGGGGACAAGAGGGATCGAGCAGGTAAGATGTCAGCATCCAGTGTATTGGGAATTCCTTGGAAGAACTTTACATGTAAGAACCGGAAGAAGGTAATGACCTAGATTGACACAGGGTGTGTGTGTGTGTGTGTGTGTGTGTGTGTGTGTGTGTGTGTGTGCGTGTTAGTTTTAATGGACAGTTGAAAGACGCTTTACAACAAATTTTCTGCAAAGTTCCACAATTTAAATAGCCTCTCGTTTATAGTAAATTGAATCCTTTGTAGCATCAAACACAAAGTGTTCTCTAGGGATTTTATGAATTTATTCGGTACCAAGTGTATCAGGTCTGACTTTCATTCTAATCCATCTCTCAAAAGAAGAGAATCCAAAGGAGCTTCTTCACGTGTCTTAAATAGAGATTTTTGTTGCTTCTTGGCTGTGTCTTATTTTATCCCATTGGGTTATTCAAATTCTGTCTGACCACATCTGGTTAATAGGTGACTCTGAGCTGCTCAGCATTACTTCTTAATAGACGTGTACTCTCTCCTGTCTGTCATCTATTCTTTGTATGAAATGGTTCCAACTCTATACACCGACATAATGATAATTATGGTTTTCTGGTAAATTACATTTCTTTCTTTTATTTTTAGATTTTTTATTGGATTTTTTTTACTTATATTTCAAATGTTATTCCCTTTCCCAGTTTCTCAGCCACAAGCCCCTTATCCCATCTCCCTCCCCTTCTTCTATAAGGGTGTTCCCCCTCCCCAACCAACCCCCCTGTTCCCACCTCCCCCTGCCCCAGTGACATTCCCCTGCACTGGTAGGACTAAGGGCTTCTCCTCCCATTGGTACCCAACAAGGCCATCTTCTGCTACATATGCAGCTGGAGTCATGGGTCAGTCCATGTATAGTCTTTGGGTAGAGGTTTAGTCCCTGGGAGCTCTGGTTGGTTGATATTGTTCTTATGGGGAAATAAGCCCCTTCAGCTCTTTCAATCCTTTCTCTAATTCCTCCAATGGGATTCAGTTCTCAGTTCAATGGTTTGCTGCTAGCATTCGCCTCTGTATTTGTCATGCTCTGGCTGAGCCTCTCAGGAGACATCTATATCAGACTCCTCTCATCATGTACTTCTTGGCTTCATAAATATTATCTACTTTTGGTGGCTGTATATATAGGGGCTGTGTCCCCAGGTAGAGCAGGCTCTGAATGGCCATTCTTTCAGTCTCTGCTCCAAATTTTGTCTCCATATCCCTTCCTATGAATATTTTTGTCCCCCCCTTTAAGAAGAAGTAAAGCACCCACACTTTGGTTATCCAACTTCTTGAGCTTCATGTGGTCTGTGGATTGTATCTTGGGTAATTCAAGTTTTTAGGCTAATATCCACTTATCAGTGAGTGTATACCATGTGTGTTCTTTTGTGACTGGGTTACTTCACTCAGGATGATATTTTCTAGTTCCATCCATTTGCCTATGAATTTCATGAAGTCATTGTTTTTAATAGCTGAGTAGTACTCCACTGTGTAGATGTACCACATTTTCTGTATCCATTCCTCTGTTGAAGGACATCCGGGTTCTTTCCAGCTACTGACTATTATAAATAAGACTGCTATGAACGTAGTGGAGCACGTGTCTTTGTTGTATGTTGGAGCATCATTTGGGTATATGCCCAAGAGAGGTATAGCTGAGTCCTCAGGTAGTTCAATGTCCAATTTTCTGAGGAACCTCCAGACTGATTTCCAGAATGGTTGTACCAGTCTGCAATCCCACAACAATGGAGGAGTGTTCCTCTTTCTCCACATCCTCACCAGCATCTGCTGTCATCTGAGTTTTTGATCTTAACCATTCTGACTGATGTGAGGTGGAATCTCAGGGTTGTTTTGATTTGCATTTCCCTTATGACTAAAGATGTTGAACATTTCTTTAGGTATTATTCAGCCATTTGGCACTCCTCTGCTGTGAATTCTTTGTTTAGCTCTGAACCCCATTTTTAAAATAGGGTTATTTGGCTCTCTGGAGTCTAACTTCTTGAGTTCTTTGTATATTTTGGATATTAACCCTCTTTCAGATGTAAGATTGGTAAAGAATTTTTCCCAATCTGTTGGTTGCTGTTTTGTCTTAATGACAGTGTCCTTTGCCTTACAGAAGATTTGCAGTTTTATGAGGTCCTATTTGTCAATTCTTGACCTTAGAGCATAAGCCAATGGTGTTTTGTTCAGGAAAGTTTCCCCAGTGCCCATGTGTTTGAGGCTCTTTCCCACTTTTTCTTCAATTAGTTTGAGTGTATCTGGTTTTGTGTGAAGGTCCTTGATCCACTTCGACTTAAGCTTTGTACAGGGCAATAAGAATGGTTTGATTTGCATTCTTCTACATGCTGACCTCTAGTTGAACCAGCACCATTTATTGAAAATCCTATCTTTTTTTCCACTGGATGATTTTAGCTCTTTTGTCAATGATCAAGTGACCATAGGTGTGTGGGTTCATTTCTGGGTCTTCAATTCTATTCCACTAATCTACCTGCCTGTTTCTTTACCAATACCATACCGTTTTTTAAAAATCAATATTGCTCTGCAATACAGCTTGAGGTCAGGGATGGTGATTCCCCCAGAAGTTCTTTTATTGTTGAGTATACTTTTCGATTTCCTGGTTTTTTGTTATTCCAAATGAAATAGAATTTTGATGGGGATTGCATTGAATCTGTAGATTGCTTTTGGCAAGATGACCATTTTTACTATATTAATCCTGCCAATAAATGAACATGGGAGGTCTTTCCATCTTCTGAGATCTTCTTCAATTTCTTTCTTCAGAGACTTAAAGTTCTTGTTATACAGATCTTTCAGTTGCTTGGTTAAAGTCACACCGAGGTATTTTATATTATTTGGGACTATTGTGAAGGGTGTAATTTCCATAATTTCTTTCTCACCCTGTTTATTCCTTGAGTAGAGGAAGGCTACTGACTTCTCTAAAATTAACTTTGAGTTAATTTTATACCCAGCCACTTTGCTCAAGATGTTTATCAGCTTTAGTAGTTCTCTGGTGGAACTTTTGGGATCACTTAAATATACTATCATGTCATCTGCAAATAGTGATATTTTGACTTCCTCTTTTCCGATCTGTATCCCCTTGACCTCCTTTTGTTGTCTGATTGCTCTGGCTAGGACTTCGAGAACTATATTGAATAAGTAGGGAGAGAGTGAACAGCCTTGTCCAGTCCCTGATTTTAGTGGGATTGCTTCAAGTTTTTCTCCATTTAGTTTAATGTTAGCTACTGGTTTGCTGTATATGGCTTTTACTATGTTTAGGTATGGGCCTTGAATTCCTGATCTTTCCAGGACTTTTATCATGAAGGGGTGTTGAATTTTGTCAAATGTTTTCTCAGCATCTAATGAAATGATCATGTGGTTTTTTCTTTGAGTTTGTTTACATAGTGGATCACGTTGATTGATTCTAAATTACATTTCAACAAAGTGGAACACACAATAGGGTTTTAGAACTTTTGCCTTGAGCAATGATTCCTCAGCTTCTCTAGAATCTAACTAAATAAAAATTGAACAAAATGGCAGTGGGGAGGAGTGACTATTTTCCTAATGTGAAACATTCGGGGGAGATATACCTGAAAAGGCTGACTGGTTCTTTAATAAAGATACCAAACACACAATAAAAAACAGTTGTCCTGGGGCTGGGGATTAGCTCAGTGGTAGAGCGCTTACCTAGGAAGCGCAAGGCCCTGGGTTCGGTCCCCAGCTCCGAAAAAAAGAACCAAAAAAAAAAACAAAAAACCAAAAACCAGTTGTCCTTTGATATCTATAGAAGATTGCTTACAGCACCCCCTACGCATACCTTAATTTGCAGATAATAAAATCAAGCTACAATACCTAATGTACAAAATACAACAGTGCAGCTCTTCCTATATACTTTAAATTATCCTCAGGTTACTTTTAAAAGCTTGTAAAATGCCAATGTCATGTGAATAGAGGTCATACCACATCACTTAGGGAACAATGACAAGAACAAATAATGGTCCTTCACAGAGGCAGCCCCTGTGATCACAGTGTGAACTCCAGATTGAGTTTACTGGAAAAACCTGTTTCTAGTTTTGGAATGGCTCAGCCTTAGCGCACCATTTTAATCCCTCTGACTGGAATACCCACCCTTAGTACACATTTTTACTCCTAAACAATGAAGGTAAAGTTAGTTTGTAGAAGGAAACACCCATGTTTGAAAGTGATATCTAATTGAGAGGCAGATAAATCGATGAATCAGAGAAAGATTTGACAGAATTGAATATGCCCAATTCTCACAAAAACAGAGAGAAAAGAGAGGCTACTTAAGAGAGAGCGGTGCGGAGAGAGAGGAGAAAGGGCAGTTCTAATGGAACATTTTTTGCACAGTGATAGGTTGCAGAGATAGAACAAGCTAGACACAAAGACAGAACAAGTCAGAAAAACGAGGAAGAGCTACAGAATTAGAACATATTGCCAAAGTTAGTAGGAGGCCAAACAGGAGAGCAAAGAGAGAGAAGCCGGATTGAATCAGAGTGGAGAGGAGTTAGAGCCAGAACAGCTGAGTTCATTCATCTGCCAGAGCCCAGAAAGATCAAGAAAGGGTGAGCTTATGCCTCAGCAAGTCTCAGAGGATGAAAACACTCTAAGCCTAGATTAGATTGTACAGAGGCTAGAAGTTTCTAGGACGGGGCCCAGGCTAGCAGACAGAGGCAGTAGGCCTCTGTGATGACAATTAAATCAGGAAAGTAAAAGATACATTTACACAAAACCACGTGATACACGCCAACAGTGATCGATCACTATTGATCAATGATTGATTGAACCTCTTCATATGGAACCCACAGAACTAAAGGGCTGTCTATAGAAGACTTGGCACAATAGATATTTCTAAAGAAAGACTTCGAGAGGCTTCTATATTCTCCATACTACAGCGACAAGGACATTCCATAAATAGACTGAGATAGAAGATGTGCTTCAAGGGTTGAGTGAATGGAACTGTCTCTGGTAGGCCTGTACCACATCTAGCCAGGAGCCTAAGCAGTAATGGGGGAGTGAGAAGCACCAAAGTCCCTTGGGAAGGATCTCTGGCACGCAGTTAACCAGGAGAAAGAACACATTAGCATTCTGTGAAGGGAACGTTAGGAGAAGCAGCGTCATGTTGACAGAAGTACTCTTCACCTGCCACACAGCCAGTGAGCTTTCTCTTGTTCCATAAGGGAAGAAAACAAAACCAAAGCCAGAACAATTTCAGATTACATAGGGTTGTGAAATTTCGGTTAAACGAAATTATACCTTGCCTTTTGTTAAATATACAAAAGCATTTAAAGTGTGACAGTAAGTATATACTGTACAATGCTGGCTGCTTCAGAAGATGGATTTCATCTCTAGCGTTTTTTCAGATGCCTTGAGTGGTTGGTTCACAAAAATAAACACCTTGTGCAAAGTTACTGGGAAGACGGAAGCAGTGTTGAGGACACGAGTCCCTCTGTTAAGTGAAGGGTGCGTTTACATATTCTACCTTGTGCCCAAACCAGTAAGTCAATAGACACAGGCAGTGCAAACGAATACATACTACAAACGCTTCTACCAAGACTGGTAAGCTGTCCACTGCCGTCCGAGCTGGTGTGTCAAGTGGAGATTGTTATTCGCATTTGCTGAGGATGCCCTAGTGCATCGTCACCCCAGGCTTCCTTCTGCATCTCTGAGTGTCCCTCAGCAATGGTGACACTTGAATAGGATTTTTGCTTCACTCAAAGTGCTGGGCATCAGGGCTGGTGAGATGCTCAGACAGTGAAGTTTGTTACACAATGGTGAGCACCCGAGCTTGATTTCCAGGCCCATAGGAAAAAGCTGGATCTGGTGGCACTGGCTTGTAACAAGAGCTCAGAAGGAAGAGGCAGGGGGATGCCTGTGAAAGTCAACAAGAGTCCCAGGTCAAAATGACAGACTCGTCTCAAAGGAAAACAAGGTTCAGAGCTCCCAAGATTGACCTCTGGCCTCCATACACAGTTGCACACATGTGCCCATACCACATACACATGTGCACTGGTAAACAGTCACATACATACCTTTATTACATAAGTAAATAAACACAAAGTATCACATATTAATGGTGACATTAACAGAGGCTTATGCCATTGTAGACTTCTTGGACTAAAAACAAAATGCAAAACCGAAAACTACTTTTGTGCCCATTAACATTATAGTTGATTGACCTGTAACTCTCCATTTTTGGAAAATTACTTTCTTTTTTTTTTTTTCTTTTTTCTTTTTTCGGAGCTGGGGACCGAACCCAGGGCCTTGTGCTTGCTAGGCAAGCACTCTACCACTGAGCTAAATCCCCAACCCGGAAAATTACTTTCTAATAAGAAAGAGGGTGAAGGATTTTTCACCTTAATCTATTCTCTCTTAAAGCTACCACAGAAGATAGGATTGTAAAATAAATGGGATCATGTTAAATGTCCTGCTATGCAATAATTTTTAGGTTATTAATTTTCTTCCCTGATAACCAAATCAATTAATAGATTGTTTCTTTATTCTGCATCTCTCCCATAATCCCATGAAATGGCTCAAAATACCTATAATCTCTCCTAAAAGGACTGAAATGCACACATTGGAATCTCCGTAATTTCCTGGTTTTAATCCTGCAGTCTCCCAGGCTAGCAGCTCCTAGCTTGCTATGTGGCTGGAGAGGGTTTGTATGGCCTGAGAATGCTGCAGGGGCAGGGTGCCTTCCAGGGTCCAGGGTGATGAAGCCTTTACACACCAGTGGTGCCATCTTTTGTGTACATCAGTGGTCCCACTTGTCTTTTGTAGATGAAGAATAGGGAAGGCAGGAGGAACGTGAGTCATGCCAGGAGCATCTATAAAATCTTTGTGCTTCTTCATCCATAATGCTTTATCAGAGCTGCAGAAGGAGGAAACCAGGCATGCGTTTCAAAAGAGCTTATCTGCAAAGTCTTATACAACCACTCCCCTCCTTTCCCCCTCTTCCCCTCTTCCTTCCCTTCCCTCCCTCCCTCCCCCTTCCCTCCCTTCCCTCCCTCTCCTCTTTCTCGGCCCCCTCCCCCCACCCTCTCTCTCCTGCTGCCCCTTTCCCCTAGCCAGTGCTATTTATGGTGTAGGGCCAACTTGGACTTCTAAGATGACGAATCCCTGCTTCCCTGCATCTCACTCCAAAGGCTGGTAACACAAAGAATAGTCAAGCTTCTCCCAGCTGCTCAAGCAAATAACAAGGAATTCAGACTAGAGCACCCGGAGAGCCATTCTCATCCTTCTGGGTACAGCTATACCACCAGCCTCTGAATATTTCACACATCGAATGCTGTTACCCATCTGAATGTTATCTTTTACCCAGTGTGAGGCACAAGGCAGAGCTCCTCCGGTGTGTGTGTGTGTGTGTGTGTGTGTGTGTGTGTGTGTGTGTGGTGCTTTTCTATCTCCACTGACTTGACAGTGCAGGTATTTAGAAAGCTCTGTGGCTTTGCGGGTTACCGTTCACATTTATTTCTTTTCATCTGTCGGTCTAGGACTCAGTCTGATTTGAGAGATCTGTATCTGAGATGTGGTGGAGACACTGAAAAGTTTCGATGCCAGTGAGACTGCACCTCAATAGGCTCTTCAGAGAGGGAAAAAGAGGAATGACCAATCTTAAAAGGGTATTACAGCTGGTGTCCAGGACAGCAGCCAGGAACTACATTGTTGCTACTGTTCTTAGAACCTGCTCACATCCACTGAATCCGGACCACCAGCTAAGTCCATGGACTATCTCCCAGTCAAGGTGAAGGGCACTTGCCTTTCACATCTCCAGATATAAGCTTCCTCCACGCAGCAGTTTCTCCCATGAACCATTCCTGTGACCACTAAGGGCAACCTGGATTTTCAAAGAATCTAAAACAATGGGAAACAGAACCACAGAGCATCACCATCTCCCAAGTCTTGGCACCGTCTAGGCCAGTGGTTCTCTACCTTCCCAATGCTGTGACCCTTTAATTCAGTTCCTGATGATATGGAGGCCCCCAACCATAAAGTTACTTCGTTGTTATTTCATAGCTGTAATTTTGCTGCTGTTATAATTGTAATGTAAATACCCGATACTCAGGATATCTAATATCAACCCCTGTGAAAAGGGGTCAGGGTTAGTGATCCACAGGTTTAGATGGTGTTCTGGGCTGTTTCCACAGACAATGTTCCTTGCAAGAGGATGTGGGGAGCAAAAGCAAAAGAGGGCATTAAACAAGAGGAACTTGCCACAGAGATTCCTTCCCTTTCCGTTCTGCTCTACAGGCGTGGCTCACGCCAGAAAGGCAACCTCTCTCATTACCCCTCCGCCACCCCCTTGTTATCTGGGCACCTTCTGCTTCCTTGCTAGTCATTATTTTGAGTGACTGAATTCTGGATTTTCTCTGATCCTGGTCTAGTTAATTGTTCCTTTTTTTTTTTTTTCCTTTTCAGGGACATTAGTCACAGTAAAAATTTGGAGCAACCTAAATATCTAAAAGTAGGAGGTTAGCTGGTTAAGTAAGGAACCCCAAGGGGGTGAAGGGCAGCCTTTAGAGCAATAGAGGAGTGCCAGTAGAGGGCGGTGAAGAGCAGCGCCTTTATCATTTCCTAGTCATAGAAAAATACTCAACAAATCACAGTGTAATCATGCGGGGCAACCGTCGTGCCAGCAAACTTTAAATAGCCATAACCTAACCCCAAAGAGTGTGTGGCAAAGCATCGAGACGTTTGGGGCAGACCAAGCACAGCATCTAGAGCGCTTGGAAGTCAAGAGAAACAGCCAGGACCGCTCTGAAAGCAAGCATGGCGGTCCTCAGCACTCTTCCTAAGAGTGAGACTGGAGCTCTGGTAGCTGTTATTTCTAGAGTATTACGTGTTACAGCTATGGCCTCTAAACAGGGCTTGAGCATTGGCTCGTGAGGAACGAAGGTGGCTGATAGATTTTTATTCTCGTTTTTGGCATGGAATAAATAGAATGTAGAAAGCAAACTAATAATATAATATATTGTTGTTGTTGTTATTTAAAACACCCACAAGAAATTTCTTCTAGGAAAGTAAGACTATTTCAATATTATAGATTTTATTAACATAAATTAATAATTAATTGAAAGAGAAAAATCATATACCTGTCTAAGTATAAAATTAGTCATACGAAATTATATTTATATATGTACTGATATTTTGAGATAACAATATGTAACATCTATACTTATGCATAATATTCACATGTAAATGAGTTTGGTCCCCAGTAGCACAAAATGATCACAACCAGCCTCATAATAGTGACATTAAAAGAATAACTGTTGACACTGTTAAGAAGATCTGACCAGACGGCAGGCTTCAAATGTGGGAAAATCATTTGGAGAAACATTCAAATGTAAGTTTGAGAAAGACGGAAACGACAACTAAATTAGGAGACATACTTAGCTCTGGGCCAGGAAATTCATTAGGGCTGTGCTGTATTTCCTAGAATTAAGCTGAGATTATATCCTGGAGATAGATTTCTTAGGATTTAGACACCTCTTTGAATTGTCTTCCTTTGGCAAAATAAATGCTATGTAATGCACAGGGAAGAAGAGTTCTGAGGGAAACTAGATCTGTCAGGAATTGAAATGTACTTGACAGCCCCCATAATCCAAAGGCATTCCTGAGATAGAGTGTACAGTCCAAACCAAGCTTCCACTTGAAAGAGATTGCTCTGGGAGTGTGAGGAAGGACATCATTTATGTGCACCCTCATGCGCAGACACAAAGAGAACTTTTAAGTGGTACAAAGTTACATACATACATATATGCACACATGTATACATACACGCATACATTTATATATACATGCATACACACATACATATATACATACACACAAATATATATACACATATATGCATACATAGACACATAACATTAAAGCATCTTTAAAAGAAGATGAATCATATAATTATTCAAATGTGTATGTGTGTGTGTGTGTGTGTGTGTGTACATTGACATTTTACAGGCGAAAATCACTGACTGATTATTTCACACGTTTTAAACTTGCATTTTAAAAGATGAACCATAGGGTCTGGAGTGATGTCTCAGCAGTTAACCTTGTTTTGCCAGAGGATAAGAATTCAGTTCCCAACACCTAAAAGTGGTTGCTCTCAACAGCCTCTCTCTCTAGCTCCAAGGAATTTGGCGACCTCTGCTGGCCTCCACAGGCACTGCACTGACATGTCCATATCTGCCTCTAGGCATTCATAGACACACATCATTAAAGCATTTAAAAAAAAAAAGATGAATCATAGAATTATTCAAAGAAAGTATAGGAGAAAGGTTTGTCCTTTATAAACTCCTAGAGGACCTTCCTTTCCCCATTTGATAAAAATACAGGAACCAGAAGAAACTGATTAGGACATTGGAATACATACATATACCTGCACATATATACATACACACAAATATATACCTGCACATGTTCACACTTGTAAGTAGAAGCTCAAAAGTCAACCGTATCTAATTGGAGAACACAGGTACGGCCACTAGAGAGTGTAAAGAGGTAAAGGGGTGGGATAGAGGCAGGTTGGATGCTAAGCATTAAAACGTAGGCACAGAACTGAGGCATCCACACTTTGGTCTTCCTTCTTGAGTTTCATGTGGTCTGTGAGTTGTATCGTGAGTATTCCCAGCTTCTTTTTGGCTAACGTCTAGTAATCAGTGAGAGCATACCATGTGTGTTATTTTGTGACTGGGTTACCTCACTCAGGATGTTATTTTCTAGTTCCATCCATTTGCCTGTGAATTTCATAAAGTCATTGTTTTTGATAGCCGAGTAATATTCCATTGTGTAGATGTACCACATTTTCTGTATTCATTCCTCTGTTGAAAGGCATCTGGGTCACTTCCAGCTTCTGGCTATTATAAATAAGACTGCTATGAACATAATGGGGCATGTGCCCTTGTTATATGTTGGAGCATCTTTTGGGTATATGCCCAGCAGTAGCTTAACTGGGTCCTCAGGTAGAACTACGTCCAATTTTCTGAGCGTTTCCCAGACTGATTTCCAGAGTGATTGTACCAGCTCTGAATCTCACCAGCAATGGAGGAGTGTTGGTAGAAGGAGGGAGGGGCCAGGGAGGGGGAGGGGAAAGGGGAGCAGGATCAGATAGGTGAGGAGATGGGGAGAAGTTCAGAGGAAATTGAACAGAGGTGTGTAGCAAGGGAAATTCCCAGATACCAGGGAAGCATAGAATTATTGAAAGAAAGTATGAGAGAAAGGTTTGTCCCAAGAGGTTGAACAAGAGGTTCCCAGGACCCAACATGGTTGACATTAACTGAAATACTCAACAGAGGGGAGATAGGAACCTAAGAAACCATAACCCGTGGTTTGGCACAGTCCTCTGTTGAGGGATGGGGCCATTCACCCATCTCAAAAATATCAATCCAGAATTGCTCCTGTTTAAAGGAAATGCAGGGACAAAGAGTAGAGCAGAGACAGAAGGAAAGGCCATTCAGAGACTGCCACACCTAGGGACCCACCCCATCTGCAGACACCAAACTCAGACATTATTGAGGATGACAAGAAGTGCTTGCTGACAGGAGCCTCGTATGACTGTCCCCTGAGAAGCTCTGCCAGAGTCTGACCAATACAGATGTGGATGCTTGCAGCCAACAATCACACTGAGTACTGGGACCCCAATGGAGGAGTTAGGGGAAGGACTGAAGGAGCTGAAGGGGTTTGCAACCACATAGGAAGAACAATATCAACCAACAGGACACCCCCACCCCGAGCTCCCAGGGACTAAATTACCAACCAAACAGGACACATGGAGGAGGGGGATGGGGAGAAGGAGGAGGAGAGAAGTAGAATTTGAAGTTTCCTTATATAAAAAAATGATAAATATTTGGAAGTTAGAGGTGCTAATGCCCCTGATTCAATCGCCACACTGTGTAGGTATTGAAATACCACAACCACATAAATAGATGGAACTGTTAGATGCCAATCAAATAGGTTAGGTGGGAATGAAATAAGTGTACACTAGAACTGTGCAACTGAACATGGGGTTAGGGAATCATATTTGTCAAGGGTAGAACGACCCCTTCACCCAGGAAGGTTGAGAACCACCCATCTAGAGCATCCCCAGACTAATAAGTGCTGTCCTCCAAATACCCTCGTTTGTCCAGGTGATGAGTCATTCTCCAGCCTGAGAGGCTGTACTCAGTTGCTAGACTGGAGGCTGACAGAAGTTATTCAGGACAGATCAGACGTGCTTGCCAAGCTCAAGAGAGTTCCATGCTTCTTTAAGATTACTGGTTAGACTTTTTAAACAACACACGTTGGACCTGCTAGGACGGATGAAGTATATATTTCTCATGATCCTTTATAATCCTTAGAAGAACTTTAGGCTGCTGGCAGACATATTAGCATCCCCATAAGTAACAAAGCAGGGCTTAGAGCTGCAAGGTAATTTGCTCAAGGATGCTCAGCTGGTAACCCTAGACATGGCGTTAAACATCCACACTCTCAGGGGAATAATTGTGGACTGGGCTGTACGAAAGTAATGCCAAGGTGTGGTTCTAAAGCAATTGTTCTAAAGATTGTTTTTTCCCAAAGTTTCTTAATTCTAGCATGTACCCCTTGAGGCCAGGTTGGACACCAAGTGATTCCTTAGTAAAGGGAACTGGCTGAGTAGAATCTGAAGAAAGACAATGCAGACTATATATTCACATATTTCCTTTGGTGCAAAATAAATTATATTACTGAGGGCCAGCTTATTACCATTCATTGTTAATATTTATGCAGCCAGCATGACTTATGATACTTTAATAGCACCTCATGACTTTGTGCATGTTTATAGACAGCAAGTGCTACATGTAAGGATCTGATAAAATATTTAGAGTATTAAACCTGGGTGTGGGGGGCACACACCTAACATCCCAACACTTGAGAGACTGAGGCAGGAGGATTCCAAGTGAAAAGCTAGCCTGCATCTACTAAGGAAGACACTGTCTCCAAACTCAACCCAAGCCAAACAAAAACAACCCAAGAGCTAGACTTAAAAGAGTATCTCGTTAGAACTATGGTTGAACCTTTCCACAGAGCATTTTAAAATTACAAAACGTATTTTCACTGTACGACTCTGCATAGCATCAGATTGAAGGCTGTGGTTTGAAGTGATCCACAGTGACCGAACTGAAAATGTAGAGCTAAGAGCACTCTGTGACTCATGCTCCTCATAATTGCATAAATTATGAGCCATCACTTACTTTGCCCAATCATATAATTTCTTAGAAACAAACATGGGGGTTGGGGATTTAGCTCAGTGGTAGAGCGCTTGCCTAGGAAGCGCAAGGCCCTGGGTTCGGTCCCCAGCTCCAAAAAAAAAAAAAAAAAAAAAAAAAAAAAAAAAGAAACAAACATGAAAAAGCTATTGAAGATAGATATTTACATTTCAAAAGTCTTTTAAAGTCCTTAGAAGACAGTGCTATAATGTGTTTTCTTCTGAGTTTCTTCTTAGAGCTGGTTAGGAATTATTTACTTACACGGGAAGCAGAATGATAATAATTACAAAAAACTGAGATATCCTGGTTGCTAAATTTGAACCAACAAAGTATTTTCAGTGAGAAGTTGTAGGTAAGCTTCATTGTATTCACTGAAGCTTTGCGTTGCATTTCTTGAGTGGGCCTATGGAATCAAATGTCGTTAGAAATGATGGACCATGATAGACTGCTATCACATACTGAGGTGGAGGATTTTGAAGTAGACAACCTAGCAATAAGAGCTGGCTCTTGAAGACAGCCGTGGTGGCTCAGGACTGAGCGCCTTTCTTAGAACCACGTCTGGCGTCTTGTAGGTGCCAGGGCCAGAGGATCTGATACCCTCTTCTGAGTCCCACAACTTTCCATGCACATCCAATGCCGCAAACATACACATAAAGTAAAGGCCAAGTAGGTCTTAAAACGTTGTGTGACTCTCGCTGCTAAAATGATACAGACGAGGATCTCAGTGCTATATAAAATATTAACATACATCCATATAATAGATATCCCAGTAGAAATTAAAGAGGTCAAAAGTCTTCTCTTCCCCATTAATTTATTTGTTTATTTAGTTTACATCCCTCCTAGTTCCCCCTCACACAGTCTCCCACCACCTCTTCTCCTCTGAGAGGGTGGAGTCCCCACCCCTGGGTATCCCTCTACTCTGGCACATCAAGTCTCTGCAGGGCTAGGCACATTCTTTCTCACTGAGGCCAGACAAGACAGCCCAGTTAGGGAACAGAGTACACAAGCAGGTAATAGATTTAGGGACAGTCTAGCTCCATTGTTGAGGGACCCACAGTAAGACCCAGCTGCACATTCGCTACATGTGTGCATGGGGCCTACTTCCGGCTTACATATGCTCTTTGGTTGGTGGTTCAGTCTCTGAGAGCCTCCAAGGGTCTACATTAGTTGACTTTGTGAGTCTTCCTGTGGCATTCCTGTCACCTCCAGGTCGCTCAGTCCTTCCCCCAACTCCTCTATAAGACTCTTAGACCTCTACCCAATGTTTAGTTGTGGGTCTCTGCTCTGTTTCAGTCAGCTGCTGGGTGGAGCCTCTCAGAGGACAGTTATGTTAGGCTCCTGTCCGCAAGTATAACAGAGCATCGTTAATAGTGCCAGGGATTGGTGCTTGCCTATGGGAGGGTCTCAACTTGGGCTCTTATTGGTTGTATGTTCCCTCAGTCTCTGCTCCGTCTCGGCCCCTGGATTCCTTGTAGACAGGACACATTTTGGGTTGAAAGTTTTATGGGTGAGTTGGTGTCCTTATCGCTCTGCTGGGGATCATGCTGGCTGCAGGAGATGACCACTTCGTTTGCAGTTGGTAGGGGGTTGGGGAATGGGGGGCATCTCTAGGACATGCCAGACACCCAGAATGGAGGATGCTCTCAGGAGTTTATGGGGGAGACTTAAACTGAAGCTCATAGCTGTGGGAATTTGGAACCTGGAAAGGTCAAAAAGTCTTACACATGGAAACTATGGGGACAACTCTGTAGCACTAACAGGGGCCAAAAGGTTTAATGCCTGTTAAAGTAGACACCTTGATATCAAAGTCAGAACACTGCACTTCAAAACTATGGAAATCTGAATTGTGTGGATTTTCATGCACAGTCTCTCCCTTCTTCCCTGTTGCTCCCTGTCCATCATGGAGAAGATCTGTTCTGCCATCTACTTTGCATATTTGGTAGAGACAGAGACACTTACAGATGCCCAGAGCTGCCATACACATCACGCTCACCTTACAGGAACCTGTAAGGTATTGCAGCAGTAATGTAGTATAAGCCTCTGTAACCAGGCAACAGAGAGCATAACCTAAAGTGTTTTATTAGCACATTACTTACAAAGCTATGGAAGCAAAGCAGACGTGCAAATGAAGAGTGCCCCAGTCCACGGCAACAAGGTGTGAGATCGGCTTAGTGAACATAAGTACAGTCCAAATCTTGTCGGGAAAAATTGTTGCATCCTTTAGAAATACTTCTAATAATAGAAAGTGTCTTTATATCTTAAAACAGCATTACAGCCTCTTTGGGGGAGCCTCTCTGGGGGAGCCTCTCTGGGGGAGCCTCTCTGGGGGAGCCTCTCTGGGGGAGCCTCTCTGGGGGAGCCTCTCTGGGGGAGCCTCTCTAGGGGACTGCTCATTCTGATTCCCAAGAAAACTCCTCCTAGCTTGGAGCCAGTGGTAAACAATTTACTTTTTGGCAAGTGGCAAAATCAGTTCAGTGGCTCTAGTGATTAAGAACTGGTACCCTCTCCAATATTGACTCGACGTAATTCTTAAAAAAATACACACAAATCTCTTAAGTATGGAACATTTTGACCATTGGACAGTAAAAGCTGGCATTTTCTGCATACTTCAACTTGTTTCTAAAAAGCTCTTTTGTATGAAGATAATGGTTTCAAACCCTATTTGCTGGGTTCACAGTCTACATTTTACAGACAGTGGCCAGCGTTCCGTCATTAAGTCGAATCTCATCTCATCCCTGCTGCTTGCTTTCAGAGCTATCTACTGTGTGTGACTGGGGGCAGGTAGGCTCAGGGATGAAACTGGATTTCCCATGATTCCTGACTCTCAGTTTAGGGATGAGGATGTAGATTAAAGCCTGCATTTCCTCTGGCTGACTTTAATAGAAAAACTTTAAAAAAAAATCTGTCTGTCCTTCCTTGCATCTGCCACAGCCAATATATATTAGTTTGGAAAGCCCTTTGGTTGATATATATCACTCTTAATTGGAAACGCCTTTGTCTTTTGGGAAAGCTATTCTTTCTGAGTAATTCTCCAGTGACCCCTGTCTTAGATATTTATAGGGGAAAAACATGATAAACAAGTCTGTAAAACAAAAACCTAAAAACAAACAAAAACAAAAATCAAGTAGGTTTTGAAAGCTGAACGTTGCATCTTTCGTTGGGGCTCACATTAAGAAATTTGGGTAAGATGCACTCTTGGAAACTGACTGAAATGGAAGAAATTTAACACAGTCCTCCACCTCAGACTAAGAGACAATCTACTCTGAACTAAGTATGAGTGACCGTTTTCCTCAGTCTCAGGTTCCAATGTGGAAATAGTTATTGTGCTACCGAACTACAGGAAGGTTGTAAGTCAAGGCATTGTTCAAATGTGTTCTTGAAAGCATCATGCAAGTGAGTCACATCGGAATGCAGTAGGCAAACTCTGCCGTGGGATTTTGATATTATTTAATGATATTCTTAGCTTTTAGATTGGTAGAAACTGGTCCTCTGCTAAGTTCATTCACAACAACTGTTCTGCCCCCAAACTGGAGGATATTTTGTAAGACACTGGTAGACATTGGGTAGCTGGTAAGGGGACCAGAAATAGCTGCTGATAATTTGGCTCTGGATCTGTAGTATTCTGGGTCCCCAGCATCATAAAGTTCTCCTCAGTCAGCCAGCCTTGCAAAATCTTTAGCGTAAGTGTGGTTTTCTTTCTTGGGTAATTCATATGCACGGGAGTATTGCAAAGCAAATATAAAAGGACTTAAACATCAAAGTATTAATGCCCACTGGTATTTCAGCCATAAATGCTCTTGCAACAGTTCCTGAGCTGCCCCCAGCCTTCCTCATCCTGCCCCGTGGTAGGTTTATTATTCTATGCTGGAACATTTAGCCTCTACTGGATCATTCGAGATCCTTCCTGCAGTTTTATGTTTCCTTTTTGGACCAGTCCTTTAGATACAGAGCGTGAAAACACATGGGAAACAAAGCCTTAGTGTGGAGAACAGTCAGCAGCATCGGGGAAGAAAGATGCCTGGGTACACTTTGTAAACAAACACAAACCACAGCAGGAGAGAATGGATACCAGGAAGGCCACCAGAAGGGCTGCTGGCTGGTGGTTCCTGGTCTACTTGTCCCTGCTTGGCAGATTATGAAGGTTGTTTCTCAAAACATTACTGATCAGTCTCCAAGAATTAGGAGAGAAACTTCATTTAAAGAGGATACTTGAACATGACCGGAGCCATAGCAAGCTGCTAAGATGGGGATGATATTAATAATAATATTATTATTAATAAGAAGAAGAAGAAGAGGAGGAGGAGGAAGGAGAAGAAGAAGAAGAAGAAGAAGAAGAAGAAGAAGAAGAAGAAGAAGAAGAAGAAGAAGAAGAGGGAGAGGGAGAGGGAGAGGGAGAGGGAGAGGGAGAGGGAGAGGGAGAGGGAGAGGGAGAGGGAGGAGAGGGAGAGGGAGAGGGAGAGGGAGAGGGAGAGGGAGAGGGAGAGGGAGAGGGAGAGGGAGAGGGAGAGGGAGAAGAAGAAGAAGAAGAAGAAGAAGAAGAAGAAGAAGAAGAAGAAGAAGAAGAAGAAGAAGAAGAAGAAGAAGAAGAAGAAGAAGAGGAAGAAGAAGAAGAGGAAGAGGAAGAAGAAGAAGAGGAAGAAGAGGAAGAGGAAGAAGAGGAAGAAGAAGAAGAGGAAGAAGAAGAATAATAATAATTATGCACCCAGTGAGAGATGGGATTCGGATACTGCACTGCAAGGACAAATTAGACCACCTTAATCCTGTAGGCAGCTGTGGAGAGTGTTTCCATTTTATTTAAAGTTTTTTTTATTTAATTTTATTGCTGTTTTGTGTACATGCCAAATGAACACATTGGTGTTGTTCCATTTTATCAGAATGTATTGGTTGAAAACAAACTCACAAGGTTTAGCAGTTTCTATGACACAACTTGCCATAAACCCACCTACCTCAGGAGCTTGGCGAAGGCGAACACAGGTCCCTTAGTCTAGCCTTAACTGCTAACATTTACTGTCATAGCTCACCTCAAGGCACACAATAAATACGTAGATGGCATCTCAACATACATATTGCTAACAGAATGAATACAAATGAAGGACGTGGGGGCCAGAGAGAAGGTTCAGTGGTTAGAGCACTGGCTGCTATTCCAGAGCACCCAGGTTCAGTTCCTAGCACCCACATGGTGGTTAGCAACTGTTTGAAATTCTAGTTTCTTAGGATCCAAAACTCCTGGCCTCCTAGAGCTTGGTATACGGGACATCCATGTAGATAAACATCCATACACAAAAAAAATAAAATAAAAATAAAACCTAAAATCAAGGAGACACGGCTGTAGAATTCAAGAACATTCAGAAGTAGGCTGAGAAAAATCTATTAATACAATAATGAGCTGGAACAGGGATGGGGTTGGGGTGGGGACACTGTTGAAGTTGCAGGTGTCAGATTTGAAAGTAAAAGTCTGGCTGTTAGATAGAAAGACTGCACAGGACCCAGAGCAGGAGAGAGCAGCCGGCCAGGTCCAGGTCCAGATGGCAAACAGGTGGAGCGGCAGGCAGTCCAGGAGGCTGTGTCAACAATGAGGGATCGAGCAGTCTGGGGATCTTCAGCCCTTGAATCATATCAGATGGTAGCTCAGCGTGCAATCATGCCTTCAGAGTCCACACGAGGTCGGCAGTCCTTTTCCTCCTTCAAAATGGAGTCAAAAGCTGTTTGTGAATTTGAATCTCCAGTGTTTTATACAATATGAAGTAACTTGGAGTAAGGTACATCCTGATCTCAACATTGTGTGTGCAAGTGTGTGTGTGTGTGTGTGTGTGTGTGTGTGTGTGTGTGTGTGTGTGTAAGACAGTGTGCATGGAGAGGTCAGACACAATCTTCAAGAGTCGTGTCACAAATATGCTGTATGCTATGCCGGAGGTGAAGAACACATTTGTGTCTTTCTACAATATCAGAATTTATTGAGTCACGATAAATTCCTGGCAGTGATTTCAGTGCCAGCAGTTTGCCAGGTAATTCCACCTAACTTGTTGATCTGGCTAAGGAAAATGCAGGTTCTTTTGCTCCAATCCTTGTTACTAATCATTACCTCTTACGATATGCAACCCACAATAAGTCTTTTTATCTATGTATCTATCTACATGCATATCTCTCTATCTGTCCATGTATCTATGTATCTCTCTGTCTCTGTCTCTGTCTCTTTCTCTCTCTCATACACACACACACACACACACACACACACACACACACACACACATATGCATCTTACAGAATGAATACAAATTTAAGAGGTTACATCAGAGTTCAAGAGGTTTCCAAAGAGGGCTAGTAGAATTGCATATGGAATCTATATTGATAAGACAACAAACTTATCACCAATGCTGGGAACAGGATGCTGCAGAAATCACAGAGGAGACAGGGTTAAAATGGAAGATGGATTTAATCTAGCTGGGAGGTGAAAGGTGACATTTGTTGAGGTCTAGTCAAGTTCAGGTCTAGCCAAGCAGGTAGATAGGCAGATGGGAACCTAGTAGGCAATGTGAACAGTGGGTACCGAGCCAAGTCAAGGCCCCAGGATACTCAGAAGTGCTCTGCCCACGGCCTTTGATGCTCACATCCCGTATTAGGTGATAGGTTAGTGTGAGGTTGTTACCAGCACGGTGTTGGGCACCCACCAGTTTGTGGGTCACAGAGAGGAAGCTTGTACTGGCTACTTTTGTGTGTCAACTTCAGAGAGGAAGGTGCCTAAGTTGAGGAAATGCTTCCATGAGATCCAGCTGTAAGGCATTTTCTCAGTTAGTGATCAATGGGGGACGGTGCTATCCCTGGGCTGGTGGTCCTGGGTTCTATAAGAAAGCAGGCTGAGCAAGCCAGTGTTAACAAGCCGGTAAGCAGCATCCCTCCATGACCTCTGCATCAGCCCTTGCCTCCTGGTTCTTGCTCTGTTTTAATTTGTGTCCTGACATCCTCTGATGATGAACAGCATATGGAAATGTGAGCCAAATAAACCTTTTCCTCCCCAGCTTGCTTTTCGGTCATGGTGCTTCATCACAGCAATAAATACTCAAGACAGAGCTACAACGTTTTCTCAGGCTGATGTGTCTGATAACTTCTTGAGCCTGTTCCCCTGATAGTACCTTAATACTTCCATGATCCCATGCAGTCTTAATTCCCTCTGAAAGATGTATAAAATAATACTCTTTCTACTCCTAGGAATAAGTCATTTATGAGTTGGCGCTCTGGGGTCTGTGTTATCCAGATGGTTTACTTCTACCTCAGGGGCTCAATCCTCCTCCACCTTCAAATGGAGTCAAAAGCTACTTGTTAGACGGAGTCACTCAGGGCAAGGCACAGATGTGAAACCATTTTATTCCATGTTGAGTAATTCAGTATAGGGAAAGCCGGAGTTCAAGGTGGGTCTCCACTTCCAACTTAGCAGACATTGTCACCCTAATGCGTTTAGGGTGGAGTCAGTGGTTTGTGCAGCTTCAGTTTACGTAGGACTTGCATGAGGAGTGTTTCAGTACAGACTTCTCAGCCTTGTGCCTCAGTTTCTCAAGCAGAAGTTGAGAAACCAAGGCCTGGAGTCTATTAATCCCGAGATTTGGCAGAAAAACCAACTTCACCATTTTGAGCCAAATTTGAAGCAAGCTTTATTAAATAGGAAGTGTTGACCAAGAAGTGGATTTGGTCAGGACTCTTTCCTGGAATTTCCCACCAGAGAATCGCCTCAAGCCACAGAGTTGCATGGCTTTAGAAGAACAAAACTATAGGCCACCTACTTTCCCATGAGGCTTTGTCATTTCCCAAGAACTACAACCCCCAGCATTCCAGGGAGTTGCCTGGTTCCTGGGCAGATGGGGCTTACAGGTTTAGGCATTACAGAGTCAACACCACTCACAGCAGCACCTTCTGATGGCAGTGCTGAAATACCATTATTTAAAAATGAATTTTTGTCAGTTTTATGGGAGAGGCATGTGGGCTTATGCCAATGTGTTAGGGTATCCATGAGAGGCCAAAAGCAGGCGTTGGATGCCCTGGAGTCGGACTTACATGTTGTTGTAAGCCCCCTGAAGTAGGTTCTTCGAACTGAACTCTGGTCTTTTGCAACAACAGTAAGCCCAATTAATTGGGGGGCCATGTCACTATCCCAGAACCACCTTTTGTAGATGTAAATCTAGAGAAATATGATTCATCCCAGAACAGTAAGACCATGTGTCTTCTAAACATTTTTCTCTGGGTGGAGAGGGAGGATGGCTCAGTGGATAAAGTGCTTGCTATGCAAGTGTGAGGACCTGAGAACAGATCTCCTGCATCCATGGAAACAGTAGGCATGGGTGCCTACAACAGAGTGGCTAGGAGGATGGAGGCAGACAGAGCCCAAGGGAAACTGGGCACATTCTAGATGAGTCTTCTAAAGGAGACGGACTTGAGAAAGGATTTCCTGATGTTACACTGCAAAGAGGTTTATCTATCATCTATCTGTCTGTCTGTCTATCTATATCTATCCATCCATCTATCTGCCTGCCTACCTACCTACCTACCTACCTACCTACCTACCTACCTACCTACCTATTTTGTGGTGTGTGCATGTGTGTGTGCATGTGTGTGTGGGTGTACACACATACTTGTGTGATGGTCATCTGTGAATGCATATATGGAGTCAGTGGTAGACATTCTCTCTCTCTCTCTCTCTCTCTCTCTCTCTCTCTCTCTCTCTCTGAACCTGAATCTTATCATTTCATTCTCTTTAAAATTGTTCTTTGGGACTTTTTTTTCCTATTGAAAACTTATAGTGTGTATATGGGAGCCACAAGGGAAAAATCCCCCACTGTGAAGGCTGCTGGGTTATTTGGGCATAGGATTTACATACCAGATGAGGAATTACCATAGATAATGCTCTGATAAACAGTCACTCTACTTCTGTTTGAGGAAGCATAATCCCAAGAATTACTCTTCTTCTCTCATTGTTATTGTTTTTCATGTTTTGTACAGTATGTGTTTAATCATACTCACCTCCCCGATTCTTCCCAGATGTACCTCTCCTACTCAGCCCACCCAACTGTCACCTGTTTTGTTGTTGTTGTTGTTGTTGTTGTTGTTTTTGCTTTTTGTTTTTTGTTTTGTTTTGTTTTTAAAACCTATCAAACTGTATAAAGTGAGGACGTGACCACTCCAAGGTATGGTTGAGGGAAGGTTTTTTATTGTTGATATGAGGGAGAACATGGCCAAAGGCATCTGGAAAAGATCAGAGCAGGGAAAGAAAGTCATGGACTGAACGTGTTCATGAGAAGGGATGGGGGGTGGGTGGGAAGAGAGGAAGATGAGAAAAGCAAGAGAGAGAGAGAGAGAGAGAGAGAGAGCACACCAAGAGAGCACAGAGAGAAAGTGTAGCCAAAATAGCAGAGTTATTTATGAACCAGAAGGTGGGGAAGAAGAGCCTGTGAGCTGGAGAAGTTAGGATAAGGGGTAAGCTGGAAGAGCTGAAGAGAGCCAGCCTGTGTGAGCTTTGTGGTGGGTACTTGAGATGCTGAGAGAGCCTGGAGGGCAGCATGTGCTTTGGTATGCTAATGGGCACCACCACAGATAGCCAAGTGCCCTGGAGTTTCTTTTGGACCGGACACAAATCCAATTTGGGCTGCCCATGTACTCTTGGCCATGTGGCCTTGACTAACGATTTGTCTACCCACCAAAGTCTGCATCCTTAAAGAGAGCTGATTCTCTCTTTCCATGAACCCACCGATTGCCAATAGCTCCTTAGCAAGGGTTTAGAGTTCCTACCCCCCTCCTCTCTCCATGCTGGAATTTTGTCTGGCTTGAGCTTGCATGGGCCTGTCTCAACTGCTGTGAATTCACTCTGCCTTGTCCAGAAAACAGTTTTCTAAGAGTCGTCTACCAACTTTGGTTCTAGTAATCTTCCTTCCTTAAGTTCTACAATGATGTCCTACCCTTGGGAAGAAGGTTGTGGTGAAGATGTAATATATATATATATATATATATATATATATATATATATATATATATATATGTGTGTGTGTGTGTGTGTGTGTGTGTGTGTATGTATATATGAATATATATATATATATATATATATATATATATATATATATATATACATATATGTAACCCACAGTCTCTTGTTCTCTGCACCTTGATCAGATGCGAGTCTCTAAGTTAATGGCATCTACTGTAAAGGAAAGCTTTTCTGGTGAAGGCTGACAGATGCACTAACCTATGCATATAACACCAAGTCGTTAGCGGTCTGATTTGGTTGAAGACTGTGTCCATTTGGCCGAGCAGTAGTAGTAGCTCTCTCTTCCAGCCTATGACCTATCCAGCCAGGTTCTTAGTGTTAGGACAGAGTCCGGCATGGGTTTCAATGTGCAGAGTGAGCCTTAAATCTGAACATAAAGTGGTTGGTTACCCTCGTGACATGTATGCCACTGTGCCAGGTCAGTCATGTTTGTAGATTTTAGGGTTCACAGCGGGTAGGGCAGATGATTCTTTTCTCCTCCAGGGGTATGCATAGATAGCACCTTTGAGCATTATGGACTTAGTGGTTAAAAGTGCTCAAAAGGAATGCTTTTCCTTAAAAATAAAAAAAGATGTATTTGTATTTTATGTGTACTGAATGTTTGGCTGCATGTTTGTATGTCCTCCCAGACAAAGGACATCAGATCCTCTGGAATACATGTTATGGACTACTGTGAAATACTATGTGAGGCCAGAACCAAGGTTCTCTGGAACAGCAGTCAGGAGTACTAACCCCTGAGCTGCTCTTCCAACTCCAGTGCTTTCACTTTTTCAAAAGATTTTTTAATCCTCCTGGGCTGGGAAGATGGCTCAGTGGGTAGAACTTCTGCTATGCAAGTAATGAGATACTGAGGTTAAATTTCTAGAACCCACATAAGACGCTGGGCATAGCCACACACACTTGTAGTTCCAGTCCTGAGGAGGTGGGATTGGAGGTAGAGACAGGAGGATTACTAAAGTGAGATTGCCAGCATTTCTTAAAGAAAGTTAAAATAAAGAATCCATTCACATTTCCATCTATTAGAGGTGCTTGTCTCTCTCCTCTATAGGAAATCTAACTAAATATTCGACCAGTACTCTGTCTCAAAGTGCCTCATCCCTAGCTCCCTCTGTGGCTTATACTTGGTCTTCTATAGCCCCTGGGAATCAGGAGGCATTGCCTAATTAGAGGAGTCTGCAGTCTGTCTGAATGACTCACTGACCCGCTCTCTCCACTCAGGGCTGATTCCTAAAATGTTGATTGGACCAGAAGCAGCTTCCGGTTCCAGCACTCGTGACTGAAACAGTTTTTATGCTCCTGTGCCCTCTACTGAGTGACTTACATGACAGGAAAATATCAAACACATCACGTACTTCGCATAAAACATCAGTAAGCAAAATCCCGGGATGCAGTTTTCTTCTGCAGCTTTGGGCTTTCCATTAACTAACTCTCTTTACTTCCCATTCATGTCTCATCTCTCCCTAGCAGAAGATAAGTTCACTCTGGACAAACTTTTTCCATGGTAAATATTTCCAACTTCAGAGGAAGGGACTTCTGGGTGTGGGCAATGATGGGCTTCGTTTATGGCTTTCTGTGACTAACTGATTTTTATGACATTGGGAAGATCATGACCCCTGGATGTATTTCTGAATCCACAAAAGCACTATAGTTTTTACTTCAGTGGGGATAATTCTTTTATTCTGTTTATTTCCCTTGAAGTCCTTCCAATCTGAATCTCTATTGAGAACAGGAAATGAACATTTTTACGAAAGAAGAGGTCCTCCAGGTCCGAGCTTCATCACAGTTAATGGAGCTGCCCTTAAACAAGGATCATGGAAAGAACCAAAGAGGGCAAAGTGGACAAGCGTAGAACCACGTTTTCGTTTGTAGATGTTTCGATTTGCATAAGTTTGTAACAAATGTCAGCTTGGTTGCTATGGCCCTGAGATATTGAGTATTACCTAATGACAATAGAAATACCAGCCAGGACCTGGGTGAGGCTCTTCTGGTGTAAACATGGGGACTTGAGTTCAGATCTCCAGCACCAACTTAAAAAGCTGGGTGGAGTGTTCATGTCTGCGACCCCAACACTGGGAGCAGAGAGGGGAGGCTCTCTGGGTTTGTGGGTAAGCCACGCCAGAGTGAGCACCAGATTCAAAGAGAAAAACCTTCCCCCAAAGTAAGGTGGAAGTGATAGATGGTACAAGATGTTGACTTCTGGCCTTCATGTGTTCATGAGATGAGTACCAGCACACACAAATAAATAGATATGCATATATGTGTGTAGATATATGTGCATATGTATATGTGTATATATTATTATTATTATGCATATACACATAGAGAAAGAGAGAATATCAGTCAATACCTTTAGTCGTTTGGTGTAGGTATGACAAAAAAATCAAGTTCCTACTTATCTTCTCAAATGCTCAAGACAAAAGAACAGGCCACATATGATTAGGAAGCTGCCCCATCCATCCCTTCCTTAAATGAAGTGATAGGAAAGTTTAGTTCTTATGTCTGCAGGCAGGCTGATCTCTTGGCGGAGACAGACAAACCGTAGGAATTGATAGACAAGCATCATCTGTTTTAAAAAATGAGTTCTAAATAGCAAACAAGTTGCATATCCACAGAAAATGGGTAACCATTTAAAATTAAGTCATGGGCTACGCTTTCCTTGCTGATAATCTAAGACAGTAAAATGATGATATTTCTCCTCCTAGAGGAATTGCCACCTCTCTCCCAGTATTGGGTACAATACAAACAGAGCCATAGGAAGCCAGTTTTGTTCTTGAGAGCTCCTCCCCTCCGTCTGGCAGACGGACACTTTATAGCCATAAGCTTTGCAAAGAAGTCAAGTGTTTGCTTCTCATGACAAGAAGATAAATAAATTTTCTTTATTTATCTAGCATATGTGTACATGCATGACCCTGCACACATGCATATGTGCACATCACGGCATGCACGAATAGCTCAGAGGACAATGTAGGAGTCAATTCTCTCCTTCTATCATGTGAGATCAAACTCACGTGATCAGGCTTGGCAGCGAGTGACATTAGCTGCTGAGCCAAGTCTCTGACCAGTGTGACTCCTTTCAGATGAATTGAAGTATATTTGTATTCTACCCTTCATCTAGAAATGCCTCCTAAAAAGCATAGATGTGGAGCTCAGGGTTGCTGTCACCCCAGAATTCTATGTAGATGTTTGGTCACACTCTCTAAGGAATAGCACTTTTGGTTATTACATGTTATATTTTGTTACTTGATTATTTTTTTATGATTACCCTAGAGCAGTTCTCAGGAAGAGGTCAATGCCAAGGTGTTCTTTTTAAGAAGCGAGACTAGTAATATGTGCTGTGATGTACTCCTAAGAAGGAGACTAGTAATGTGTCTCCTGGCTTTAAATAAGCCCAGAGAACAGAATCAATCAAACAAACAAAGAAAACAAAAACCAAAGCATTGGGAGCTGTTCCTACTTCCTTGGTTTTTGAGGACCCCTGGAGAATACTCTAGCATAGTGTTCAGTGTTGTTTTGACTGAAATTAGGTCACTGAGATAGAAAATTGTCAAAGGGAAAACATCTCTGCAATCCTGCCTGGATTTAAAAACAAAACAACAACAAACGACACAGCCAGAGTAAACATTAGTCTGAGGCAGCAGTTTTAATTCTGAACTAAATCCCTTCCCATCTTGCTTTCCAATAAGAGACATAACTTCTTTTGTCCAACTTCTTCTTGAATCTCCTCAAAGTAGTAGGGTCACATGAGTCGTTCCACCTTTGGGCCCTTTGGAGGAAAAGGTCCAGGGTGGACACTCACCTTCCTCCGACACTTCACAATATCGTGGACATAGATTTCACCATTTTCTTCTCTTCACCAAGGGTAGTGACCATGCAAAGACTTTGGGAACTTTTCTGTCTTTCCCTGGACAACTTCCTGTAGGCCTGTAGAAGGAGCAGATGCTCATTGTTTTGGTTGCTCCTATGGAAGATTACTAAAGCAAGTCTGTCTTCCTAGTACACCCATCTCCTGGTTATTCAGACTAAACGACATAAACAACCAGCCCTGTGAAGCTGGAGATCAAAGATGGCCTCCATGAGCCCTATTCTTAGTGATACAAGACTGGTTGGGCAACTCCAGATGGGCTAAGCTATCCATTTACGTCCTTGGCAACCTCTTTGGTGCCATTCATGAGTCTCAGCGACTTCTTATATTTCAAACGCAAAAGGCACAGGTTAGCTGGGTAAGCATTTGGAAGTGATACTTGGGGGTGGAAGTGAGAGCCTCAGAGGAGTGTTTGAAAGTATATAAAAATATTTTGATATGTTTTCGACCATCAGATACTTGCACAATGCAGGCAAAGTATCAATACTTTATTATTATTCAGTGTTGAATAGAATAAAATCAGATGCATGATTGTGTTTTTCGTTTATTTTGCTTTGACTTTATGGTAATTTATTTAGATCTTATTAGTAGCTTAATCCACCAAAGTGTTTCAGGGAAGCTGTCAGACAGTCTAGACAACAGTGAGGTAATTTCTAGACTTGTGTTTTCTTGGCTTTGAAAATCTTGCTCAGTAAAGTGTAAATCCAACAGGTAGTTAATTAGACTGAAATAACTGACACTCTGTTTCTTTGATAGGCTAAGATCACATTTGGATCACAGGGTATTTAAGAAGGGCCTGTTTATTTCCTTGAAGCTGTCTCCCAGCTGGCTTTTTGCTGTTTCTTGTAGATGGTTTATCAGGATATATAGGTCAAATAAACACAAGCTTTCTCTCAAAAACTGGCAGTTCCTATTCGACCTCAGTTTGGATGAGCATAAGAGCTCACACCTCCAGAGTTTCCTCCCCAAAGACCTCTGTGCAAACTGGGCGGGTGGCTCTAAATTGTCGCAATTACTTGAGGATGTGCTGCATGCGATTGGTGCATATTTTTTTTAATCCCACCTTGCTTTTGTTCCCTTGTCATTTCATCATAATCAAACCCCATTCTGACCTACTTTTCCCTTCCTGCTACAGATATATGAAGCCATTCATTGTTTTTAATAGTGTCCCTTTAATGTCACTAGTAACAGCTTTTAATAGTGTTAGGAGTTTAAATCTTGGCTCGCTCCCGAACAAAGCACACCAAGCCAACATGGTTCCACATGAGGTCTAATGAGAGGAGAAGAGTAGAAGGGGGAAAAGTAAAGTAGGTTGACCATGGGCATGTGGATGGAGGAGGGGGTTAGGAGGGGGTCAAGAAGCCCCCATTATAGTCAGGCACAGCTGGCTATTGCCAGGCAACTGTGGGGCAGAGCATACCTGGCTGTTGGACATCACCATGGCTTCAGGTAGCAGCGCAGGCTATCAACATTAATACGGTCTTCTGGTGGCAACATGGCCCCTGGACATCAACATTAGTTTAGATCACAGACAGCCACATAGTTTTTGGTGGTAACCTGGGCTACAGACATCAGCACAGATCCTGGCTGCTGTAGGACCTTGGATCCAGACATGACTTTCAGCAGGGACATGTGACCAGATGACAGCACGGGCCTTTGAATAAATATGGCTGTAGGCATAGCAGTGCATAGAGGTGTCAGTGTGACTTCAGGCTGCAGCACAGACTCCACACATCTGCCAGGGTCTCAGTGGTAGCCTGAGTCCTGGATATCAATGTGGTCTGTGTCATGGCCTGGCTGGTAGCTGAATTGCTGGATTATATATTATCAATGTAACAGGTTCCAGAGTCTCTCTCATTGACTTTATTTACATTTTTAACTTGTATCTTGGTAAATCCTTCCCATGATACGTTCACTTTTGTGTTCTTAATACCCTAGGCTTCACAGCCATCCCTGCACTCCGAGGCTGTGGTTGTCTGACGAAGGCCACTGAACAGGCTGAACAAGCCAGTGGGCAGCTTTCCTCTGATAGTTTCTGCTTAGTACCTGGCCTAGAGCTCCTGCCTTGTTTTCCCCTGATGATGAGCTACTACATAGAAGTTTGTCCGGCACTCTTGGGGTCAGAGTTTTATCAAGGCAATGGAGAAGCAAAGTAGACCACCTTCTTATGTTACCTCAGGCTCAGAATGACTCTCCTCAGCCTTGGTTCTTAGTATGTTTGGCAGCAATTGTTTCAGTAGTCTCATTTCCTTTAATTATCCAAACCTTCTGGATTTATTCCCAGAACCGATCTTTGGTAGCCTCCTCTGTTGTTAAGATGGACCAGAATGTCATTCTGGGCTCTGCACTCTGTCCCAATCTCTGCCATGTTCTTCCTCTGTTCTCACAAAGTGCTACGGAATATGCGAGCAATGCAGTGTAGCCATCCCCGGTTCATTTGCTAGATCTCAGACGACCATTGAAAGGAGGGGGTCTTTCCTCTCTTCTTATCTTCGTAGAGCACCAAGAATGGTCTCTGTGCTTTAATGATCACATCTGAGTGAGAATGAGGGACAAAGGGGTCCATAGAAGCTTCCAAACGATCTTCCATGTGCACCGACCAGACAGAGTGGCTGGGAGAGTTACTCAGTTAAATTCTTTCCTGTTAAGATTATAAACGTTCTAGCAGGAATAGGTTAAGGAAACGGTGTTTACATTTATATTATTTTGAAGAGAGGAATTGTGTTTCATTAAGTAGCATGATTAGAAAGTTAATGACAAACCATGCATCCTTATGGATTAATGGTTAAGATTGTCATGGCATTATATATACACATATATGTGCATGCACACACACATAAACACATATATTCTAGTATTAGTCAACATTTATGAAAGAGAATGAGCTACTTTTAAGAACATGTGAACCTGAAGAACATTATGATAAGTGACATTGCTAAACAAGGAAAAATTATCGCCTACTTTCTGAAGCCTAATTAATAACCAGTTCATGGAAACTATAGAGCAGTGGTCACAGGTACATGTGAAGAAGGTAACACAGGAAGGCTTGGGCCAGATGCTACTAAGTTGCAATTATGTGGGCCAGTAGGACAGCATGATCTACAAAGAGAAGGTCCAGTTTGTTGATTGGTGCAAATAACACATTAATGCAGCCAGGCAGTGCACACCTTTAAACTAGTGGTCTGGAGAGAAAGGCAGGCTGGCTGATCTCTGTGAGTTTGAGGCCAGCCTGGTCTACAGAGCTAGTTCTAGGACAGCTAGGGCTACAAAGAGAACATTTTCTCAGAAAAACAATAATAATAATTATTATTATTATTATATTAATACACCAAAAATATTAGGTCTTCTTAACATATATAAAAAGTAAGTAATGCTTGGCTTTATGAATGATTTCACACTATATTTAAGTGTACGAGTCAAAATGATATATATTCTAAAAATAAAATTAAAAAGTCAATGTTTAAACTAGTGTACTGAAAATTAAAAGATACTTTCTTGTCACACACACACACACACACACACACACACACACACACACACACAGAGTTGGGACAGTGTTTTTTGACCTCTGAAATTATATCCTTAATGATGGGAGCTCCTCCAGTGGTCACCATTGTTAGTGAGGTTCATCTTGGAGTGGTGCCCCCAAGACACCTTGCTGTAAGCTCATTTGTCTTCTGTCTTCCGGCCTGATGTCCCTTTGGCATCCCCACAACCCTGAATTATCTGACAGCACCATAAACCTGTGACTTGGTGCCAAGATTCTCCGTTAACCATGCTTTCAGGCCATTTGAAAGGTTGGACGGAAATTGCTTCAGAATCTATATTCTGCTGCTCCCGAATCTTCCTGTTTCTCCTTGCGTCTCCTTCCAGCCCTCCCTACCGGGTTGCTTCTTTCTGAGCGGGTCCCTATCTTGAAGTTGCTATTATTTCTTGCCGAAAAGAAACACCGTCCTTGAAGCCCAGTGAACCAAAAATAAAAAGGACAAATTGGCTGCTCACTAGATTTTAAAAAGAGAAAGCCGGTTATGATGAAACAAGCCAGCCTCCTCCTCTAACCCTGTGCCTTTCCAAGCATCTTGTCACTCCTTTTAGTCATGTATAGAGGGACTGAATTTATAGTTAACAAATATGCCTCAGTGTTTAGTGTCAGAAGGCAAGATGGTGAGGGAATAAAAGCATTTAAAGCACCATATTTCCCTTCACACTTACAACTGTTCTTTGTTGGAATGAAAACAAAACGAACAGAAAACAAAACAAAACAAAACAAACAAAAAACCCAAAAAACAAAAACAGGACAAAAAGCAACATAAACCTTTCTAGAGCTTTTGAAAACAACAAAATTGTTGGAATGAAAACAAAATGAACAGAAAACAAAACAACAACAACAAAAAAAAAAACCCAAAAAACAAAAACAGGACAAAAAACAACAAAACCTTTCTAGAGCTTTTGAAAGACTGGGCATTTAAGGATACTGAATAGAGATTCCTAACCGTCCTTCCCCCCCCCCCCCGCCCCGTCTCTTCCCACCAAAAAGTTTCCAGAACACCTAGACAGCGATCTTTTTAAATGTAACTTTTCATCTCCACGGCCCTTACCTACCCCTAAGTAGCTACTTCCTAAATGATGATGAAGCTTATAAAAGAGTGAAAAATCTCCCAGATATTGTATCGGTTTCTCAGGCACATCCTCGCTGGGGCCACCGCAAGCGTATAAAGCAACGTCAGAATGCGTTAAAGTTCTACATCCTTTGACTCTTCGGAGGCTAGGGCCGGTCTTAGTTATACAAGTGAGACCGAGATGAATAAGAAGATTGAAGAGCTAGTGTTGATGATGCTGGGACTGGGCAGGGAGAGGCATAGTAGATAGAAAGTATGAACTAACCCCGACAGTGAATATGGAAGTGTCCCAGGGCCATCTTTTCACTGACTTTAGATTGGCTAGTCCAGAGCACAAATGCTGCCCCCAGGCGGTGAGACAGTGCCTTGCTTTTAGGGGTCAGGATGATTTTATGATTACTGTTTTGATGCCCTGAACATACTGAGATAAAGGAAGCATCATGTTCCAAAATTGCTCAGAAAATATAAGCTCGAATGTCTAACCCTTCCCCAAGAAGCCTTGATTCTCAGTGTTATAAGAAAAAGTAGAGGTAAAAGGGCCACTTCCTGCCTGCCTTTGCTCAAGTTTATGTAGCTAAGAAGTTCTGAAAGGCAAGAGTCGGTGCTCCACTATTGACACAGTAGACACCATGTTAAGTGGATGGATTGAAGTCTAGAATAACAAGAAATAACAATGTGTAATGAACAAAATCAGGGTGCAAAACTAAACAAAGCATTTTTTATAAAGCATCCAGTGAAGGGCTGTTAAATTAAGAGCACTTGCTACTTACAGAGGACCCAGGTTCAATCCCAGCTCACAGATGATGATTGACAACCATTGATACTCCAGTTCTAAGGGGATTTGACATGCTCATCTACTCTGGGTAAGAACTGTATGCACAGGCTGGACAGATATATATGCAGGCAAATGACCCACATGCATAAAAGAAAAATAAATAAATCTCCAAGACAATTAAATGGTTAAATCGTCAAGTGAAATCTTTGCAGTGGCTCTGTGAGGCTTGTGATATCATTTGCATGTCTCTCTTCCAAAGGGGTAAGTTGAGGCATGAAGAGCCTATTCAGATGCTTAAAACCTCACAGTAAATAAGATTTCTACAAGTCTCAGTCAGACGTGTAGCCTTCCCAAAACCCCAGACGTACTTCCGAGAAAACACACATTTCCATTTGCTTCTTGAAGACTAGATATTGTTTTCCTGTAAGTCATTGGAATGATCAATATCTTTTATTCTGAGAACTCCAGGGTACCTACAGGTTTCATATTAACAATGAACATCACTATCATCAAAGGGAAGGAAAACGAATTGTATTCATCTTGTTTTGTTTAGCGTCAGATTAATAGCCATGGGTATGGTTCAGGTTGATTCCTGTTTTATATGAAGTTTCAGGCCAAGGAATAATTTTATTTGAGTCCTAGAAAGACCAACCCAACTGTGAACACCTCTTGTTTGGTGACCTGACCTTGAACTCCCTTGGGCAGTTTTATGTGGAACTTTTAAATCCCCTTTCAGCTTTTTTTGCTCCGAACCCTTGCCTGTGTATAAGAGGCATCTATCTTAAAACTGTATACTATTTTTACCATGCTCATTTTCATAGCAAATATTTTACTGGATATTTTAGGTATTTACATTTCAAATGTTATCTCCTTTCCTGGTCCCCTCCCCCATCCCTCTGCCTCTGCTTCTGTGATGATGCTCCCCCTCCCACCCACCCATTCCCACCTCACCACCCTAGCATTTCCCTGTACTGGGGCATCTATCCCCCTACACTGGGGAAACGAGCTTTCACAGGACCAAGGGCTTCTCCTATTGATGCCAGACAACGCCATCCTCTGCTACATATGCAACTAGAGCCATGGGTCCCTCCATGGGTACTCATTGGTTGGTGGTTTAGTCCCTGGAGCCTCTGGAGGGGGGGAGGGTCTGGTTGGCTGATATTGTTGTTCTTCCTATGGGATTGCAAACCCCTTCAGTTCCTTCAGTCCTTTCTCTAACTCCTCCATTGGGGTGCCCATGCTCAGTCTGATGGTTAGCTGCAAGCATCCTCATCTGTATCAGTAAGGCTCTGGCAGAACCTCTCAGGAGACATCTATATCAGGATCCTGTTAGCAAGCACTTCTTGGCATCAGCAATAGTGACTGGGTTTTGTGTCTGCATATGGGATGGGGATGGCCTTTCCTTCAGTCTCGGCTCCACTCTTTGTTCCTGTCTTTCCTCCCGTGAGTATTTTGTTCCCCCTTCTAAGAAGTAATGAAGCGTCCACATTTTGATCCTCCTTCTTTTTGAACTTTACATGGTCTGTGAATTGTATCTTGGGTATTCCGAGCTTTTGGGCTAATATCCACTTATCAGTGAGTGCATACCGTGTGCGTTCTTTGGTAACTGGGTTACCTCACTCAGGATGATATTTTTTTAGTTCCATCCATTTGCCTATGAATTTTATGCAGTCATTGTTTTTAATAGCTGGGTAGTACTCCACTGTGTAGATGTACTACATATTCTGTGTCCATTCCTCTGTTGAAGGACATCTGGGTTCTTTTGCATATGTCAATATTCGATGTTTGTAGAAAACTCAGCAAGTTGACTTAACAAATTAAGACACTGTTATATCCCTGTAAATACAAATCAGACAAACAGCATTGAAATATCGGTCTACAAAACATTCGTGTAGTTTCTTCTCCTGTGGCATAAAATTAAAATTGAGAGCATATTTCTAAAATAAATATTCTGGGTGTTTTTCTTTAACCCAAATGATTTTTTTAAACAAACAAACAAAACCTTTTAAAGTTATTGGTGTTTTATTTTTATAGCTTTGTTAGAATTTAATTTGCAAAGCCGTGTGCTCTGAGGTGAACAGTGTGGAGATTTGATGTTTGTATAAACTGTGAAATGACTGCATAATCGAATTATAAGTGGAACAAGAAAAAGAACAAGTTCTGAATTATACAATGGAGAGTGGCTTCTTTTCCTCACCCTGAAAATGCCACTAAAGCTTTTTTCATAAATTGATGTGCACACAGCTCCTGCAGAAGGGCTGGCACAGGAGTTATGCATTTGGTCTGGACGCAGGGGGTAAGGCTGAGGAGCTAAGGCCTGGAATGCCCGCACGGACAGGTTGCTATAGTGATCCTTGAAGGAGAGAGCTGCTCAGCGAGTGACGTTCCCTTAGTGAAAACTGTGTTTGGTTTAGATAGAAATTGAGTTGAGGCAACTTTTGAAAGCCTGTAAGAATAGGTGGACTATGAGGAAAACAATCTACAGGACTCCAGGTGTGATCAAAGGTACTGTTTGCCGCCATTGTTGGGATGCGTGTGAGTGCTTGTTTCTACCACCCATGTGAGCCGGGCTCACAAAACCTGTAAAGAGTGCTCGGAATAGACTTGAAAATAACTCGGAAAGTTTGAGGTATTCGTTTCTTCATATTGTATCTGAATCTAAAATGAGTAAAAGTGAAGTGAATGGTATTGATTGTATCTATGGCTTTGGAAAATTTAAAACTATATATAATAAAGACCTAAAATAGTAAAAATGTTCATGATTCTTCATTAGTATCTAAGACTTCAGACATGAGTGCATGAAGGTTGGCCATGTATCTAGGTAGAGCTGAGGATTACCTTAAACTAAACAAAGATGCTATTGAAACCCGACTTACAACACAAGAATTGTCATAGTTTTATCTGTTTTATTTTTATTTCTTGTATAATGACTTTAAAAATTCTAAAGCATTTTATGTATTTCCTGTCCTCTTGTGAGTATAATGGAATTAATTTATTACATCTTTAATTTTTTCTTATTTCTTTTTTATAGATTTATTGAGTAACAATAGGCAAATTGTATATATTTGATGTATACAACTTAATGTCTTGATCAACATAATTATCAATACCAACATAATTACTATATCATGACTTCAGAAAGCTACTATGTGCTGCAAATGTTTAAAATCTACTCTCGCCAATTTCAGGCATCTAATATTAATTACTAACTGTGCTCACCACTTGTGCAGTCAGCCAGCAGGTTTTGTTCATCCTTTGGACACAGCAACGTGTTCCTATTTTCCTCAAACCCCAGTTTTGACCATCTATATTCATCCTGCTGCTCCTTTTGAATCCAGCTCCTTCAGATCCTAAACATAAGTGAAATTATGTACTCTTTGTCTTTTTGTATTCGACTATTTCACTCACCATGACATGGTTCTCTCATAATGTCACAAGGGAAGTGGGAATAATAATAATGAATCTGTCTCTCTATTTCTTTATTATCTATCTATCTATCTATCTATCTATCTATCTATCTATCTATCTATTCATCTATCTATATATATCTATCATCTATCTACATACATATATAGATAAAATATCTATCATCTATCTACATCTTTTATCTATCCATTTATTCCACGGTGGGCATTTAAATTGGTTCCAAACTTGCATAACATAAGCAATACTGCATGAACACGGTGGCAGATACATTTCTTTAACACGCTGATTCCATGACCCTAGGAAGTATTGTAGAACTGAGATTGTTCAATCGTATGACGTTAGATTATCAACCTGATGAGGAGCTTCTACTCCGTTCTCCATAATGGCTGCACTAAGCATATTCCCAGCCACAAGAGAACAGGCGTTTTCTTTCCTCTTCATCTTTCCTGAGCCTTCTCTTCAGTTACTTGGTAACTACCACCATCCCATGTGTCAGGTCAACACTACATCGTGTCTTTGATTTGCACCCTTTAATAGTTTAATATCGAATGTCTCTCATTTCCTTCTACTTTATTTCCATGTTGTTTTTGAATAATATTTGTGCAGGTTCCTTTCCCCTCTTACATGAAGTTGTGTGTTTCTTGCTCTGGGGTTCTTTGGTTTCTTGCGTGTCTCAGATATTAACCCCTTTTCAGCTGTATGGTTTATGGATGTCTTCTCCCTGTCCACAGTCTATGTATTGTTCACTTTGCAGAACACAAGTGTTAGAACTTTGCAGTTTGATAAAATTTCATTTAGACTTTTCTGTGGGGGATGGTTTTCAGAAAATTATTGTTCAGACCAATGTCAAAAGTTACCTTACATTTTCCTCTGGGAGTTTTATGGCTTTGGGACTAGAAATGTTTAAATCCCTGTATTTAAATTTGATTTCTGTCTGTAATTAAATGCACAAGCCAACTTAATTTTCTAAGTATATGCCTTGTTCTCATAGAACCTTTGATTGAAGAGAGTCCCTCTTCGTTGTGTATTCTTGTTACCTTGCCAAAAGATTAACTCTCTGTGTTCTGCATGATTCTTTTTTCTTCTGTGTTTTCAATTCTGTCCCTTGTTTGTTTCAGTTTCTATTCAAGTATTATACAATTTGATTATTGTAGTAAGATAATGTAAAATTAATAAAAGTGATTCATCCACTTTTGGGTTTTTCTCAATTGTTACCTATGCATCTATTTTATGTTTTTGTGTTTTAGTTGTTATGCTTTAAGGTGTTCTCCAAAGCTGTCATTTCTGTTTATTTCTGAAAATGAGATATTGAATTCTACTACTATTATCGTACTTTAACTCTATGTTAACCTTCCTTTTTGTTAGTATTCATTATGTATAATTGAGTACTCCAAATGTTAAAGTATGTATACATACATATCTAATATGTTATAGTCCATTAATGAATGGATGGGTCTGTAGAAAGCTAAAGAAAGTAAGTCGCAGGCAAAAATACACTTTCTCATTAAGTGGACTTCTTAGGGGTCTGAAAGGATTGCTCAGTGATTGACAGAGACCATGGCTCTTGCAAAGGATCAGAATTCAGTTCTCAGCACACACACACACACACATCGGGGAGTGGCTTACAATTACCTGTAACTCTAGCTCTAGAATGATCCCTGGCCTCTGGCCTCCATCCCCATCCTCACTCATGTCTGCAAACTCACATGCAAATAAACTTGCATACATGTAATTAAAAATAATAAAAGTAAGGCTGGGGCTGGGCGTGATGGGCCTACCCTAGCACATGGGAGACAGAGATGGGATGAGCTTTGTGAGCGGGACGCCAGCTTGCTTTATGTAGCAAGTTTAGGTCAGCCAAGGCTAAGAGTGAGGGCCTGCCTCAAAAAACCAACAACCAGACGGAAGGAAGGAAGGAAGGAAGGAAGGAAGGAAGGAAGGAAGGAAGACAAAAAGGAAGGAAAGAAGAATGAAAGAAAGAAAAAAGACCAGAGAGGCGAGATGGCTCAGCGGTTGGCGCTCCCCTGAACCCATATGTAGATCCACAACTGTCAATAATTCCAGCTCAAGGGGATCCAATAACTCTGATCTCAGCAGGCCACACCTGCACTCACATGCACATACGTACACACACACACACACACACACACACACACACACACAATTTTTTAATCCATTTTTTCCTATTTTTATTTTTTAACTTTTGGTTGAGATTCTGCCTACCTGTCGCTCCTTGCAAACTCCTCGGTTCTTATTTCCGTGGGATCCTGAATGACCACATTTATAAGCCGAGAGAGTGGCATCTTCTGCACAGAAACACCAAGCATGGATGGGTAGCAGTATGGAGACATAAGGGTGTATGGCTGGCTCACAGTATAGAAAGGCACATCAGGCATGGCTGGTTAGACTTGGGGAGTGTATAGATTGGCAAGGAAAGATCCCCAGGAGTAAATGAACTAAAGGACTCACTCTATTTGGACAACTTGCTGTGACTGTTGGCCTCCTGACAGGTGGGGTTATCCACTTTTTCTTGAACTCCCCCAGTGTGTGAGTGCATTCACTTGGATCCAAGACTCACAGAGAGGGCCTTAGACACACTGTTCACTTTGAAATAAGTGGAGCGGGCAGCACCTCTTGATGATAAAGGCTTGGCTCCGGCGTCAAGGATACCTGGAGGCGATGCTCCGAATGTAATGTCTCTAATGTGACATCCAACAAACCAGACCAGAGCTGCATTTCTCTTCTTCCTTTGGACTTAGTAACTTCCACTGGGACTAACACAGCTGGTGCTCTGCCGTGCAGACTGGGTGTGTCCGTCAGCTGGGAGTCACTCAGTCTCCATCTTGACAAAGCTACCAGTATAGTCTACACTGTCAGCCTTTGAGGAATCTAGCCCTTCCCAGGGACCAGCCCATATCCTGCAGCTGATCAGTACCCCAGATTCCGGGATAAAATTGCGTCCCAGTTTGGCATCTCCCTCCGCCCCAGCACTGCTTCTCTCATACTCCTGAAGGTATTGTTACTGAGAGCACATCCCCCAACCTCCCCGCCCTGCAACAGCTTCCACAGATACACGTGATTCCGAAGCGCCAGCAAAGGTGGATGTGGGGAACGGAAATGACACCATGGACTCCCATGGGAGCTAGCTTCCAAGAACATCTGGTTGATTGTGTTTCCCGTTGAGGGACCCAGAGTAGCAATGAGGTAGCCTGAGAATTAGGATGGAAAACGTGAAAGAACAAAAGACAGGGAATCAAAATGTCACCGGACCGGATACTCTGTAGCTCAGAAAGATGGTGGAATATATCTGGCCTCGCTAAGTAGCCAAATCTATCAGTCAGCTGGTTTCTAGCCAAATCTTGCTAACGTGGGAAAAAAAGAGATAGAGTGGTAGAAGGATTTTATATGAGCTATGCATTTACTTGCTGGGACACTATTTTGGATACCCCATCTCTAGGTTTGGAATAGTCTCTACCTTGCCTATTGCTGGCTCAAAATACTTTGGAAACTACTCTTGTCAATTTGTGCGAGAGAATGGAATGAAATCCTTGGACCCAGGTGTGGGTGGTAGACAAAGGCATATGGCTTGTCACATGGTGTTGGCGCCACCTCAGGCAGGTTGATTGACCTCCATAGTCCCAGTATCTTAAATATGTCAGTTAGGCTGGGGATAGGAAGGGCTCAGTTGTCCTCACAATGTCGTTAAGCATGTTCCTTTACTCAGAATCTAGTAGGAAAAGGCCTAGATGTTAGGAGTGCCGTTTCCTCCTACTAACCTGTGGGTGATTGACTGGGAGAGCTTGGTGTGGACACAGCCTCCCGAGGTTGTTAAATGTTTAAACTGGATAACAGAAGTGATGAATATCTGTAACCTTGCGCCAGCCACATAGGATCTCACTATACAATGCAATTATATTAAAATTAAATAAACATAAGTACATTACAAATAAGCTTACATAAGCAGATCTTTGGGTTGGGACCCACTAGAGATAGAAGATGATATTTGTCAGGGAAGCCCCTGCCAGCCGAAGTGGCACAGGGTCCTGGGAATCTGTGGATTTTCCCAGTTGACAGGGCCAGGATGTCACCACAATCCTGAAGCAGCTGGGAGCTACAGTGCCCTCTGGTGGCCATTGCATGACTGGCCAACCAGGGAAGTCCTGAGCTATGCACTGGGATGGAATTGTTACTTATTAAAATTTCCAACGTCGCCCTTTAAGCCACAGTTTGACTCTATATTTTAATTTTACTTTTTGACTCTTAACTTTTTCACCTCACCTCACCCCTAGTTTGTGTTAAAACTGTAATTTATTTTGTATATTAACCGATGGGCAACATAAAATAGAAGTCAGGTTATATCAAGTTGTTATTTTATTATTGGAAAATAATAACAGCATTAAGATGTCGGCAGGTAAAAGAAGTTTGGCATAAGGTGAGAACAAGAAATAATATTAGCAATAAGTGTAAAATATGGAGTCTCAAAAGATGAAAGTGTGGGGTTACTGTCTTGAATCTGAACAAGATAAAAGATTGAGTTTAGTGAAAAAATAACAAAAGCCAAATATTAAACCTACCCAGTAGAAAAAAGCTGTGCTCACTTAGGACAATCCCATTTGTTTTTAAACCTACACTGATTTTGAGGTACTAAGTTTCCTCACAGTGTGACCTACTACTTCCCTGTCTTGCCTACACACTGTATTCTGATTCTCAGATATTTTCTCATATACTATTTATTTTGTGTGTTTGGGTGTATGTATGCATGCATGCATGTATGTATGTATGTATGTATGTATATATGTATGTATGTATGTGTGTATGTGTATGTGTGTATGTATGTATGCATGTGTGTATGTATGCGTGTATGTATGCATGTATGTATGTGTGTATGTATGTATGTGTGTATGTATGTGTGTATGTATGTGTGTATGTATGTGTGTATGTATGCGTGTATGTATGTATGCATGTATGTGTGTATGTATGCATGTATGTATGTGTGTATGTATGTATGTGTGTATGTATGTGTGTATGTATGTATGTGTGTATGTATGTATGTGTGTACGTATGTATGTGTGTATGTATGTATGTACGTATGTATACATATATGTATGTGTGTATGTGCGTATGTGTGTATGTATGTGAGCACCTATAGTACCGTAGAGACCACAGACCTCAAGATTAAACTTGGCTGCAAGCGACTTTTACCACTAAGTCATCACATAGCCCGAATTGTAGCATGTTAGTGTCTTAATATTGATATAAATGATAGTATGTGGATATTTCAGGAAACCTTCCATAGTCCATACACGTCCACTGTGTGGAGAATCTGAGAGCTTACAACTGTAAAATGGAGTTCCATAGTTGTGGCATCTTTTTTTGCCAAGTGAGTGAGGTGTTGTTCATCTGCTTGCAAAATGACTCGGTGGTCTGTTGGTTTGTTTTTGTTTGTTTGTTTGTTTTTTGCACGTGGCAAGATGGTTTATCTCTTTTGTGACTTTGGGGCTAGCCGGAAATGCACCAGATCAGATGGGTATCTTGGTGGCAGTCTTGTTGAATCCAACAGAAAAAACTTCGTCTGTAGGGGTAGCATTCTCCTCGGTTTCCATACTAGCTTCCTGCAGAGCTGACTGGGGAGTTTCCTCATCCACACTGTCAATAACCCCAGGAACAGTCACTTCAAACAAACAAACAAACAAACAAACAAAGAAAAATAAGCCCGCAAATGCATTTCATGCTGATGCCAATTTTCATTTTCTCACTCAAAACTTGGACTTTTGATTTCTTTCTCCCATCTTAAATTTCAAGAACCCAAACCTATCCTTTCAGTTTGATCCACATGGGATGAGTTCAGGGAAATTTGTCAGTTAAGGAAACCAAAGGATTAGTTTATGGATATAGTTAAAATGGACTCAACATTCAAATACTGATTTATCTAAATCCAATTATTCTCTAGACTTCATTGCATTTTATACATAATTGCCCCAAATTAGCTGGTACCCAATGTATACATACACCAAAACCATTGCCTCGTAAATATGCAAAAATCATATAGCAGTCAAAAATAAAATTAAAAGAGGAATCTTTAGAAATATATTATAATATAGGTAAATATTACAAATATAAAGAGAATTATGTAAATCATATAAAATTTAAATAAGATTGGATAGAATTGTGTACGTCCTGTATATAACTACCACCAACATTCTTAGGCTCACAGAATTTTGGCATTTTACAAACAACTTACTATAAGATCAATGATTTCTACCCCCAAATAAGCAGATTTATTGTAGAAATAGCCAAATATGATATTTTGGAGATAAATTAAATTAAACTAAAAAATTTACACAGTGAATCTCGGTCTCAAAAAAAAGTATCCTAACAATAGCAGTCAAGATGCATGCTGGTCCATGCCCAGGTAGAAGCTCAGGGTGTAGTTTAGATCCTGGTAGTCAGCTGGAATGATTCTGACACCCAGTAGAAGTTGTCAGAACTTGAGGACAACTTTAATACAGGGATGGAGTTGCGGTGCTGCTGGCATCTAAGGCGCAGAGGGCAGGGATGCCATCAACATCTGTAATGTCAAGGACAACCTGCCTTAACAATTCTACCTGGCTCATAATGTCAACAGTGCTGGTGCTAAGAAGCCGAGTCTTAGAGACTCTGATGATTATATCTTCCTTACCCTCTGAGCCTTACATTTAAAGTGATGGGTACTAATGTGTCTTGCAGTGCAATTTTAGTACAAGCAGGATCTTTTGATGCAGTAACCAGCTTTGCATACCGAATAAACACAACTTTAATTCCCAACGTCTTAAGAAAGTCTGCCTTTGCTGACATTTACTTGAAAAGGAATAGCAGCTCGGATTAGCGACAGTCTTAAAAATATGCTTTGATCCCTTTCCCCTCAAGGGCGCCACTCTTTCTGAAAGTCTATTGATCTTTGCTCCCTCTCTCTTCTGTCCTACTTTGCCACTGGCTTGTGCTGCATCTTATGCACAGTAACTCGGATATCCTGTTCCTTGGCATACTTTCCTTCGTTATTAATTCACTAGAACACCGAAATCCCAAACCCAAGCAAGTCAACAAATATACCTGGCATCTTTTCATCATGGAAAGAATGAACACACACACACACACACACACACACACACACACACACACACACATTGATAGGTCTGTCACATAACCAAATATTTCAGTTAGTCTTTGTTGTGTATAAAACTCTTTCACAACTCTACGGCTTAAAACAGTGACCAGCTGGACCCAGAGGCAGAAGCCTTTAAGGCTCGCATTCGGGAGGCAGAGGCAGGTGGATCTTTGAGTTTGAGGCCAACCTGGTCTACATAGTGAGTTCCAAGACAGTTGGGAAGGGCTACACAGTGACTCTCTGTCTCAAAAATAAATATGTAAGTAAACAAATTAAAAATTTTTAAATATTACTCACATCTTGGATCAGAGTACACTTGGCAGGTTAATTATAGACCAATATGGATAGACATAAAGAGTACCTATGTAACATAACGTGACAAGAAGTGAGAGAGTTGCTTGGGAAACCACTCCAGGAGAAGTCTTTCTTCCCAGGAGGACCACGCAGTCAAGTTTACCAGGGTGTGGGAGAGAGTGAATATCAGATGCTGCCTTCCCTGGGTTCCCATGAGGCTAAATTCACCAGCAGCATTGGCTGAACTCTAGCATCCAAGATGACTCATCCGACAGTTGGCCCTGACTATAAGATGTGACATTTAGCTCTCAGTGCTCTGAAATAGTCTCCTTTTCTTATACAGTATTTCTCTGACAGTGATCTGGGACACTAACAGAGAATAGCTGATCTCTTAAAGCCTGGAGGAGTCAGAACATAAATTCATTTTTGCTGCATTATTAATCCCACCAAGACAACATGAGATCAATTTAAGGGAAGGAAAAAGTCAATTCAACCCACTGGTGGGAGGAAGTACAAATTCACACTGCAGAAGTGGATGCATACAGGAGATACCGGATTTTGTGGTTTAAATTTAAAACTTGAGTTTTAAGTTAATATTATTTGTAGTATGAAAAACACAAGTTTTTTTTTTCGAGACGCCCAAAGTCTCATCTATCACTATTCTTGGCATCAAGCTTTAAGTTTTAGATTCTGCCGTCTATATCTGGTTCAGGTACAGACAGGGCTATCTGCTAATTCCTTCTTTTTAATAGACCCAGGAGCTAAGGAAAAATGGTAATCTGTCCCCACCTGTCTCATGTGTAATGAGGGAACAAGATACTGCAGTGTATATCTCCATAGAATGGACAGGGTGGAGAGAAGGTAGGCATCAGGTTCAAGGTCCTTTTGAACTCCACCAAGATGCATGTGACCCCTGTAACCCACAGGCAGGGATTCCTTATGTTCTTGGTTAGGAGTGGCTTTTGGGTGTAACTCATATCTTCTTAGCCTTCATTCTAGCACAAAGTCATGAATCTGATGTCTTCTGTTCGTTTGAACTGTCCTGTCTCTGCAATGTAAGTTGGTGTACTAAATATATATTTGTAATTCATTATATAGCCCTCCCAAATGTAAAGAAATTTTGGCCACTCGTGAGTCTGCTCAGGAGAATGCCTTGAAGATTCTCAGAAACTGGTTTGTCTGGTGAGGTCATGGCCAAGTCAGTGGTACCTAAGATCTTTTGAATGCTCTCTTTAGCTTTTCAGTATTGTTGAGATGGTATTTGTGTGTGTGTGTGTGTGTGTGTGTGTGTGTGTGTGTGTGTGTAAGGGATGTGGTTACTTGATTAAATTATATGTGAAGTCATCCTAAAATAAAAAGAAATACATTTATGAACAAGGGAGATCTAGCAATGTGTTGGCTAGTTTATGACAGTTTGACACAGGCTAGAGTCATCTGAGAGATGATGATAACCTCAAGTGAGAAGTAGAGTGTTTTATTAATTAGTGGTTGATGGGGGAGGGCTGTGCCCTTCGTAGGTGGTGCTAGCCCTGTGCTTGTGGTCCTAGATTGTATAGGAAGGCAGGCTGAGAAGCAAGCCATGAGGAGCAAGGCTGTAAGAAGTCCCCTCCATGGCCTCTGCATAAGCTCCAGCCCCCAGATTTTTGCCTATTTGAGTGGAACTGTGATGTGGAAACAAGCCAAATATATCTTCCTACCCTAGTTACCTTGGTCATGGTGTTTCATTACAGCAATAGTAACCCTAACTGAGGCAAGTAGGGAATATTATTTCGTCAAAAAATTAAAAAATTCCTGCTGTTTGCTACAAAGATGATCCTAATGGTAAGTACATCAAATAAAATTAGCCAGACACAGAAAGAACCTGTGTGATCTCACATGGGGAATCTAAAAGCGTCAGACTCTGAGTTCTTAGCCACGGGACCTGTAGACACATCCTTGCTTTGTCATACCTGAAGCTCTTTCTTTGCCCATTCTTTTCCAGGAAAGACTGAGAATAATTAATCATCTTTTTTCACAACCCCCTATAGCTTGGGTCTTCTTTGTTTCTAGCCCATGCTTGCAAACAAATCAGTTCCTTCTGAAGCTCATCTCTCTTTCTTTCTTCTAGTGTTTTGTAAAATGAAGCCAGAAGAAGCCACTTGACATTTCCAGAGTTCTTCAGCGAACTGTAGCCTGATAAACCAATTAGAGACACTCTGAGTAACAGAATATATGCACAGGGCACACCTCTCCAGCGGCCCCTATCTCAGTCCTGCCAGCTTACCCTTCCTCTGGTCCCATGGCCAATGCCATGTGCTTTAGAATTGTATTGCACTCGCTCTATACACTCTTCAGAGTGGTTTCCACTTCATTAGTGCCATCACCCAATTCTAGAATCTTAGAGAAGCAAGCATTTGTGGTTCCTGAGGGTTGGCTCTGTCTTCTAACAGTTGTAGTGGGATGTCACCTGGATGCCTTCATTCCTATTCAAGTTAATTCTTATTTGGTGGCTCCTAGACAAGTGCCCATGTGTGTTTTCCTGAGGGTAGGGTTCTAAGAGAGCTGAAGTGGAAGTTGAAGGTCTCTCAGAGCTCAGTCTCCGAAATCACACTGATTCAGTGCAGTCATCCTGTTCTTAACACATCTATTATTTATATATTTATTTTGTAGATGTGTGTGTGTGTGTATGTGTGTGTGTGTGTGTGTGTGTGTGTGTGTGTGTGTGTTTCTGACTATAAGTGTGTATATGAATGTATGAACATGCATGGGGTAGGGTGCATAATTGTTTATATGTGGGGGTAGAGCGGAATGCCTGCTCATTACGTTGGTTCTGAGACAAAACTCTAGCCCTTATGATTGTGCATCAAGCATTAACTATTGAACCACTTCTCAACCCACAATATGACTTCAAATATGTCGTTTTCTCTAAATCAGCATCTCTATTTTCAGGTAAATAAAATGCCTAAGTGTATTATAAAATTATCTCCCTACTAAAGATACTTGCAGGGCATAGTGACAGCCATCAGATGTAAATGTTATGAATCCTTATCTAACTCAAGCCCCTCTGAATGCACCAGTTAATTGTCCCTTTGAAAATTCTTTAATATTCTTAATATAGTATTATTTTTATGAAGCATGAAAATTACAGTCCAAAATATGTTTGTTTACTTATGTGATGCCTTTTCTCTTTGACGCTCTCAATATTCTTAGAAATTTACTATTTGGCTTCTTATAAATTGTATGGTTCTGATAAACACCTCCTATGCTTATGCACGTGCTAAGTTCTTTATGACTCAGAAATATGTTCTTAAAGAATTTGTTCAACATGTTATTGTTAGAGTAAAAGGACACGTGGGGCATAAAAGAGAAAAAGTCTGTGGTGAGGGAGGCCATGAGGGGAAAAGGGAGTAGGGGCTGGTCTGGAGAAGGAGAACAAATGTTCTAATGGTATCTAACACGTTAGGCATCAGTTTCAAAGACAGAAAAATACGATGATAAAGGAACAAAAGCTGACACTAAAAAGAAAAATGTAAGGGAAAAACCTGAAGCAGGAAGTTATGGGATAAAGTCCACTGTGTTCAGCACACATGGATACTGAGCAAAATGTGCAAAAGACTTACCTTTGTGAGGTGCGGAGTAACACCGGAGGCCACACCAAGCAGTTCTGAAGTGTAAACAATAGGACAAGATCACGCTCGTTGTCCTACTAAATGCATTTAATCGGTGCATGGAGGGAACTGACTACGTCACAGGTGGTTTAGTGTGGCTCCTTGTCAAGAGGAATATAGGAACATCTTTTAATTATGGTTCAGACAGTTTGAGTTTCTCTGCGGGGTTGTATTTCTTCTGCAATTTAAACCCTTTAGGCGGTTACTGAGAGGTTTAATAACCAAATCTGGAAGTGAATTATTTAGTTTTTATGTATAAAACTGAATTTGATGAAAAGGGAAAGTTTAAGATATTTTTCTTTTAGGAAAATGGGGATAAAATTAGAAATGATTTACTTAGAATTATGTTGGTTGTGTGATACATATAAATGTGGACTTTGGGGACTCAACGAAGTCCGTCTTTGTGTGCATAAGGTAAAAGGGATCTTGCAGGTAGCTTGGTAATTTGGTATAAACCAGGATTAAAAGAAATCTGTGCCAAAAACACACATGCCTTAGGTTCACAGACCCAGTGACTTTGCCTCCTATGAAATGAATACAAGCCAGGACTGCATCACCGTGGCGTCTCTCAGTTTATAATGCTCACACAAGTGTATTATGCTTACTTTGGGGCGGCATTTTAAAGCAATGCCATCACGGCTTTTAAAATGCTACACACTCTCAGCTAAATGAAAAGCGTCACACCTGTTCTAAGTGTGTCGCCATAGATTTAACAATGGTAGTTTACACATTGTGAAGCTTTGAATTCTGTCAAACTTGCAGGTTAAGGTGACTTTGCTGCAACAAATATTTGTTTACAGATTCCAAAGGTTGGATGTCACACTAAAAGCTACTTGATCACGAATTTATCTCTCAGGTGATCAGATTGGGTAAAATTAGTTGTTTAGTTTTTACATTATCCTTGAGTGGCTGTATGGCGTAGGACCTGACTTCTCTGGAGTCTAAAACATGACTCTGCCACAGGGTGACTTCACTAAGAATACTTCCCTCCACGTGGTTCAACTTTCTTTTCTGTAAACTAAGAATTATGATTTTTTTGTTTGTTTATATGTTGACTGTAAGAACTGAGTGAGTTGGGGGTGGGGAGATGGCTCAGAGCCCTTGCTGTGCAAGCAGGAGGACTTAAGTTCTAATCCCCAGCAACCATGTAAAAGCCAGCCATGTGCCCTGAAACACAGTATTGTGAAACAGACACAGTGGCATCCCAGGAGTTTGCTAGCCAGCCAAGCTAGCCAAAATGATGTTTTGTTTAGCATTGTGAACCTTGTCTGAGTGACCATGTCTCAGAAAATAAGACGGAGACTGAAGGGGTAGGGCACGTGACGTCATTCTTTAACTTTAGAATGCACACATGGATGTATATCCTCCAAATGCACATAAACCACGTACATAAATCAAATACACATTCAATTCATTTATATTATGTATGGCAACTATATACATAATAAGCCATATATTTGGTATATACATGTGTGTGTATATATATATATATATATATACAGATATATATATATACATATCAAGGTCTGATTGTTTGAGAATTTCATACAATGTACTTTATATACACCTCTTTCAAGTTTTCCCTGATTTCCCCATCTCGATAAGTCCAATTAGTGGTGTTCAAGTTCTCACAAGGAGGGGCTGCCCTAGAGCCAGGCCAACCTAGTAGGGAATTTACCCTTAAAGCAAACAGACTCCCTCCCTGAATCTATCAAATACCAATAGCTCTTTGGCTAAGTCATGGGACTGCATGCCCATGGCTTCCACTCCATGCTGGAATTTTCTCTGGCTTGAGCTTCTTAATAACTTTTAAATGATGTGTCTAGTTGTTTAAAGAAAGAGAGTCATGCTGAATCTTCAAGACAATAGCTTACATTGAGTTAGAAGGTAACGTTGTTTTATGATCTCTTCTAGAGATGACATATCATTGTGATCTATCAGTTTATCTAACCAAAAAATATTATATATATTTGCCTTCTAGATGAACAAGAGATTGTGCAGAAACGCACCTTCACAAAATGGATCAATTCCCACCTGGCCAAGGTAATATAATGACCTGCAGTTAGAGTTTCATGTTAGTGGAGCCAACAACCATCTGAAGCTCCATCCTAACGAGGCTCCCCAAGACCTCATTAAGGAGGAAGGCTGCAGCCACCACTACTGACCAGCGCTGTTCGTGGTATTATGGGCTGGCAAGATGCTCCCTAATCATGGTGTTTGGTTACCACCTCTGGAAGGAAGTGGGTTGACAGCTGGTCAAGAGATGCTATGTAATTTTTATGAACCTTGACAAAACGAGCCACCCAGTTGCTGCTCCTACAGTACTGCGTGTTGTGTCAGAGGGAAGAGTCACGTGCATTTTCGTTTGTGTCCATTCAGTTAGTACAGAGAGGAGCAAGGAATAGTCTGCGCTGTGCAAGACGCTTTATCTGAGTCGGTCCAAGTCTGCTTCCCCTGGAGGATTTGATAGAAACGTAACACAGGTACAGGACACTAGGAACACTGAAACCATGCATGAGTGTCTACATCAGGTTGCCAGGTGACCATGCATCCACATGTGGTACTGTCTTTGAATGTGAATGTTCATATAAAATGACTTTCAACCTTAGTGTGTCACAGTAAAATTATTCCTCTATGCTGATTCACAGAAAGAACAAACAAGCCAAGGGAGATAGTGTGTGTGTGTGTGTGTGTGTGTGCGTGTGTGTGTGTGTGTGTGTGTGTGTGTGTGTGTGTGTGTGTGTGTACATATATATTTAATTGTCAGGACAATTGTGTGAATTCAGCTAATGATCTTCTGTGGAGAGTGGTGTCTAGAGTACATAAGGGGTACTTCACCTGTCGTAGTTTAAGCCGCAAATATTTCTCAAAATCCAGCGGCTTCAACAACAAATGTTACTGGGGATCAAAGTCAGAAGATTCAGTTTTTGTATATTTTTTTTTTGTTTTTTTGTTTTTGGGGGTTATTTTGGTTTTGGTTTTGGTTTTGGTTTTGGTTTTGGTTTTCATAAAGGTCTTACTGGTTTGCTGTCTGCTGCCTTCTTCTGGTATCCTCACATGAATGAAGGGAAAGAGCTCTGGTCTCTCCTCTTCCTAAAGGTCCTGTTAGTGTCATCACAGAGATCCACCTTGTTACTGTGTGTTTGTATGTTGTCTCCGGTGTGTCTTTGGGATGAGTATGTATTTGTGTGTGTGTGTGTGTGTGTGTGTGTGTGTGTGTGTGTGTGTGTGTGTGTGGTATGTGGTATGTGGTATGTGTGTGTGTTTGTGTGTATGTGTGTGTTTATGTATATGTGTGCGTGTTTGTGTGTGTGTTTGTATGTGTGTATTTGTGTGTGTGTGTGTGTTTGCTTGCTTTCTTCAGTTGCAATCCTAGAAATGACTTATAACTAGACAATCAATTCTGTTATTGATGGCAGGCGTTCTGTTCTGCTGTGACAAGTTTTTATCAATATTATGACATGAGTTATGATGATATGGCATGTATACAAGGGTATAATATGGCTTTTGGAAATACAATTTTACCAACCCTTATACCTTAATGAAATAGAGGGGGAAAAATCCTAAGAATATTGTGTATACTTTTATGCCATTTATGAATTTTGCATAGTTATAAATTGTGCATAAATTATTTTTATGCACAAATATGGATTTCTTATGTTTTTGTTTTTTGGGGCTCTATGCTTCTGCAATTATCTGAACCATTGGAAACCACAAATGGCCAATGTCGTGTAATATAGTCTTAAGATACACTAGCAAGTGGGTTCATGAAGCTGATCAGTTCTTTCCAGAGAGGGACTCTTCTTTTAGGTGAGAACACTGTAATTCTCTTTTCATACATAAGATGAAAATAGGTGTACCACTCTCTTCTCTAATTCTTCTAATTAAAGGGAGTGGATTTTGTCATCACTGCGTGGATAGTGATTTCTACAGAGAAGGCATTGAAGCCCAGGGTCCAGATTTGCACTCAGCTTGTTAGCATGCATTGTGAATTCTGATTGCACATTTGTAGTAATGCTGCCCACCGAACGCACATTGCTGATAATGGAGCCTCAGCCAATTTATATTTTATTGTACTTCATTCTCACAGCAATGGAAATAGCACTGCTATTTCCATTCATTTGCAGGCAAAGTACTTGAAGCTTAACATTAATTAATAATCTTAGCAATTCAGCAAATGACTGAAAAGCTGAGGTGTGTCCCATGACTCCTAAACATGAATGTTGTTGGTCAGGTTAGTTCTGGTAAGGAAATGCCATAAGCAGAATTGCTTGCCCAACAACTACTACTGAATCCCTAAAAGCCCAAGGTCAAGGTAAGGAACTCGGTCTCCAAGACTGCCATCTTCCTAGCTTATAGGGTTGCTTTTCTTTCTGTCTTTATTGGGCAGAGAATGAACTTTGGTCCCTCTTCCTCCTGTTCTAATGATGCTCATCGATCTCCTCCAAGGGCTCCTACCTCCATGATCTCCTCTTCATTATCTCCCAGAACTCCACTCCCACCTGCTTCCGCACGGAAGAGTCAGGCTGTGGCACAGACATTTAGTTTTCGAAAAGCAGTGACCACTGTACTGTGCTTTAATCTTGCACTCTCTCTAGTGACCCATTCATCTGGTGTGTATTAGACCTTGACTAAGACTAAGAACTATGAATACAGTGATACGGACCTAATAGCAGGATGGACAGATAACTACAATCAAATGTGTACAGGGTCTAGGGACATGTGAGGCCAGTCAGTGAAGTGCATGCCACCTAATAGGAAGACCTGAATTCAGACTCCCACCCAGAACCCATGTTTAAAAGCTGGTCACACTGAGTGTCTGTAATGACAGAGACAGGTGGATCCCTAGAACTCACTGGCTAGCCAGTCTTCCTGATTCAGTGAGCTTCAGTTTGCTAAGGAGACCTACCTCAAGCATTAGGGAGATGGAAAGTGAGCAAAGAGACTGGTGTCAATCTCTGGCTCCACACATGTGCACAAACACTTGCATGCACCTATGCACACAGGCAAGCTAAGACCACACATGCACGCACGTGCACGCGTGCATGCACGCACACACACACACACAGCAAACACACACCACCGCCTACCTCTACAACCCCCAACACACACATGCTTGTTCACAAAGCAAATGAGAAATGTATTATGTTACATTGAATCCAGAAGGCCAGCTTTTGCAGCCCTTTGAGACTCTGGGAAGAATGTCCTTTCCTTTTTCTGTCTAACTTTTGATAGTGAATGTCAGGACATGCAACACTGTGGTGCACTGGAAGCCTCTCTGCTCGCCATGGTCTGTGCAGCAATTCCTCTCCATCTGAAGATACTGCTCACACTGGACTTAAGCTCTGCAATAATGGCGTCATTTGGACTTGATGGACTCCATAAAGAACCTATTTCCAAATACAGCAGCAACATTCTAATGTGGTGGGAGTTAAGGTTTTGCAGTGCACTGTATGGATCAGCAGTGTCATGCAGAGGGAATCTATAAGAGCACATTTTGGCTTTATACCAAGTTCATTTCAGTTACTACTTTGAAGGGATCAGGATTTTCAGGTTAAAGATTTATAGATTTATGCTAATTAAGCTCAGTGATGTTTTCACTATATGAAAATCACTTTAATATCTGCTTTAGTTTTCCCAGCTACCTTTGTGCCAACAGCATATTACTTTCTTTCTTTCTTTTTTTTTTCTGTCTTAGGGTTTTATTGCTGTGAACAGACAACATGATCAACATAAGTTTTAGAAAGGACAACATTTAATTGGGACTGGCTTACAGGTTCAGAGGTTCAGTCCAGTATCATCAAGGTGGGAACATGGCAGCATCCAGGCAGGCATGGTGCAGGAGGGGCTGAGTTCTACATCTTCATCTGAAGGAAGCCAGGAACAGACTGAGCATCCTCAAGCAGCTAAAGGGAGGGTCTCCAAGCCCACCCCAACAGTGACACGCTTCCTCCAACAAGGCCACACCTTCTAATAGTATCACTCACTGCGCCAAGCATATGCAAACCATCACAATATCCAATTAAAAATTTGACCAGTACACTAAGGAAGGCAAATAATAACCATGAGAGAAATTGATAATTAAAGTAATGGTCTACACATTTAAGCATTTTGTTCTCATATTATATATTTCAAACCAATAATTTTCAGTCTCTAAGTTTCAAGCTTTCAAAAGGTCCCAAGATACTGCAACAGTATATTAAAAACAAACTTTATTAATTGAGTTAATTAGTTGTTCTCATCCCTTTCCTTGCATACACTCCTGTGGACCTATTCATGAACCAATACAAGAAGCTGACAAAGGAAGGGGATCAAGAGAATGCCAAAATCCACCCCACTCTTCGCTTGTTTACTTAAAGATACAGTAGTAGGTACATGAGGTTATGAATATGTTAAGTAGCCTGTTTTTAATACTTCTGTAATGTTTGCACAAATCAAAGTATCACTGTAAATATATTTAACCTTTAAGCTGTTAATTATACCTTCATAAATCTAGGGTAGTTGAATTGAAATTAGCTATTTTCTAATATGCAATTAAATGCTTACAAAAGACACCCATCTTAAACTCAAGAGCTGTTGGGGCATAAACAGTGAGAATGTAGAGCTCACAAGATTTATGGTGATTAGTAAATACTTTGATAAAATTTGTCATAGTTTCTTCTTTAAACCGGTGTCACGTTCACATAGTGATGCATATTTTGGGATGCTTTTTAACAGCCTAGATGATAGTCTAAGTCCTGAAAATGAAATCATGAATGAAAGAGAAACAGAATTTCTGTTTGAAATGTGGGTAACTGTAGGTGACTGGATTTGGGATGAGTTTTTAAAAATTAAGCCAGTACAACTTGTGGATGGCTCAGCAATGAGATATGCCCAGTAGAGAGGTATCAAGTACAACACTAAATACTATAGAGAGGAAACAAATAAAGGCATGTGTTGGCTCTGTGCTGTGTGGTAGAAAACATTTTGTTGTACCAAAATAGAATCATTACTTAGAAGAGCTTTTGCTGGCACAGTAGAAGCTGGGCAGTAGGGGGATATTGCCTTTGGGAACTTTGTTTGATGTTGAATTGCAATCAGGGGAGGATTAAGAGGGGAACACCCATATAGAAAGGGAGGGGGAAGGGTTAGGGGGATGTTGGCATGGAAACTGGGAAAGGGAATAACTTTTGAAATGTAAATAAGAAATACCCAATTTAATAAAGATGGAAAAAAATACAAAAAAAAAAAATCAAGGAAGTGGAAACGATTATGCTCTCCGTAAGAGGAAATGACATAGAAGGGAAGTAGCTTCCCACTTGTGCCGAAGAGTGGTGGAAAATAACAGCAGGAGCACGTCCATAAAAACGCTGAATGAGAAGCAAATGCATGCAAAATATTTGAATTACTTCACTTGGTTTGTGGAGCTATCTGGAACATTTATCTTATTTTCAGAATGAAATGGAAGGTCGTTTAGATAATATGTTGCTTTTAGTCAGTACTGCCTGTGGGGATCATCGCAGTCTTGGTTAGTCTGGAAGACTGGCTCGGTACTACGTCAAACTGTAGTGCAGTGACTGACCCTTCCAGAGATAACTCACCTGACATCTGCCAGTGAATCTCTTCCCTTTCCACTTGTTCTCTTTGTTCCTGATGTTTTAGATGTTGTTCCACCCTGCAGACAACCATCAGGAAACAAGAGCTCCTATGCTGGCTCTGGGATGGGAAACTTATATCTGCTATACTTCCTTGGTTTACTCCCTCCCTCCGAGTAGCTTGTCTGTTTCTGGGACTGAGGGACCATGTTGTACACAGAGGGCTCAGCAGCACACAGAATGAGACTCGAGTCATCCCTTTCCTTAGTACCTTCCAATACCCTGTGCAGAAGGCAGAACTGTGAATACACCAGGCCATGACCTTGTGTCATGCTTAGGACTCTGTTTACAGCATGTGTACCACCTAAAGAAGGTGGCCCTTGGTAGCATGAACTCCTCCTTAGACAGCTCTAGTCCAGCTTTACTGACATCACTAAATAGCCAATAATTGTTAATACTAAGCATAAGATATGCATTCATCTTCTCAAAGTGACATGCCATGGCATTTCATAGCATAATAAAATATTTGATCAACTCTTGTTTTATGGAGAACAAAGCCCTTAGTTGACCAAAAATCAAGGATGGTAAGTGGCACCAGGATCAGAAAGTTGATATATATATATATATATATATATATATACATATATATATAATATATATGCATATATATTATATATGTATATATCTCACACACACACACATATATATATGTATATATATATATATATATATATATATATATATGTAATAAGACAAAACCAGAAGCAACTTCAGGAGGAAAGTTTATTTTAGCATGTGGTTCCTGGTGGCAGGGAGGCATGGGAGTTGATGCTTGACATAGGAAGCTAAGAGATCAGACCTCAGGCACATACTGGAAGTAGAGTGAACTGAAAGTGAGTTAATGTTACAAACTCTCAAAGCCCACCCACAATGGCGCATGTCCTCCAGTAACCCTTCATACCCTAAAATCTCCCCTAAACAACACCACCATCAGGAAGCCAAGTACTCAAATGCATGGGCCTGTGGAAGATATTCCTCATCCAAACCACCACAAACTTCATTAATGAATTAATTGATAACATTCAAGAGTCTTATTTGAAGCAGATTTCTCTCCTTCCACTTGATAACCACTATAAAAACAAACAAACAGAAAAAACCAAAACCAAAACAAAACAAACAAAAAAAAAAACAAACAAGAGTGGCTCCTTCCTCAAGAAGTTGGTAATACAATTACCACATAATGCAGCAATTCTGTTGCTGTTTTTATAACAAAAGAATTGAAAGCCAAAGAGTCAAGAAATATCATTACATCTAGTTTATGGCAGCAGTTTGCAACTGTGACCAGAAGGTTGAAACAATACAGCATTCACTGACAGAGGAATAGATTTACGGAATGTGGTGGGTACAGCAATGGATTCTTACTCAGTGGGAGAGAAGGGAGAGGATTCTACCACCTGCTGCAGAGTAAAGGAACTTGGAGGATACTGTGCTAAGTGAAATAAGCCAGTAACAAAATGACAAATATTTCATCACCCTGCTTACAAGAGGTACCAAGAAGAGTCAAAACAAGTAAAGGAGCTGAAGGTGGATGTCAGGGACTGAGAGAAAGAAAGGAAAATGCAGTTACTTAATGGGTTTAGAGTTTCAGTTTTGCAGGATGAGGATACGTAGAGATGGAGATTGATAGTACACTCCTGTGGAAATAGTTAATGACTGAACTACACACTTAAGGTGGTGAATCGTAGGTTATGAATATTTTAGCAAGTTATAGTTTTAATAATTGAACTAGTATAAAGTCACAATCGGTTCCTCTGACCACATATAGTCTTATCTCATCTCATAGCAGACACTCAAATTTCATCATCTAATGGGAAGGGAAAGTGTCACAAATATAAAACACTACATCCAAAATGATGCTTCAAGGCCAACATATATGTTAGCAAGAACAAAATTGATTTTTGAAGATTTTTCCAAAAGGAGACGTTATTGAAAGTGTTCCAGGGTGTCTCTGTCTAAGAAGGAAGCCCTGGGCAGGAAGGGGTTGACCTGGCACTCCTCAGGCTTGCTTTGCCCCACCCCTGCTCAGGATTTAAAAAAAAAAAAACAGAAGAAGAAGGATCTGAAGTGGTTTGCAACCCCCAGGAAGAACAGCAATGCCAACCAACATTGCAAACATGGTAAAAACACACGCTGCTCTTGTTACTATAGTTCAGTCTTTCTCAAATCCAGATGAAACAGTGGGGTTCTTTAATAAACTCATCAAGTCTAGAAGAGTAAGCTGGTGGTCATGCTCATCGGTCAGTATTTTTCATAGTGATATTAAGTAAGTCACATCTATAGGCTCACATACCCTGAAAAGGAAATGCTAACATCTTCCCCTTTCTTCTAAGCTTGATGCCTAACAAGGTGGTTCCTGTGACAACCAATCTGGGCTCTGGGCTCAGTTACCCAGCGTATGAATCTCAGCCAGGGACTTTGGTCTTGCTGGTTCAGACCCCTTGTTTGTAAATACAAAAGAAAGATAAATGTAGAGTTTATACCAGAGTTCTGAGCATATATGGGTGTCCAACGACATTTTATTTATTCTTCCATCTCTGTTATACTCCGTTCTCTTCCTCATCGAAGGTTCTAGCAGGTTTAAATTTATAAGCATCTAAGTTGTAGATGCTAAGCACTGGGTATCATAAACACACTCTATGTCTGGCCACCCTGTAATATTTTCTTTGTGTATCAACATTTTTCATTTTACATATAATTTTAGAATGTGAGAGTTCTTTACATTTTTGTGCAAATGATTGTTTCTGGTATGTTTTTCTTTAAATTCTTCTCTTATTCCTTTGCCCTCATAAAGGAATTTCTTTTCAGGACATAAAATTAATATGATATAACAAATATGGTCATACTATCATGAAAAACATTCCAAAGCAAAAGGTAGTTACAACGTTGATATATACTGGTGCCTACAAACTAGAAGAAATTCAAATTATTCACACACACACACACACACACACACACACACACAGAGCAACATACAAAAACTCATCACACATTCCCACATTCACACTAGCATATACACCTGACACATACACTTGCATAGATAGAAACAAATCTGTTTAAAAGGAGGGAGACATTTGATCTCCTTGCAGTCCAAAGGAAAAGGCAGTGGTCTTTGTTACAAAGTGTCTCAGGCTACTGTGGCTAAACAATGACAGACAGGTAGAAGGAGAGAACCACGCCCTGGCTCACCCTCTTCGTGGGTGCCCACTCCTCAGACACAGAGAGCTCAGCATGTTCTCTAAGTTTCTAGAAAAGTTAGAGGGCAGATGTTCCTTTTAGGGCTACATCATAGGACAAAGACTTTATTTGAGAAAGCTTCTAGACGGAATGGCGCAAAAGCACCTCATTTTTGGTGCAATGAAGACGTCCATTTTTCAACACCTCCAACTAGGCAAAATGTTCTGTTTCCACTAAATATGGATTGCTAAGACCAAAGGAGACTCCAATGAGTAAGATTCTTAAATATTCTACAACAGAGACAGCTTAACATAATTATGGACATGAAAAGTGCTTGACGCATTCTATCCAGTTCTTGAAATGCAGTGGGAGCAAAACCACAGTCTTGTCTTTGTGCTAAGCCAGGCTCCAATCTTCATTGCTGTCTGCCTTTTGGCCTACAGCCCTAGGAACCAAGTTTGGCCAAAGAAATCATACTGTTTGCCATATCTGTACATGTAACTGCAGAAGTGCTTCAGCTGCAGGATTTCACATCCAACTGTGTCCTAAAAAATGAATGTGCTGTGGTCATTAAAGTTATCATGTGCTGTGTAGAAATAATACTTGCTACTAAATGGTATTTCTTCTTTAATTCTTGGGTAATTTTGATAAACAGATAGATTTGATTAGTTTCACACAACACTTCCCTTCATTCACTGAGTCATCCAAGTAGGCAGCCAGAAACACACATGCAGTGTCTGTCATGTTCTTGATAGTACTTGAGGGATCCCCCTCCTAGAAGGAAGGGTGCAAGAGTCATATCTCTTCACACAATTTTGTCAAGTGCAAGATGCCTAGTTGAGTTTGACTGCAGCTAGGAAGGAAAGGAGAGAAGAGAGAGAAAGGGAGACCAGGAGAAGGCAAGAGAGGGAAATGAAATGGAAAGAAGCAAGAGGAGGGAGGGCAAGAAGAGAAGAAAGAAGTGGAGAAGGAGAGGAGGGAGGGAGTTTATCAATCTGGCTGACCAGTCTTAGAGGAACCGGTCAAAGGCAGAATGGTGTCAGCCGGGCCAGTGGTCTGAAGACCTGTCCAGCAGTCACTGTCAATTATTCCAAACGCCAGTTTCAGATGCAGCATGGAGCACTGTGTTCCAAAGAAGCAGAGAGATGTGTGTGTTTAGTGACAGAGTATGTGTTCATGCATGCTATAATCTACACATGATATCACCCACACATGTTGTCAGCCATGGATACTATCATCTACACATAATATCAGCCATGCATTTCATCTATCATTCATGCATGTTATCACCCATGCATACTATCATACATGTATGTAAGCACCCATACATGTTACCACCCATGTATATAATCATTTATGTATATTATCACCCGTGCATGTTGTCACCCTCACATGTCATCATCTGCTATTGCTCGTACATGCTATCATCCATGCATGTTGTCATCCATGCACATACCACCCATGCCTATTCTCATCCATGCAGTATCATATATTTGATGCTGAAGTTCTTGTAATATTTCCTAGTTTGTGGGACTTTCCAGTTTTCCTTATGTATCCAGGTAAAACCTCATTTTGATTTTCTTGCTAAAGTTATCATAAATTTTTAACTTTTTCCTTACTATTTTTTTCATTTAGGTTAGTGAGATACAAGTTGGTACTTTGAATAATGCCTGCATTCACTTGATAACAATGACAGTGTTGATTTGCTTCATAACGTGTTGGGTTTTATTATGATAGCTTTTTTATTCTAACTAATTTTATGTATCTGCTTGGGATATAAAGTCAATATTAATTTTTGCTGTATAATTAAGAGACTGCACGAATGGTAGGATCCTCCAAGGAGTGACTGAAAATGTAAGTGCTGTTATTTCTGAACATGCATTTCACAGCAGGGGATAAAAATGTGTTCAGCTGTTCACTTCATAAAGAAAGAGAAATATCTTTAAAATTAGAACTATAACATTCAGCCTCCATAATTCATGCAGTCAGTGAGAGAAATATAAATGCTTCCTGTCAGTAGGCAGAGAAGAAAGTAGACCTCAGAAGAACACTGGGCGTCTCGGTACTCTCTATGGAACATAGTTTTAAAAGAAAAACAGTTAAAAGGGAAGCACTGGGCCATTAACACTGTTCAATAGGAGTCCAAAAACCGTGGAGCTTGAACTCTGATCAAGGGCCAGAGTTTTATTTTGGGGACTCATGGTGAACATGTCCCTCATTTTCTACAGACCTCTCGATGGATCATTAAGTCTTCATCTATTGCTGGCTCTCCCAAGGCCTCTGATGAACTCCAACCTAGTTAGCATTTCAATAAACTCATTAATGTTCATGATGCCATTAAAGACTTGAACTGGCCTTTTCTTTCTTTGCCTACAGAAGTAGTGAGGGCTCAGCTGATGGTGTGCACAGTTGGGCTTAGGGCTCCTGAGTCAGGCTGCTCTGAAAGGAGGTGTGTGTGGGGGGGTACTAGGCTGAATCACAGCACAACCTGCCTACTATGGGAGTATCCTGAGTGTTCCTATAACCTTGGAGAAAGATTCTCAGACTCGGAAGCTCCTTGGATGCCATAAGATGCTTTGTTCATGGTGAAATAAATGGCTCCCTTCTGTCAGGAGAAAGCTGGGATGTTTTGTCAGAAGCTGCTTCAATCTTTGTTAGTTTGAAATTTCCTCTCTTATCTGACACTATCTCACCGTTTGTTACAAACTCTCTTTCTAGAAAGGAGTTTGTATACAAGTCAGAGCCTGAACATTAAATATAATGAAGTTTTGCTATTTTTACCTTATGGGGAATAGATTTTTTTCATACAAAATACTCTGATTATGATTTTCCCTTTGCCAACTCCTTCTAGATTCTCCACATTTCCCCCACCCACTCAAATCCACACCTTTTCTTCCTTTTTCATTAGAATATAAACAGACATAATAATAATAACAATAATAATAATAGAAGAAGAAGAAAGAAAGAAAGAAAGAAAGAAAGAAAGGAAGGAAGAAGGAAAGAAAGAAAGGAAGGAAACAACAAAAAATCAACAAATAAATCATAATAGGACAAAATAAACAGGAAAAATCTACAGAAAAATCATAAGAAACACATCCAGACACAAAGACACACACACACATTTCCACACACAGAAAGCACATACAAATAAAATTGCAAGCAATAGTAAATAAGCATAAGATTTGTAAAAGGCAGGAAGGAAAGCCCAGATAAAGCAATGTGGGAGACTCGAATCTCCACAAACACCAGTAAGTTTGCTCTGTGTTGGCCAACCCCAGTAAGACTCCATTGGAGAAAACTCATTTTTCCCATGTGAGTAGTAATCAGTTGTAGTTAACTTCTGGGTTATGGCTGGGGACTTGTGTCTACTTCCCCTTAGCACTGGGACCCTGTCACTCCCAGAGCTGTGCATGCCCTTGGGTGCTGCCAAAGACACTGTGAGTGCCTATGTGCATTGGTCCTGCTGTGTCTCAAAGGTCTTGTTTCCTTGGTTTCTTCCAGTCCCACTGACTCTCCTTTGCTGCAGAGTTCCTGAGTCCTGAGGGGAGGGATATGACAGAAACATCCCATTTATGGATAAGTGTTCCAAGGTCTCTTACACTCTGCACACTGTCCAGTTGTGGGTCTCTGTATTGATCTCATCTACTGCAAGAAAAACATTTCTCTGATGATGGCAAAGCAAGACCCTGATCTATGAGTATAGCAGAATTCCACTAGGATACGTTTTATTTCTATGTTCTTTTAATGAAACAGTAGTATTTTGTCTTCCCCATAGGTCCTACCTTGTTTCAGGTTCTTGGACACCTGGTCACTCTCAGGCATTGGTTCCATCTCATAGAGTAAGCTTTAATTCTTATCAGGTAGTAGTTGGTTACTCCTACAACAATTCTGCCACTACTGTACCAGTATACCTGGCATGCAGGCCACCATCGTAGATCTCAGGGTTTGTAGTTGGTTTGGTGTTTATCGCTCTTCTCTTGCAGTATGTAGATTACTTTCCAGTACCCCGAACACTAGTCAGTAGTGTTGAAGGCTCTAGGTAGGCACCAGCTAGAGCGTTCAGTGATAGGATATAATGAGATTTTTACACTGATTTAAACTGCTCTAATTTTCTAGAAACTTTTGCCATGTAACTGATAGTTGCCTAAAAATATAATCAAGGGGTCTGGAGTATAGCTTAGTAGTAAAGCATATGTCTAACATAAAAATGGCATTGGTTCAACTCATAACAAATAAGAAATGAATGGATGATGGATGGATGGATGGATGGATGGATGGATGGATGATGTGCTATATACAAATTTCTACCCAGTGAGTGGCTTTTTGTCTTGCAGCGGAAGCCTCCCATGGTGGTGGATGACCTTTTTGAAGACATGAAAGATGGCATCAAGCTGCTTGCTCTACTGGAGGTCCTGTCTGGGCAGAAACTGGTAAGGGTCTCTCCTGACCCTAAAACCTACTCAATAGTGTCCATCTGGAATGACCAAATTGTGTGCCTAAGGGAGAGAAACTTCTTCCTTAGTCATTATCAATAATCTATAATTGGCCTATCTCTTCCTTTAAGAAATGAAGAGTAGAGTACATTAGCCTTCTTGTTCCCATGAAAAGCACTATGACACAAGTGGCATTATGTAAGAGGGACAAAGTAATCAGTACCCTGGCATGGTGAAAAACATGGTCCTAAGATTTCTAGTACAATCACCTGAATTATAACGTACAAATTAACAATGACTTCACTTTAAGTGTTTTTCATCCTCTGCTTTCTATTGTGGTGATAAAACTCTGGTCAAAACCACTTAGGGGAGGAAAGAGTTAATTTGATTTTCAAACTCTAAGGTAATAGTCCATCACTGAAGGGAAGTCAGGGCAAGAACTTAGGGCAGGAACCTAGAGGCAGGAAGCGAAGCAGAGGACATGGGAGAATGTTGCTTATTGGCTTGTTTTCTACAGCTTGTTCAACCTGCTTTGTTATACAACCCAGGATCACTTGCCCAGGGTTGACATCACCTACAGTGATCTGGGACCTTCCATGCCAATCATTAATCAAGAAAATGTCCTACAGACCTGCCCACAGGCTGATGTGGTGGAGGCATTTTCTCAGTTGAGGCTCCCTGTTGTCAGATGACTCCAGCTTAGTGTCAAATTGACAGAAATGAACCATAACTGTGTTTGTTTCCTATTTGAAGGAACCGTTGGTTTCTGTCTGTATATTTGTATAGCTGTCTGCTGGATATTAAGTTTGAAAGCAGTTGGCACTTGCCATGTTCTTTCTGACATCCTCTATCAAGCATCCCTTGGAACAACAACAGAACGCTCAGAGAGAGACATTGTTACCTCCCATAGAACCACCAGAGTGCAAACAGCATTCCCAGAGAGCAGTGAAATATATTTTCATTACATCATTGAAACTAAAATATGTATAAAGTATGTAGTTTTTCAATTTTAGAGTATTTCTGTTCCATATCAAAGTAGAAGAGTGAGTGGACATAAAGTATTTATAAATAAATACTTGTTATAATTGCGAAACAGAGTTCAAGAGACATGAAGTCTGGGATTGACAGAGCTTCCCTTTCTTTTACTGTGATCATTTTGATAAAACTGTGAACTTGTGAAAGAAAAATAAATGTCAGTAAATGTAACTTCTTGGAGGTAGAGGATGGCACAGTGAAGCCTCTGTGCATTGATCAGAGTGACCATGTGAAAACTCATCAGAATGACCATGTGACAACTCATGCCCAAGTGATGCTCAGGCTCAGAGTCTAGGAGTAGCTGAGGTGACACACTCTGCGAATGCTATCTTTCTGGTAGATAAATGTGTTGGTTTAGCTCCGCCCCAAAAGTTGACAACTGCTCACACTGATGACGCAGAGAACAGCAAAGCTCGTGGGAATCTGCCACACTTCAGATGAAGGTCATCCTTTGTATCAGTTAAACTCCAAGCTCCATATTTGAACTCTGAAGGCAGGAGCCATAACCTAGACATTCAGCCCACTCCAAGCTCTTCCAGAAAGAGAGACTCTAAATCTCCCCTAAAGCCTTCTGTCCTTAGGTTAGTGTAAAATCTAGATGAAGGGCTCTGCTTGTGGGGGCTCCAGAGTTCATTCTAGAAAAACAAAAATGGGACAACCAATACAATCAAGCAGAGTTGGGAGTAGAGACCTAACCTTGGGTTCTGTTTCATCTAGAATGCATGTAGAACAAATGGTGTTATGTTCCTTCCAGATACCCAAGGGCTAGGGCTCCCTCAGCTTACAGAGATTATTGAGTTTTTATTAATTTTTTTCTGAACATAGTAAGTGATAAAAGTTTGTTGGAAAACACAAGCTAGTGATAATTCTGTGCAAATCGTTCTGGTCTTACAGATCGGGCAGCAGATACTTAGGAACATGTTTTCATCACCTCCGCTCACCTTTTGCTTTTGCTTTTGATGATGGGAGCTATCACAATGCACACTGAGACAACACTGCTCTGGATGGCTGCCTCAGGCTTGACCAGAGCTCTATAGGTGGTCTGTCAGTCTCAAATCTGAAAGAATTCAGGTCACAAACAAACAAACAAAAATCTAACCACAAAAATCAGGATTTTTATGGAGTGACTATAGGAGTCTGGGAATTGGTGCTTATTTTTGAAGTTTTAGGAAGTGCATTTCTGATACATGTACAGGGGAGGGAGGAGTGTCTTAGAAGCGTGCTGGTACAGTCCCCGTATGTCTTAGTTAGGGTCTTATTGCTGTGAACAGACAACATGACCGATGTAAGTTTTATAAAGGACAACATTTAATTGGGGCTGGCTTACAGGTTCAGAGGTTCAGTCCATTATCATCAAGGTGGGAACATGGCAGCATCCAGGCAGGCATGGTGCAGGAGGAGCTGAGTTCTGCATCTTCACCTGAAGGAAGCTAGGAACAGACTGAGCATCCCCAGGCAGCTAGGAGGAGGGTCTCTAAACCCACCCCCACACACACAGTGACACACTTCCTCCAACAAGGCCACGCCTTCTAATAGTGCCACTCCCTGGGCCAAGCATATGCAAACCATCACACCATGGACCTAGCTTCAGTTGCCCTCAGCAGAAAGTTCCAGTAGCACATCTTTGGTTAACTTTCTTTCTTTGCAATCTTACTCCCCACACATTCTTCCCCCTTAGCTACCTGGGAATGCCTCCTCCATCAACCACACACCCAAATGCCTGTCTATGCTGTGTTGCGGGATCCAACAGATCACATGTGAACAGTCATGTAGTCATATAAATCAGCTAAATTTACCTGAGGATTGAAGGAGCCTTCACATGAGTGTTTAAGAGTACACTTGTCTTTCTAACGTGTCAAATATAACCCTGCCATTGTATTTCACCAATCCTCTATGAGTTTTTTTCCATGGGCAATTAAATTATTCTGGAAAAAAAGTAGTATACTTTTAATAGAACATTCTTCTACATAAGTGCCCCACTCATTTCATGTGTAGTTAGAATTACAGGATCAGGAAGGTTACAAACATTTCATAGTTTCAGTTGGCAGAGAGGAACACTAGGATGTAAGGAGAACTTCTGATCTGACCTTTTCACTATGTATTGGTATTAATCCCTTTAAGAGTCTCATGCACCTAATCTGAAGTTACTCAGAGATTATAAATGTGTGTCTTCAGTTTTGCACCTGCCTGTGTGCTGTGATCCAAAATCCCGTGGAGGTGGAGGGCATTGTGCAAAGGAGGGAAGGCCCTGGCTATTCTTGCAGAGCCTTTTCAAAGCAAGACTGTTAACAAAGCATTGTCCTAAGGAGGCTCAGCACAGCGGGGAGTTTCTCCGTAATTACCCCAGGGAGTGGGTAGCTCTGTGGGGAGCACTGCCCTGAGCATCTGGGTAGCAGAGCCCGGGCTTGTGGCTCTGATAAGCATTCAGGAAATGCTTAGCTTTCTCCCTAAGGTCTCTGTATTCTAGTCCCATTTAGCAACCTGTGGTGGCTCCCTTGGCTTTGATTTTTTTTATAAGGGAATTTTAAACATTTTAAATTATTCTTCTTAGATTCCCTGTTTGATTGAGTAGCAGCTGTGTGACATTTACAGAATGTGAGCATTGGCCAAGTTTGGAGGGGATGGGGGTGTGGATCAATACTTGCTACACCACAAACTGTAGAGAAATCTTCTCTAAACTGTTTTTGTTGACCCAGAAGCAAGCTTTTTGGGCGACTCTTCAGTACTTTGCCTTGGGGAGCCTGATAATCCACTCTGGTATGCACATGAACAGTGGACACTTGAAGGGTTTGCCCACCAAGTCCTTTAGGTTCACTAGAGTCCTCAATTCTGCCGTGTGCTAACATGCTAACATGTCTAACAAGCTAACATGTCTCAGATCTGCACCCTGAATATGACACTACCTTATGTCTCTGGAGAAACACGGGTGAGGGAAATGTGGCTGATGCTCCCAAAGAGCTTACAGCCCAGTACTGAGAAGATCTACTCACTAGGGATGGTTATCGAGTGAAAATTAGATGCAAACATGAGCCGAGCAGGCATAATACCACAGACGCTATGTCTTCCTCACTGGGCCAGTGCACAGCTGAAGGAAAAGGGCAGAATGAAGGCACTGATTGACTGGACATCAAATTCGACAAGGATGCCCTATTTGTAGATGTATTTGGAATATGTGCTGCTGATATGGGGTATTCATATAGATAAATTTAATAGAGTTGAGAATAGAAAGAGCATAGTGAAATTTTATGATATAATTTAGATGACCATGTCAGATATGGGAGAAAGCAGGGATTTTTTTTCAATAAATAGAATGGAGAAACACTTAAGAAAATATCATGGAATTATTCTTTAGAGCCTAAACATATGCACAATTAATATCAGTTTGCTTTTGGGATCTAATGGCACAAGGTCTTGCCATACTTAGAGAAGATAGGTAAATATCTTCTAGATAAAAGAGTTTAAAAAAATAATACATGACCAAAAAGTTCTCGATGTAAATTTTTTCATTTAATGTGATTAAAGTTAAATTAAGAGCATTTTAAAATAAAAAGAAAATAAAGCCACAAAGGAAACTGCTTAATTAAGACAGACACAGTTTACAATGTGAGAGACTCAGAACAGGATGGTATCAAGGATATATAAAGTTCATTTACTAATCAATAAGATAGCAATGACCCAAAGGAAAACTTGGGCAGGAGATGTGGAAAAGAATTTGACAAAAGACATCGGCAGGTCAGAGGAAGAGATGTTTATGCCAGTGCTGATCGGGATATTCAAATGAACACTGGAGTGCATACAATACATAAGCTGAATCGACAATTTGGAAAAGCCATCTGTCACATCAAGTGCTGAAGGGTTTGGACGCCAATTATCTTTACAGTGCTTGCAAAGGGGAACATAGTACAGCCCACCGGGAAAGTGTGGCATTAAACACTGAAAGTCATTTTGCCCTTGACAGGACAATTCTAGGGGAAGTAAGCTCAAGAGAAACTCTAGTTGTACAAAAGCTGAGAAGTAGTATCTTGTAGTATAGACACAGCCCTGCATACATGGCTGACAATGAATGAGGAACCTTTGAGGAAACAGGAAAGTGAATATTGTCAGTGAAATGGTGTGTAGGAAAGACTCAAGGGATGAGTACAGAGAAGTTATTTAAATGAAGGCAACAGCTCAACAAAATTTAGTGTGATTCCTTTTCTTGAGATATGGTCTCAGTCTTTAACCCAAGCTGGCTTTGAGTTCATGGTAAGCCTCCTGTATTAACCAATTTTGAGCTAGGATGACAGATGTGAACTGTTGGGCCTGCCTTAAAATAGGTGCTTTTAAACTGCATACAAATGAATTCATCTAGAAAGGCAAGTGTTGGGCTGGATTTAAATGTTTGCTAAGGCTGTAGGAAGACAGGAAATAAGAATGCATCTGGGTGGGATGAAAGAACATGATGTTGGTACTTAGGAGTCTTGACTATGCCAAGTGATGGACTCGCAGTGTTTTTACCATGGTAAAACATAGTTAATTATATAAGCTAAACCAGTGTTCTATGCATGGTGAAATAATGAGACAGTCATACAGTGATATAAATTCCTAGCAAAGAGCAGTAACAGTCATATAAAATATCTCCTACTAAATATCTTTTAAAAATCACAATCTAAAATTATCACCCAGTAGAAACATAAAGCTTGCTTTTGAAATTTCTGATATGCTATGTAGAGCTCTAGGTTTACACAGAAGAGGGCCGGTTTCCCAGATGAGAACCTTGAGAAAAATTGGCCTCCTCTCACTAATGCTCATTGTCCCTAAACAAAATCATCTGTGTCATTGAAACTCCGTTGGGTTTTCATGCTAAATGTCTATCAAGACAATGCACACAATGTTTTTCATCTTGTCAACATATCGCTGAACAGATGCATGCAAAAAGAAAGGGAAAGAAGAAAGGAAAAGGGAAGAAACAAGAAGGAAAAAAAACCATTCTCCTAATCTAAGTTTTACTCTTGGTTCATTTGTTCCAAACTTTTGGTCATTCAAATCCAGAAAGGTCAGTAGTAATGGTCAATATCCTTGCATGTCTTCAAAGCTGAAGAAAAGGGTATGAGTGACCAAAAGTACTTTTCGTATAAGTATGTCTTGCCATGAAAGAGTGACTGTCTCTATAGACAGCATGAGAATCTGCTGGACTTTAAAGTCTTGAAAATGAGTCAAGAAAACACATTGCAGGAAAATAATCTACTGGGCTTGAACTTCCATTGAGAATCGTATGTCTCCCAAGAAATGCAGGGATGGCTTGCCTTTATACATCTGCTTACGTCTCTGGGGTGGAGTCATGGTGACTTCTCTTTGAGTCTCTTCAGTATATATGATAACACATCTGAGTAGAATATGAAGCCTTTTAATGGTCATACTTATCCTTACTGCTATGAATTTCTTTCCCCAGCCTTGTGAACAAGGACACCGGGGGAAACGAATTCATGCTGTGGCTAACATCGGTACTGCGCTCAAGTTCCTTGAAGGAAGGAAGGTAAGAAACAAAGTGGAAATGCTGGAGAGAAAGCTTGGGTCTTCTGACTTTCACTGTTGTTCGTGGGGGCCAAAACTGTATGTTGTCTGTACTACATAGGCATGCAGCAGTGGTGTAAAATAATTTAGATTTACAGAAATGTTGCCAAAAGGAGACCATAGCTCACTTCACTCAGCTCCCTCTAGGTTAAGAACGTATGAGATGAGCCTAGGAGTGGTGGCACATGCCTTTAATCCCAACACTCAGGAGGCAGAGGCAGGCAGTTCTCTGAGTTCACGGCCAGCCTTGTCTACAGAGTCAGTTCCAGGATGCAGGGCTACACAGAGAAACCCTGTCTCACAAACACAAAAACAAACATAAAGAACATAAGCAATGATGGAACTATTATCAAAATAAGAAAATTTAGTGCAACATCATTTATGAAAATATAGACCATGGTCTATGTACCATTGTCCCAGGATTCAATCCAACACCATTCTATGCATCTCATTGTCTCTCACTCTACAGCAAGTCTCCATGCTCTCTAGTCTTTCATGACCTTTGACACTTTAAAGACTACTAGTTAGTCATTTTTAGGAACTCTCAGTTTGAGTTTATGTGTTGTGTTCTTCTGATTATATTGTAGCTCTATGTGTTGTTTCTTCTGATGAGATTGTAGCTCCACATTGCTGGCAAGAATTTTGGGAAGCAATGTTGCATTCTATGTACATTTCGTGGATGGATCTAGGCTTCTGTTTTAATTCTTATGGTGTGGACATCCATCACTTGATAAGTTAGTCTCTTAGTCTTTTTTCTGTGGCTATCACAAAATACTTAATACTGGATGACTTATAAAGACGACAGTATCATGTTCTTGTGGTTTCAGAAGCTGGTGCATCCAAGAGCCTGATGTGAGCATCCACCTTTTGGCTGTACCACAGTGTATTGTGTGTGTGTGTGTATGTGTGTGTGTGTGTGTGTGTGTGTGTGTGTTTATATATATATGCTTATATATATATGTTTATATATACATATATAAAGTATTCTAAAAATAAATGGGCTCCTTATTCACTACTAATTTCTTTTGGCATTTACTCTGCATGTTTGTTTTATTTTCTGGTCATAGTTGATGATTATGCTTTGTGTGCTGTGTTGTTTTGTTACTCTAGTTTTAGCTGTTGAGAATTCTTCAGCTGGTGTCTGCATTCTATAGACCTGGCCTCATCTCTATTGCATCATATAGCAACATATGTTCTGGTTTCTCATATTTTCCTTTCTATTGATCTGAAATTGATCCCTTCTCTAATGAGATCTTCTTGGTTTTGTTTGTGAATGATATCTATGAGCCAGATCTGTGTGTTGGATATATGTGTGGCTTCTGGATGCTATTTTAGCAAGGCTTTTTAGAAAACAGATCTACAGAGTACGTGTTTTTTTCCTAATCCATGGATGTACACTTATCTAAACTTCTCCCTTCCTTCCTCCCTCCCCCACTACACACACACACACACACACACACACACACACACACACACACACACACACCACACAAAGAGAGAGAGAGAAGAAAGGGAAAGAGAGAGCTTCTCCTACATATGTGTGTGTGTGTCTTTGAGTGCCTGTTTGTCTGCGTGTATATAAAATACTAATTTGCACTGATATTTCTCATTCCAAGCCAGCACCAAACTATTTCCTCTGGCCTTCTAAGCTCATTTGTTTCAGCTTTATCTGATAGTGAGAAACCCAGATTTCATGAGCAACATATTCTCTTCTTTTGACTCTAATTTAAATGCAAACTAGTTTCAGAATTGCTGACCCATGCGCCAGTGGGACCTATATTGAACAACTAGAGAGAGGATTCTCTGCAGACATCTTCCTGTGTTTAGCATTACTGTTGGAATCTATCAAAAAATATTTTCCTTGTGGCCTAGGTAGTTTTATTCTTACCTATCTGCTGAAATATATTTAAATTTCTATATACAAAAGGCTCACACTCATTTGTTATTGTTTCTGCAAAATACACACACACACACAGATACACACACACACACACACACACACACACACACACACACGTTGCCTTTAGTTCCTTGCTTATTGGGAGAGGTTAGCCATCATCATGGCTCTTAGAGTAAAAGCTTCCCCGAGAGAACTTTATGTTCTCTCTGCACCTCCTACCACACTCTTCCATATCCATTTCCCATATTCTCAACCTGTAGGTAACCATATCCATTTCCCATACTCTCAACCTTTAGGTAACCATATCCATTTCCCATATTCTCAACCTTTAGGTAACCATATCCATTTCCCATATTCTCAACCTTTAGGTAACCATATCCATTTCCCATACTCTCAACCTGTAGGTAACCATATCCATTTCCCATACTCTCAACCTGTAGGTAACCATATCCATTTCCCATACTCTCAACCTGTAGGTAACCATATCCATTTCCCATACTCTCAACCTTTAGGTAACCATATCCATTTCCCATACTCTCAACCTTTAGGTAACCATATCCATTTCCCATACTCTCAACCTGTAGGTAACCATATCCATTTCCCATACTCTCAACCTGTAGGTAACCATATCCATTTCCCATACTCTCAACCTGTAGGTAACCATATCCATTTCCCATATTCTCAACCTGTAGGTAACCATATCCATTTCCCATACTCTCAACCTGTAGGTAACCATATCCATTTCCCATATTCTCAACCTGTAGGTAACCATATCCATTTCCCATACTCTCAACCTTTAGGTAACCATATCCATTTCCCATATTCTCAACCTGTAGATAACCATATCCATTTCCCATATTCTCAACCTGTAGGTAACCATATCCATTTCCCATACTCTCAACCTTTAGGTAACCATATCCATTTCCCATATTCTCAACCTTTAGGTAACCATATCCATTTCCCATACTCTCAACCTGTAGGTAACCAGTCTCCAGTTTCTGACTTCCTTTTTGTATCTCTATTTACAAGTAAGGTATGTTTTCGTACACCTCATCATTTCTTACATGAAGCTAGAATACTGTAGATAATACTTTGCTTTTCTATTTAGAGGTGTATTTAAGAAATCACCCTAAATCAATTTATATAGAGTTCCTTGTTCATTTCCTACAGTTTCATAGTATTTCTCTACCTGGGCATGACATAGTTTATAAAAAATTCTCAGTTTTTATTAATTTTCAATTAAAAATGATAATGCAGTTTATAACAGTGAGTAAAAATGCCGGAGGAGCAATGAAGGTATATACCCAGGTAGTTCCCTAGATGTGGCTACTAGTCAGAAGGTATGCATGCATTAGATATTGACACTTTTCCCTCCCAACAGGATTATCTCTCAGTTTTAGCCCTAATTGATTTGTGGGAGCAGAGAATGTTTGAATGGAGCAGTATCTAACCTGCTTTATAAATGCATAGCCACAGACTTCCAGAACTCAGGATGTTTGAATTATCTCCTCCCCAATCTATAGTCTCTAAATAAATTCAATGCTCCACAAATGAATAATTGAATATTTTCTTGAACTTGTAAACCTGAAGCAAAATTAGCTTGTGCTTTTAAACAGTTTACATTTCGGTGAGTTGGTGGTACAATGTATCTTATGAATTTGATGCCCGGGAAAGCTCCAGACCCAGGGATATGTACACACACAACTGTGCCTTCTTTTGTGCAGTGTTGGGGCCATGTTCAGAGCTCTCACCTCTGTCAGTGTGATTCTGTTGTCGATCACCCTCAGTGGGTTTTCCACAGAAGTAGAATGGACAGGATATTAGAAGCATTTAGGCTATTCCATTCTCTATTCAGCTGTCTGGCAGTAGTGCTGTATTTCATTTGAGGAATGCTGAGTTATCAATGTAAGAACAAAGTTCCTCTTGATAATAATGTTTGAGTGAAAACAATTGACACATTATAAAAGGTAAATTTACAAAGACATGGTATCCTTTGCCAGTGTCTGATTCCGTAGACCAACCCTACATCACTTTAAAAAAAAATACAGGAATCATGTATTAAATATTGAATTGACTATGCATAGAAAGTAATGCAATTCAAGTTCTTTTATTGAAGAAAATTATTTACAAACTTCTGAACATTGTTAGCGATACAGTCTTTGAAAACCTAGCTGACAGTTACTGAGCAAGGAGTCCGAGATGCTGTGGATAGCCTTTTCGTATCTTTGATAGGGATTGTGGGAAGAGTAATGACCAACACCCTTTGCATGCTGGGTGACTGGCAGAGCAACTCGCCCTCTAAGCTCATAGCACTCCTTAGAAAGTAACTTTTAATAGTTGGGAAAGTTTCCCAGTGGACAATCCGGAACGATTGTGAGTGGATTATTCTCAAAGCTCTCTATTTTCACCCCAGGGAACTAATGATCTCTGTCTCACAGCGGCCTGACTTTCCTCTGTTCCTCCTTAAATCCCAGCCCCGGCAACCGCACTAACTGCTCTACCCTTTGTTCCCACTGACTACTGATGCTGTTGTAGTTTGTTTCTGTGAGCACATTTTCTTCTCTTTTTGTTTTTCATGTCAGTCCATGTACAGAGGATCACCGGTTAGTACACATTTTAGAGTTTACAACTGCTGACTTTTATAGGTAAAGGAGAACCTAAACTTCTATGCCATTTGGTAAAAAGCATCAAAGTAAATGTATCTTTTAATGCTACCTACCATGATTTCTTTTGCTTTAGTCAACTTCTAAATATATAAAGAATAAGTGATTTTTTTTGTTTGACTTTTTTATTGTTGTTGACAATTCCCTGCATGGTGTTATGTTGTTGTGTTTTCTAACTTTAAACGAAATAAAAATTTGAGGTCCATTTTGTATTTGTCTTTAGTTTGTACGTTTAACAAATGCCCCTGAAATTTTGATAAACCCATGTGCCTGTTTGTCTCTATGGCTTGCCTTTATTTCTGTATGTCAGTACATAGGCATGAACAAATGCTACGGTTATCTAACAACAGCTTAATCATCGCAGTGTTAAATGAGGCACAGTATTCTGGTAAAATTGTGAGCACAGCTTTTCCTTTTAAACAGATTAAGTTAGTCAACATTAATGCTACTGATATTGCGGATGGCCGACCATCAATCGTTCTGGGACTGATGTGGACCATTATCCTGTATTTCCAGGTATTGTATTCCATTTTGTCTTTTGCCTAATATGACATCAAAGAGGGTGAGGGTGGTAGATGTTCATAATGCCCCCTTTTTCCACACGCTTTGGTTGAACCTTGACCCAGCCGAAGTGTGATTCCCCCACATTCATATTTTAAGGAGAAATTTTCTGTTTCTCCCACTCAAGTGTGTCACGTGAGAATCCTCTACTTTTAGAAAAGCAGAGGCAGCCAAAAGGAGACATATCATAGTGGAGATGAGATAGGCATACAAGGAGCTCAGGAAAATGGTGTTTTATATTTACCTAGGAGGGAACATGGCTGTGAGAAACCAACTTGCCTTTGTCTTTAGAGTAAGTAATTACTCGGTTTTACTTTATTAATTACACCAATCTCCTTTTCCATGGGTCTAATAAAACAACTGAAGCTTGTTTATAAAGAACAGAACAGCATGTGGCAGCTTTGGGAAGGGATCCTTGGTTTCCTCACATTATGGACGGTGACATCATGGCAGGGACATGAACAGGAAAGAGAAGTGACAGGATGAGAGAAGCCATAGAGACAAGAAAGGCACAAAACTTGCACTCCTGAGAACTAACCCTAAGACTCACCAGCTCCTTCCCAGTGCAGCTCCCCAAGAGGTTCCTTCAAGGATCTACTGTTGAATACATCAATACCTCTTAATGTTGCCACAGAAGGGACACATTTTTTAACCTTAAGAAAACAGCTCAAACAATATTTATAGAAATAAATATTGAATAAATATAGAAAAATAAGTATCTTACACAGAGAAGTGTGTAAGATACACCCAGCAAGGCAATAGGGGGAACAAGACTAGAAGTGTTGGAATGATGTCTCATTGGTTAAGATCACTGGCTGCTCTTCTAGAGGACAAAGGTTCAGTTCCTGGCACTCACATGGCTGTTCACTACCTTCTATAACGCCAATTTCAGGAGATCTGATGGCCTCCTCTGCCCTCCACACGCAGGCATGGTGCATATACATACATGCAGGCAATATACCCAGACACCCACAGCAAAGTAAATAAGCCTTAAAAGAAAATATTTTTTTAAAGGCTAAGATACCAACCCTAACCTGTAAGAACTAATATTTTTCTGGGGCATATAGAATGCTAAGATTGATCATTCTCCATTGAGACTTTCTTGCTCACAAACACAGATAGAAGAGCTGACCAGCAACCTACCCCAGCTGCAGTCTCTGTCCAGCAGCGCCTCCTCTGTTGACAGCATGGTCAGCACTGAGACGGCCAGCCCACCCAGCAAACGCAAGGTGGCTACCAAGGTCCAGGGAAATGCCAAGAAGACTCTATTAAAGTGGGTCCAGCACACAGCAGGCAAGTAAGTGCCAACGGTTTGTTTAACCTGGAGCCCAGTAATCATCTTGATGCCAATTTAATGCTCTCATCGCTTCCCGTGGTTGTGAAACTGGAAGAGACATTTGTCTGAACATCCTTGCTTCGAGCATTGCTTCATTCTCCTCTAATTAAACTAGAAACACACGCGTGCTGCCCAGATGGCTCAGCCAGTAAAGTCACTTCCCTGGAAGCCTGATGACATGAGTTAGACCCTGGGAGAATAGAAAGGGGAGAAACACCTCAAATCGTCTTTGGACCTCCACATGCACACCTGAGGGCAGTAAAAACTGAATATAAGCAAAAATCACCACTCATACTCCAGAGAAACGCTGTAATAAAATCACTTCTTCCTTCATTTATGTGACTAAACCTGATTAACAAAATTAACTTATGATCCACCTTTGATTCATAGTGTAAGGGTGAATTCTAATCAGGCCACTGTTCTGAATTTCTACTCTCATTTAAAAGACTGCAAAAAGTTCACATGCTGTTTTCCCTTCACTAAATCATTGTGTTCTATCTCATTGTGTTCATTGAGTTCTAGTTAATAGCAATGTAAGCTTAGGGTCAGATCCTGGAAGAAAAACAGCATTTTCTGAAACTTCCTAGACACCCCTCCCCCATTTTTCTACTTTGGCGTTTATCTGGAACATGAGTTCTCTATCAACTCTGGCGTTGTTATGGTCAACCTAAGTTTACACAGGTCCGCATTTTTATTAGCATGGATATAAATTAAGTAATCTCAGCATCTTCTTTTAGCAGATTTCGTGGGGTTTGATGGTCATAACTGTTTTGTGCTCTGCTGATATTCGGGATAAGTTTCTTCACATAAAAGTGATATTTTCCTTTCTTCTTCCTCAATGACACAGAAAACTAATTCGTTTTCTCCTAGGTTTGTTTCTGTAAAGGACAGTCTGAATCCAATTATCTACTTCTGGAACATAGTTATAAACAAGACCTTAATTCTGAAATATTGCAGCACTAAATATAGGGAGTTCATTTTTTTTAAATGTTCAAAGAGCAAAATTCAGCAGGGAGAAACGGAACAGAGAGGATGTAATTAATATTAGCAATGTATGTGGGTTTGATTAGCTTTTAAAGCGTGTTGGTGGTTTTCTAATTTGGGAGTCTATGACTCAAGATGTCCTCAGAAGTATTTTCAAAAGCAAAGTCTTGCTTCTCTTTATAGTCTATAGTAGAATTTGAATTAGAAAGTCCCCCTACATGGCTTATGCATCACTTAATTGGAACCGTATTGGGCACCCCTGTATCTATTGCTGTCTTACTGATCAGGGAGCAGACGCAGCCTAGGTCAGCTGCTGGTCTGCCTTTACTCACCATGATCTGCTTGTATGACAGATGCTATCATGAAGATGGATGTTGTGGCATCTCAAAGTTATGCCTACAACTTTTATACTGATATCAATGCAAATGTTATTTTTCTTGCCTTGTCTTTACATATACATATATATGTACACACATGCATATTTACAGATATACATATGAAATTGGGGGTCTGAGATGTTTCCACTCATTAATACATTACTAAGATTTATCTCATGTATCTGCATGAACTGTGTAGGGATGGAAAGTGACTCTGTACTGTGAAAATTCTTTAAGAACACATGTTATTAATTTGTTTCCCAATTGCCAATAGTTTTTAATAATTTCCTTTTATGCTATCCTAGGATGTGATTTCCAAATTTCTTGCCAGACATAGACTGATGACTTTACATCACTCCATCCCCATTTTAGCATATGAATGACAATGTCCCTAAAATCATATTGTGGTCAGTAATTGCTGGTTTAATTGTGATCTCTGTCTTCACACAAACTTTAAAAATACACAGATATACATGACAAATGTCTTCTAGAATGCGAGAAAACTAAGCCTTTCAAGTTTTTAACAAGTTTCACAAATATTATCACAAACAAAGCATTGAGTCATATTTACTACCAACTGAGAACAGTTATATTTGGGGGCAGAAATTAATAATATAATCAAACAAATGAAGATGTGTGCATCCAGGTTAACACAAAGTAGTTCTGAGTAAATTTATAGTACAGGTCAAATAAACAAGCAAGCAAATAAACAAACAAAAGACTGTAAACTGGACACATGTGTCACTTCTTTGAGTGTGTATCTAAGTTTTCTTTGTGTTTCTGTATAAAATTCATAAATGATAAATTTGAGGTGAAGCTCAAATTATTTTAGAAAGAAAAGATTTTAGTTTTGTCTGATGAAAAATGATGTATATACCTTTCTATGCACACATGCATTTTCTATATATTTTTGAATGAACAGAAGAAAATACACTGATATGTTCAATTACTCTAAGAGTAAATATTTAAGGAAATCATCCATGTTTCATTGGAATAATGAAAGTCCAAAAGGTCAGAAAAAGTTAATTATATGGTGAATATTCACTAGCTTGCTCACATAATGTGTTATTGCAAATTTACTCTCTTAAAAACTAGTTTGTAGTTGCCTAAAGGGACAAACACTTTACATGCAGAAAAATGAGCAAAGGCAGAGTGTAAGGAGGAATCAAAGGTGGAGAGGTAATATTTAAATGAAGAGAAAACAGAGATGGAGTGTTGGATTATCAGATGTCTGCTGAAAAAAATCACATTTATACTGGGAAGGTAGAAACTTAATTAGTTAAGAGTCTATTCAAATCTTCTTTATATTTATAAATGCCTTAGCAGATAGTTTTACCATATTTATTTCATAGTAAATAGTTGTTCAAAAGGTGCTACTTTTAACACTTACATTTTTACAGTGTACACTGATACAGTATGTTTGAGAACCAAATTCATACTTTTCAGGCTAGGTCACTTACCAATTTTAGCAAGTTACTCATGAGAGTTTCAGAGTATAGTTTTCATGGAAACCCTGAGAACCTGCTAAAAACTAGATGTTTCTGTTTAATTTAGAAATATCTATAAAGTTAACAGGACAATTTTTTTAAACTTCACACTTATTAATTGAGGTGTGTGTGTGTGTGTGTGTGTGTGTGTGTGTGTGTGTGTGTGACAGAGAGGAGTTGGTTATGACACTGCATGAATGTGGTAAACCTGAAGACCACCCTTGGGATGTGAATCTCTTCTTTGTGGAATCAAACTCAGCTTGATGGCCTGGCTTTCACAGCAAGCGCTTTTACCAGCTTAGCCATTTCATTGGTCTGTTGAGACTAATTTTTCAGAAAAGAAACTATGGAAGATTCTATTTGCCAAGTGTGACCTAAGCACTGGTGTCTGTAGCTTTTACCCTGAACCACAAGGTTCTGCCCATGCTCAGCATCATCTGACGTTCCCTTTCTGAACTCCGTGATCCTCAGTATGTCACACAGGAGGAGGTTCCCCAGCAAGCTTGTGCTTCTATTTTTGATACGAAAATGTTATCACCAGCTTGAATGACTGCATTAATTAGAACTGGTTTGCATCAATCAAATTTACTACCAGAGAAAAAAGATTCACCACTAGGACATTTCTTTCAAAAAAATGAGAGAGAGAGAGAGAGAGAGAGAGAGAGAGAGAGAGAGAGAGAGAGAGAGAGAGAGCGCAAGCCATTTGATTAGTGGAGTAAGTGCTATAAAATGCAGTGGATGTAACTGCATTGATTTGCATATGAACTGCATCAATTTGTGTCTGTGCTGTACTGATTTGCATATGTGCTGCATCGGTCTGCATGGGTGCTGCGTTGATCTGCATATGTGACTGCACTGATTTGTTTTTACATTCTATAATGTACTTGACATGACTTAGACACATCATTGCAACCTGTTAAAACCTGTGCTCACAGGACAAAGTGAAACTCATTCTATTTTACGTCTTAATATTTTTTCCCTTTTAGAAATTTTTTCACACATTTTAATATAATTCTATTTGCATTACCAAAGCAAGCATAAAATGTGTTTTAAATGTCTATAACAATAATGGGAAAATATCGTTCAGAAAATACTGCATGGCAATATTCACATCCAATCCAGTCTCTCAGATGTGTGAGGCAAGAGAATTGGCAGGTCCAAACTGGACTACTGAGTAAGACTCTCTCAAGAAAAATTAAGAAGAGAAGAAAGGAAAAAGAGGGTAGGAAAAAAAAGAAAAATAGATCATTAAAACTTTTTCATCTTAAAAATCTATAAAAAGTTTGATTGATAAACCGTGTCCTAGTATGGCTCTGGTTAAAATGACTGGGCTTACTACCCAAAGACTACGTGGACTGACCTGGTTCTCCAACCTTATAGGTAGCAATGAATAGCCTAGTATGAGCACCAGTGGAAGGGGAAGCCTTTGGTCCTGCCAAGACTGAACCCCCAGTGAACGGGATTGTTGGGGGGAGGGTGGTAATGGGGGGAGGATGGGGAGGAGAAGCCCATACAGAAGGGGAGGGGGAGGGGTTAGGGGGGATGTTGGCCCGGAAACCGGGAAGGGGAATAACAATCAAAACGTAAATAAGAAATACTCAAGTTAATAAAGATAAAAAAATATAATTAGTTCAGTATTTTAACAGAATTATTTCATGACATTCTAATAAGAAGTCTCAGGACACTACCAAAATAGAAAAGTAATTCCGTAAAACTACAACACGACTTATATTTTAACAGATTTTAACTTTTGTTTTTCATTTTAGTTTTCTGGATATATGTTATATCTTTTAGAGGCTATTTCCTTCTTCACATTAAATGTGTGTAACAAACCTACTTCACAATGCTTAGGAGAGTACTAGGCTCTGGATATAATAAATTACTAAATTTTGTAGCTCATTAAAATAGGAAATTTCAAATTGTAGTTTGCATATGTTTGCATCTGTAATCAGTATTCAACAATTTCTTGAATATTCAGCAAGATATCTATAATTTCTCCATATGGTACTTGTTAAACACTTGCTACTTAATCATTCGATTCAGTGCAGCACCATGAAGGCCAGAGAATGTCAGGAGTGTTTCATTGTCTGCGGTAAACTACTCAACAACGACAATGTCACTTTAAAATGGACGTGTTACTATAATGAACATACAATACATTTCTAGATACTTCTATCACAAAGACATAAGTTCAAGCCATCATTCTAAATCATAAGGGCTATGTGGTTCTGAGAGGATTGATTACTTAGCCTGCTTGCAATTCAGTTCTCTGTTCAGTAAACTGAAGATAATATATAACACAGAAGTGTGGAGGAAATTTCATTTAAAGATTTTTTTAACAATGTAAATGTGCTTGCCCATATATGGGAAACTGTTCCAAAGGTAATGAAGCCTTTGATTTTAAATAAAATATGTGAGTCCTCCAAAAAAAAAATGGCTGGGCTTTGTTTGAAACCAGAAAGTGCTGCTGTTACCAGTTCCAACTGTGACATTGTTTTCTGTGTTTATCACAATAAGGCAGATGGGAATAGAAGTGAAAGACTTCGGCAAGAGTTGGAGAACTGGGTTGGCCTTTCATTCAGTCATCCACGCTATCCGGCCTGAGTTAGTGGACCTGGAGAAGGTGAAGAATAGATCTAACAGAGAAAACCTGGAGGATGCCTTCACTATCGCTGAGACACAACTAGGCATCCCCAGACTACTTGATCCCGAAGGTACATGTAACGATCCTCATATACAGACTGTAGCATGTTTGCATGTTCCCAACCCAAACATTCCATGACTTTTGAGATTCCATTAAGAATCATGGCACTGAAGAGTGCATGACAGAAAGATAAATTCCCAAGGTCTGTTTGCTACCCTACCGGGGAATAGGCTATGATGTCAATACTCCAGACACCTCTTTGCCATTGACATATTAGCCTCATGGACAGAACTTAAAATATCCTGTTGGTGGTTCTAAATTCATATTTCTCAGATACCCAAAGACCAGGCAGCTCTGAGACCTCATCGAAGTTTCTTTGAGCAGTAGAAGGTGGTTAATGCAGAAGCACAGATGGTCAAAGTTCCAGGAATCAATATCAGTAAAGTCTGCCCGCCCCACCACACAAATAGGGCATCTGTATCCTTCCCACCTCCCTAGGGGTAAGAGAACATGCAAAAGAGGTGACAGCAAGCTTGTAAGAGTCAGTCAGTCATTGGGGAGAATGGGAGCGAACAGTCCTTTCAGAACAACAGGACCACTGTACTTATGAACTCCCAACAGCTGTGCTTGGGCTGTCTCCACAAGGTCAGGCAGTCTCCACTGTAGCATCAAGAAAGATGGAGTTCATGAATGCCATCCATAACCATGGGCTATGGACGGCTGATGGCTTCTGGGGGATGGGAGAGTCACTTTCCTATAAGTGTGGAGCTTCTGGTAGGTCAACCACACTCCTGTAGATAGCTCCATGCCAGGAATCTATATGGGTAATACAATGGATCTGATAGGCTATTTTTTGAGGGACATGAAGTTTGAGGGTAGGGAGGCAGGAGTGGGTCTGGGAGGAATTGGAGTTTGAATATGATTAAATTATATTATACGGAATTCTCAAATACTGTTTTTTTAAAAAGGATTCTGCTGAAAGGTTTTCATGGTAGATGTGTAAGGGAGGAGAGCTGTGACAGGTGAAAAGAATTACCTATAAACCACCAAAGTCTCAAAGAAATAGAAGTTCTTACTTGTTTTCTGCCTGGCTCAGGATGGGAGTTTGAGGTACAGCAGCTACACTTCAAAACTTACATTAATAAACATCCGAAAGCTGAATTAGCTTACATCTGAGTTTTATCTTTACAGATGTGGATGTGGACAAGCCGGATGAGAAGTCTATTATGACTTATGTGGCCCAGTTCCTGACACAGTACCCTGATATTCGTGGTGCAGGCTACGATGTGCAAGAGAATGATGTAGGTATTGGCTGTCTCTGAATTGAGGTCCCTCCATGATGACTACATACACTTACGCATGCATACTGTTTTTAAGAAGTGAATAAGACTGAATTGTAATGTCAGACCAAGGCTGTAAAGATGATTGCAACTGAATAAGAAGTAATAGATATTGTATAGCAAAGATTTCTCCTGTTCTTATGACAGGGGCAACAGAGAGAACAGTGCCAGTAATAAACATTATAATGAAACTGAAATTAAGGAGAGGCATCAGTTTAAGATTCTGATGGATCACATCAAGTGTACACACAGTCTGGAGGCTCCTTCTACGTAATCTGTTGCAATTTAATTTAGAATTTCAAAGTTTATGTATCTCTTGTCACAGCAAACATGGAAATAAGGCATAATTTACACGAATTCTAATCACTCCCTGTGATTAGATTTTTCAGCTTCCAATAGTTTAAATGACAGTTTCCCTTCTGAACATGCTCAGATGATCTATGATCGCTGTCATAAAATTTAAAATCTTGGACAAAAGGAAAATGTATTTGACCTTCTAGATAGATTGAATCTGTTCTAGGAAATGCATACCAGAAGAATATGTTGTATTTAATTCCAGATATATTTATGTCATAGAATTTCAGAAAAAAATTCACAGTACCCATACAACTTTAGTTATTTTTCTGTTAATATGAAAAAAACTGTATAGGTCACTGCGTGCACGGGCAGTAATCTAGTTGTATAAACTTAAACATTGCAAATTTCCAATTATCTATGACAAATAACAGGATGAAATTTTCTTATTAGATTATTTCTCAGGAGTGGAATCCCTCCTCTCATTTGAATGTTAAAATGTCAGTAGTGTGTGAAGTCTTGTTCAAGCTTCCGGAAGAAAGCCTGTTCCAGTTGGCATTCTAGTCAGCACATCAGATGCCTCATTTCTGAGGATAGAAACACTGATGGACACAATGTTCTGATGTTCTCAGACTTGAAACTTCTCCTGCACTCTTTTAAGCTACAGCATAATGGATTTTCCACAGAGTTTCGATTTTATTTTAAGGCTAAATGGTTCAGGGCAAATGATGAATGGTTTCCAAGATGCCTTAATTGCCATTTCCCTGATCTCAATTGCAGTTTGTGAGCTGTTGGAAAATATAAAGAAAATTTATATAAAGCAACTATTTTTAAGGGAGTAAACAACAAATATATTTTTCATTACATATAAATAAGTAAGTAAGTAAATAAACAAATAAATACTTATAAACAGGTCAGGAAAGAAACAGTAAGGGAGCAGAAGTTAAGTTTGTAACAAGAGGTATAGTGCTGAAATATCAAGTCATTGATTCAGGATAGGATGGAGAGAAGCCGCAGTTTGTTTCAGGATGCTCTTGGGCCAAGTTAATAGAGTGGTTGGTACAATTGTGCTTTCTAGAACTACAGATTAGGGAACGTTTTGTTCTTGTTCCTTCCACCATCCAGGAAGAAACCAACTACTAGAGTAGTTTACTGTGATTATAAAGCAAATGCTCCCAAGAAGCACAGGGAAGACAAATGAAGGCCGTGCACTTGCTAGGCTAGCTCCCTTAGATTTTGATGATAAACTTGGACTTGCAAGTTGCGGTGTGGGTGAGGGATTTTATTTAAAGTACTGGGTTCCCACACAGCGCAGCTTTCCAGCTTGCTTTTGTATATTCCCTGTGTGCATTTATGAGTGATCTGGGTTTCCATTGGGGATGTCCCTGAGAAGAACTGTCTTTTTGGTTGTGAGCTGAAGGGGATTGCAACTCCATAGGAAGAACAACAATATCAACTAACCGGGATCCCCAGAGCTCCCAGGGACTAAACCACCAACCATAGTGTACACATGGAGGGACCCATGGCTCCAGCTGCATATGTAGCAGAGGATGGCCTTATCTGGCATCAATGGGAAGGGAGGCCCTTGGTCCTGTGGAGGCTCCATGCCCCAGTGTAGGGGGATGCTGGGGCACTGAGGCAGGAGTGGGTGTGTGGGTGAGTGGGTGAGCACCCTCATAGAGGCCCGGGGTAGGGGGAATGGGATAGGATATTTGTAGGGGGGGAATCTGGAAGGAAGACAACATTGGAAATGTAAATAAATAAAACAACCATTTTTTTAAAAGAACTGTCCTTTTAGATAGAATGGCAAGGTATGCTTCCAGTTAGAAAATGTAGAAATAAATTATATTTACATAATATATATTTATATTATATTTGTTATGTATATTATATGTGTGAGCATATATGTATATGGGCATGTTTACATTTTATCTATTTCATGGCATTCCATAGGCTAGAGACATATTAGAATCAAAAGAAGATTCCCCTTACCAAGAGCGTAAGGCAAAGATTCTTAGAGATAAGAAACACACACACACACACACACACACACACACACACACACACACACACAGCACATATACACATAGAAAACATACACAAAGGATACACAGACATGGAAAACACACAAAGAAGACACCCTCAGAGGATACAAACTTTTTAGTATGCTTCACTAAAAAGACCTCAATATTGAGAAATTAACAATAATGTAGCAAATGAATTTTGATTATTTAAAAATATTTTCTTCAGTCTTCTTATAATAGAAGACTTGGATGACATTGTCCAAGTCATCTTAAGGTTAATTTTAATAAAATGTTTTTATAAAGGTTTTAGAAAATGTTTTATAAAATTTGCCCTTTGAGGTAGGATTTTATGTGTAGAAAACAAACAAATAAAGCTGACTACTTTTTCTTCTTCTTTTTTTTTTTCTTTTTTCTTTTTTTCGGAGCTGGGGACCGAACCCAGGGACTTGCGCTCGCTAGGGAAGCGCTCTACCGCTGAGCTAAATCCCCAACCCAAAGCTGACTATTTTAATAATAAAATATATCTTGGAGTTTGTATTTGTCAATGAGGTTAAGGTGCTTAATGGTGTGAATGAACTTTGTGGACTTGTACTGTAGGCTGTTAGAGTAGTCCCTTCAGAACCTTTGGTATTTGTTTACTTGGGTCTTAGTAAGTTTCTTAGTCCGTTTTTAAACAATGTCAGCTCATTCTTCCATATTTGATTTCTGTATCACTTGTGATGCTATTTAAATAAAATATGTTATGGATGCATTTAAAATATGATTATTTTGGTCCAGCGGGTTGGCACAGTGGGTAAAAAAGCCTACCAAGTCTAATAAACTGAGTTCAAATCCCTGGACCTACACAGTAGGAGAGAATTGACTCCTGCAAATTGTCCTCTGACCTGCACGCACACATGCTGCGGAAGCATGCACTCCCCATCTAATCCTTACACACGCACTAAGCATGTAAAATGTAGATATATGCATATACACACAGACACATGCACACAGAGATATAATATATTAATATATTCTATAAATGAAATTCATTTATATATAAATTTTCTGACTGAAAGTATTCATTTACCATGCCATTCCTCAGCCAATAAAAGCAATGAAGAAACTGATATTCCTCAGGCAATTTGTACTGTCGTAAATGAATAAAATAGGCCAGTTGACTCAGTAAACTTCCAGTCATTGTTTTCCATTCAGAGCATTACTGACTTCCTTCAGAAGGTGAGTGTGGGGCTGGGGATTTAGCTCAGTGGTAGAGCGCTTGCCTAGGAAGCGCAAGGCCCTGGGTTCGGTCCCCAGCTCCGAAAAAAAAGAACCAAAAAAAAAAAAAAAAAAAAAGGAAGGTGAGTGTGGTCTTAACCGTGGTCCTGACAGAGAGATGCATACTCTGTCAGTGTATTTACAGAGGAAAACAAATGTCTATATAATCTTTCCTTACATATTTCATCTGCAGTATTTGAAATTTCAGTAGCATGGTAGAAGCTATATAAACATTATAAGTGATTTTATGCCTTAAATTATTGTCTACTAATGAAACAGAAGCCTGTCCCATGATTTTCTTATAAAATTTTGCTCCTGGTTTATATTATGTGTCTATCTATTTTCATATTGTTAGGAAGTATTTCCAGTTTACCCATCTTTTGCAAATTATATACAAAACTCTAAGGTAAGATTTAAGGAGTCTTAAATCCTCTTCACTCCTTAGCTTCTGCACCAGTCCTTTGCATGTATTGTTTTCACGCACACATTCCTTTTAACATCTTCATTATGTGAACTCCTTTACTGTCTAACACAACAAATAATATTGTCTGTGTGACTAAACATTAGTGCCAACCTAAGCCCACTAACTTTCAATGACAACATGGTAAAGAATACCAGACTTAACAGCATTACTAAAGAGATGTACAATGACTATGTTGGGTTCTTTGGAATGTGATACACACAAGTAGAAGTCAAGTGTCACGACTGTTTCGACATCTTAAACTATTGGACAGAAAACTACTGAGAACGGAAAGATCCAATGAGTGTGTCCTCGGTCTGCCTTTCCTCATATGTCCTTGGACCAATATTGGGTCAGGGGCTCAGCAAAGTCCATGTATGTAGTAAGTGTTTAGAAGTATTTGCAGAATGAATTTTTTAATTAATCATTCATTTGTTTACATTTCAAATGAAATCCCCCTTCCAGGTTACCCCTCCATAAACTCCCCAGAATGAATGTTTTAAATTCTTGCTCACATCTAAGTTGTTGAGTGCTTAGCCTACCTTTTAACCTTCCATATTTCTTTATATAACCCCTATGCCCTGTACTTATGCCAATACACATTAGAAAGCTGTAAGTAATTAATTTTATGTCAAGCATTAAATTACTTTGAATTCCTGATCTATGCAATATAACTTTTTACCTATGTGAACATGACACAAAAATATGAATATGTTTTAAAGAGAGAGAAAGAATTTAAAGATAGAGATAGAAGGGAATTCTCACAGTTTAGCTGCTTGGTATGATGTGTTGGGCATGAAGTACCCCCCTCTGTAGGCAAACAGACCTCTGTGTCTTTTAAATGCATTTGAAAATGCCCATTTGAAGAGAAACCACTCAGCCAATAGTTTCTGAGACTCCAAGAATTGTATTGAGCTTCATTTCCCTCTTATAAGGAGAGATGCTGAGTGCAAACATACCTGCAGCTCTCTTTTCAGATGGTTTGTCGCTGCCCCTACTATCATCAGGAGGCTGCCGGAGAGCTTCTAAGGCAGTTATTTCTAAGCACAAGCCTCAGATGACTCCTGAAGTAATTTCAGTTAGTGACCAGCAGCTGCTCCTAGGCCCAGATCCCAGTGTGCGTCAGAAGCAGAGACTGACAAGACATCTGCTACAGAAGGCTGACAGTGGCATTCACAGCTCAGTGTGACAAAGGCCAGGGAAGATGAGGGGCCACTCTGACCTCTCCTTCCCAGGAGACAGACTAGGGGCATTTTCCTTGTGAGGCCACAACTGTACAGTCATTACTAGTTCATTTGTGAGCGTGAAAGCTCTCCAGTAAGAAAAGGTGACCTTTGATTACATTCACCTGCTCTTTCAAAAAAACATCATGACAGAGAGCTGAGGCTTTGCAGTGTGGTCCCTGCTTCAGTGTTTTCATAATAAATATACTACCAAGTAATCATTATTCCACACCCAGTAGCCAAGTCCCATATTAGCTGCTAGAGATAAAAAAAAAATACAATGTCAGACATCAGGCTGGATAGCTACCGGGGCTAAGGGTGCTACAGGCTTGTAGAGGAGAGTCTGACTTTGTGGGACTCTGCAGGTTGCTAGGCAGCAGCCTGAGACCCACCTGAACATTTGTTTGTGATAAAAAAAATCATTGGGTCCTTCCTGCATCTATTGAGTCAGGAGTGTGTGTTGAGTATTGAGCCAGGGGGTGTGTGGTCATCATCCAGGTTTTCCTAATCCCTCCGGATGAACGTAAGACATTTACATGTTGAGAAGAACCAGCATAGGCAACTCCTAGCTCAGACCTGTCAGTTAGGAAAAATCTTTTCAGAGAAAGTCTCAGGAAAGAGGGAAACACGCGTTCAGGAAAGAGATAGCCTCGTCTATAGGACCTGATGACGAGCCGGGTCATGAATCTACCAATGCTGTGTGTCTAACCCTGTCCTGGCTGTGTAATAGTAGGTGACCTCAGATTGTAGCCCAAGCCACAGAAAGAGTGTATGATCAATTAGTCAAGCCAGGGAGACCCGTTAGTTGAAAGCCATGTACAAGTGAAGAGAAGAAAAAAAATCATGTGAAGCCTGTTTCTATTTATCTTGTCATTCATAAAAGAAATAAAATCCCAGGAAAATTACAGTTTTCACTTCATGGCCACTGGGATGTATGTTCCTGCTTTTATTTTTAGAGATGAGTTAGTAAATAAAAACCAGACATTTGATTCTGAAGATGAATTGGTAAAGCTGTAGTAGGAGTCATGCTGCAAGGAAAACAATATTGAACAGTCTAGGTATGTTTCCCATGTGTATAGTAAAGATAGTAATGGCATACTTCCAATTGTAATATGCCTGATTTGTCTAATGTTACCATGACAACAGACAACCCTTGACAACCAAAATTTACCCCATCGACAGCAGTTCCTTGGGTTATCAACATCTATGCTTTCTTTTGTTTTAAAGAATCATTTGTTTCAAGAATCATTTGTTTCTTTTATGTACACTGTAGCTGTCTTCAGACACACCAAAAAAGAGCATCAGATCCCATTACAGATGGTTGTGAGCCACCATGTAGGTTGCTAGGAATTGAACTCGGACCTGTGGAAGAGCAGTCAGTGCTCTTAACCATTGAATGATCTCCCCAGCCCAACACTCAAGTTTTGACCAGCAACCCTCAGGCTTCTGCTCCAGATGTCACTGCTTTTTATATAGTTTGAATGCAGGGTGTTCTGTTTCAATCATGTTTCCCTCATTAATAAGGCAGTGTGGTAACTTAAGCCAACATTAAATGTCCTTAATGATGAGGGAGAAACAGAAGGATAATTTTAGTACTTGAAAGGTTTTATCTAGAATTGGTTTTGCTTCTTATACTCAGGAAAGATAAGGAGAAGACACTTCAGAAATACCTGGTGTGTACGAAATAGGAATTATAAGCAGGGATTAATTTTACACTTACTAATAACGTTCCATTGCTTCTTGGCTTCCAGAGGGATGACAGACTAATTTTGAAGGAAGCAAAAGTTTGGATAGAACAATTTGAGAGAGATTTGACGAGGGCACAGATGACAGAGTCGAATCTCCAGGACAAATATCAGGTAAGTGTGGAGAAGAGATTTAGATTTTTCTAAAGCTTCTCATGGATGAGATGCAGATACGTCATATAATATGTGCGTAATCTTCCAAATTATTTAATGAGAAAAATCTTTCAATAAGTAACACGCAGTATTTTAAGTTTGAAAAGAACAGTTCTATGGCAGAGAGTAGTTGGAAGTTACACTATGTCCTCAGTACAGAGGACTGAGATGTCTCAGTTTTGACAGCTCAATCTCATCCCCTGCACAGAACGAAAACACGGAGCCATTGTTTACAAAGACCTTTCTGGCTTACAGATGTCAGCTGACATAACAATCCACGAAAATAAGTAACTGACTTGACACCAGAGAATACTACTGAAATAAATGGAACTCAAGAAGGAATTGCAATGTGTATTTGCCAAGGGTTCTGGGAGGAAAGGAGTTTTGACTGTGACCTGTCTTGCTTAAGATGGTTGCTCTTGAGCTGAGGTCAGAGAGCTGTGTCCAGTCTCCTGACAGTGCCAGGAGCTGACTTTCTGCTTTTAATTTACACTTCCCAGACCATCTTGTAACAGTAGGTTTTTCCCATTAAAAAGCTGTGACTTCTTTCCAGCGGAGTTGCCATTTTCCTCCTGTTTCAAATTCCACTTTATGTTAGCAGGCAAGCAGAATGTAACACATCTTCAGCAACGTTCTCTCACACACTCCACCCTGTTACATTTCAGCCACTTTTCTTTGCTCTCCATTAGTTTCCTACCAAAAAGTTACAGTGTTACAGTGAGATGAGCCATCCAACACGGTAGATGATAAAGCACTTAATGATGTGAATGTGTGATATTGGAAACTCGTATAAATATACCTAAATTCAGATGGCCACGCCATCTTTGTTCATTTTTTTAACTTGGAAAAACAATAAATTTAGTTTCCATGTATTCTTTTGCTTTGAAACTCAGTATAATCTTCTTATTTTCCCCCAAATAAAATTTGCAGTGATGTGCTTCACCATAAAACAATTAGGCCAGGAAACTAAGAAGAAAGCACAGAAACAGAGGTGTGTTTGTTGGTGAGCTTTAGGTGAACCAAAGGCATTAACGCTAAATTCCAAGAAATAAAGCTCCTTACTGGACCAAGTGTTACTCTGTGAGAGAAGAACAGTGAATCAGAAAAACAAAATAAAACACCAAAACATGAAGAGAAAGCGTCCTGCACACATGAGCAGCAGCATTAGGGAAAGCGCTGTGTCCCATCCACATTATGTAACCCGTATTTTCCACTTTTGGCTCATCACAGGTAACACAACTCCAGTTTTTTCAAACATAGAAATCTGTGAGACAAAATTAAAGATTTTGTGCATTTCAGTATCTTCAGAATTTCATGAGTTTTTGGTTGAATTTGAGTTCAACTCCCCCCAGTGTTCTTCAAGGGGATTTGCATGTTTATAACTGAAATTCTTTCCTGAATCTGCTGAACTCGGCATGGCTTCCCTCTGCTCTGTAATCTAATCACACAGCTTAGTGTCATTTCCTATTCAAACCTGGATGGGGAATCATGTTCGAGATGTACAAATTTACGGTGAATGGTTATTTTTCAATTCACACATATAAATAGAATCACTTTGTAGATGTGCTAGTTTATTATAAGAAAAAGTGCAACTTCAGAGCGACTATTTTTATGTTTGTATCAAGCCTATGGTTAGGTCTAAATGACGAGTTTTAAGTATTTGTGGCATATTAAGAATTTTTTGGCATAAAAATAAGCAATTATATATAAATAATAAGGCCTCAAAGTCAGCCTCTTTACACGGGATTGCTTGAATGCAAACTAGGTATGTTTAATTCAGCATTAGTTGATGTGTACCATATATGATAACATTATAATATATAACATGGTGTACTCTAAATAGGACTATTTACTGATAGAGCAACTATTTTGGCTGTTAGCATACATAAACTCATACTTGTATTTGACTATGCTTTCCTGACAAACTGGCTCATAAATTACTTAACTAGAATTAGTCCCTTTAAATGTTTTAAATTTACTTTTAAGTAACAGTTTTACTCTTCAAAAGTTTTGTGTGTCAGACAATATACATTCATCCACCACTACCTTCCCTCAGCTTTTCCTAGGGCCCTGCACCCCATTGCACCCTGACCTTCAGGTCCTCTTTTATTCATTTTCGTTATTGACAACCCCTTGATAGGGATACCTCTGTGTGTGTGTGTGTGTGTGTGTGTGTGTGTGTGTGTGTGTGTAAGACCACAAACTGGAGCAAAAGCAACTACCAGCTGCCAGTCACAAGCAAGATGGGTCTCCCTCCCCTAGGAGCTATCACTGGTCATTAGCTCTTCAGCTAAGGGTGAGGGTCAGGCACCTGTCCCCCTTCCATGCTGGAAGTCTGACTGGCTTGACGTTGTGCAGGTAACCATGGTTACAGTGAGGCAGTAAGTACAACTGCACGCCATGTCCAGACACGACCACTCCATGGGTTTCTTTTCACACCCACCAGCTATTAAATATTCTTGCCCTCTTTGGTGAAGTTCCTTGGTCCGTGGATGGCGGACATAGACGATAATGATGTTCATGTAGGTGACCCATGCACAACAGATCAGAATCGCTTACAGCCTTCACTGTGACCAGGAATGAATCTCTCCACAAACCACTGGATAAAGAAGCTTCTTTGTTAAATTGAAAGCAGCCCAAAACTACAGGCAAAAACGTAGAATATTCGGCATGTCCATTTAGCAGAAATAATACTAGTCTTCCCAGCTAGGTCTATAATCTCTGCGGTCATAGGGTTTTGGCTATTTATATAGTAACAGACAGGAGATCCCTCCTGTAGGGTGGACACATGAGGAAGCACTTAGTTAACCTTCGTCACCACAGCATGCCACTACCACACCAATGGGCACACCAGTGGGCACACCAGTGAGCACACCAGTGGGCCAGCATTGCAATGTGCAGCATTCAGCACCGAATAAGACCACTGATTATTTTTTCTCCTCAGCAGCCTGCATAGTACCTGTGAGCACAATGTAAAGGGATCCAGTAGAGTTTCCTGATCAGTGTTAGGTTTACTTCTGTATGTCCCGTAGCCAAAGTTAGTGGTATCTTCCACCAGGTCTTACCATCCAGTTATAGGGGACAAACAAAACATTGGGAATAGCCTTTTGTTTTGGGTGCCATAACTCATGGGGAGGTAGTTTATGAATGATAACTCAGACCTTCATTTTGCAACCCATGTCTTCTGAGCACAGTGTTTTCTACCCATGCAGGGTACTTCTGGTCAAACCCCCTTTTATATATGTGTGTATAATACATATTACATTATGTATTATGTATATATATTTATGTATGTATATACATATGTTTATATATAATATTTCAAACTATCTGATTTTCATAAGACTTCATCGTGTATCTTTAGTTTTGGCTAAATCGCCCCCTATTTTCTCCTCTCCCCAAAACCTCTATCCCAGTGTAGCCCTTTAACCCTGAGTATATTCAATTAGAGAGTACTTCTCTCTAATTGGAGGTGTATGGAAGATCATAGGCATCCATAGCTTTTGCACACACCCTTCATTTTAGTTAAGACTTCCCCTAATGCCTCATTTTTTTGTTCCCCACACTTTTCTGTGCTTGATCGCCTCCCAATATTTTCCCTCTCTATGTTCACTCTGCCCGTGCTACCCTACCCCCACCCATTAGCTATCTAAGTGGCTGATTCCAGGTTCCTGGTTCCCACATGGACTCCAGGTTAAATGTACAGAACCAAATATTCAGAGGGAAGAGCCACATGTCTGTCTTTCTGGGTCTGGCAGGCTGTTTGTATTAATTTACGTTTTCCAGTCCCTTCTATTTCTATGCAGACTTCATAATTTCTAGGCATTAGTCCTGCTTTTGCTAGTTGTCTCTGTCAAATCACTTCTGGGATGCCTAGTAACTGTGTGTGAGTGTGTATTGCATGTGTGTGTGTGTATGTGTGTGTGTATGTGTGTGAGTGTGTGTGTGTGAGTGTGTGTTTGTGTGTGTGTTTGTGTGTGAGTGTGTATGAGTGTGTGAGTGTGTGTTTGTGTGTGTGAGTGTGTGTGAGTGTGTGTGTGAGTGTGTGTTTGTGTGTGAGTGTGTGTGAGTGTGTGAGTGTGTGAGTGTGTTTGTGTGTGTTTGTGTGTGAGTGTGTATGTGTGAGTGTGTGTGAGTGTGTTTGTGTGTGTGAGTGTGTATGTGTGAGTGTGTGAGTGTGTTTGTGTGAGTGTGTATGTGTGAGTGTGTGTGAGTGTGTCTGTGTGTGTGAGTGTGTCTGTGTGTGAGTGTGTCTGTGTGTGTGAGTGTGTTTGTGTGTGTGAGTGTGTATGTGTGAGTGTGTGTGTGTATGTGAGAGTGTGTGTGTGTATGTGTGAGAGTGTGTGTGTGTATGTGTGTGTGTGTGTGTGACCAGAGGGATGTGTAGAAAGTACCTAACACTGTCAAGGTCTTAGACAGGGTCAGTGTCATAACTGCTGCTGCTAACATTGCCAACAATGTAGTGGAGTGCTCTTCAAAGGTAAAGGGCTATTACCTAGGAACTACAGTTTCCTTTGCTTTTGCTTTTGGGGACTCATTGCTGTACTCTTTCTGTTTCCTCTTTTAGTCATTTAAGCACTTCAGAGTTCAATATGAATTGAAAAGGAAACAGGTGGAACATATAATACAGCCATTGCAAAGAGACGGCAAACTGACACTCGACCAAGCCTTGGTCAAACAGTGCTGGGAGAGAGTGTCATCCAGGGTAAGTTAGCTTCGTTTGGATTTGTGCATCTTCACCAAGCTGCAGTTTGTCCTCTTTCACATGGTGGTATTGCACAAGACGCTGTGGCCTCTGGCTGAGGCTGGAAAGGATCAGCCATGGGAGCACATCTGCCCTCAGGTTAGGCTTCCCTATGCATTACTGGGTAATAGATGCATCAGAAGGACCTCCTGGCTTCTGTCTCCTTCCAGACCTTACCTCCCAGTAGGTTAGAAAAGCTGACCTTTGCCTTAGAGACTTCCAGGAATATCAGCATGTTTCATAGTCTGTAATCTTGTTTTGTGAGCAACTCAGGACCTTCATGTTCTGTCATGGATCATCTCTGGCTGTCTGGTTGTTTTCCAGGATGAAGGAAAAGCTGCTTAACCTACTTAATATTAACACTCTTCCTCAGACCTTAGCCATTTAAGGTTTCTAAGTCCTAAACATCTTCTAGCATTAACAGAAATATTTTACTTGCATTTACCCTGTTGTTCGATTTGATAATGTCACATTTCCTAGAAACTTTATCAAGAAGTAGGATGGTTTCTAAGCTAGAGTTTCTGTAGACCAGTAAATGGTCCTTGAGAATCTGGAAAAATGGAAGAAAAGGGGGAAAAAAGTGCTTTTGGACAAAGAGGGTGGGGCTCACTGGTGTAAGCACTTGCCATACAAGCTTAAAGACCTGAGTTCAATCCCTGAGGCCCCTATGAAAAGCCAGATACATAGAAGGAAATCTGGCATTCTAGTGAATAAAAGTTCTTAGCGCATGAGCCCGACAACTGACATCTAATTCCCAGGACCCATATAAAAATCTGAATTTGCACCTCTGTAATTCTCAAAGAACTGGCATTTTAAAACTTGACTGGGCAGGGGTGGCTTGCATGGAGCCTAGGGATACACCTGTCTTTACCCCCTCACAACTGGGATTGATGACAAGCAGATGCCCTCAACCCCAGGTTCTTGTGTGGGTCTTGAGAATCAAATTGTGGTCCTTGTGCTTATGTGGTGAGCACTTACCTATGAGCTCTTTTCCCAGACCCTCTCTGAGTCTTTTGTAGATTTTTTTAAAGTTCATTTAGAGGAAGTTTTGGGAATTGTCTTCTTGCCAGAGACATTCTATTTTCCTATTTCAGCTCTTTGACTGGCATATACAGCTGGATAAATCTCTCCCTGCACCTCTGGGCACTATAGGTGCTTGGCTATACAGGGCAGAGGTGGCCCTGAGAGAGGAGATCACCATTCAGCAGGTCCATGAGGAAACAGCAAACACAATCCAAAGGAAACTTGAACAACATAAGGTAAAACCATACTTGCAGACTGTCTTAATTACCTTTTATAAAAAACAATGAAGATGCGTTTTTTTAATTGGATATTTTATTTATTTACATTTCAAATGTTATCCCCTTTCCCAGTTTCCCTTCCAGAAACTTCCTATCCCATCCTCCCTCCCTCTGCTTCTTTGAGGGTGCTCATCCCCTACAGTCCTGCCTCCCCACCCTAGAATTCCCCTACACTGTGGCATCGAGCCTTCACAGGACCAAAAGCCTCTCCTCCCATTGATGTCTGACAAGGCCACCCTCTGCTACATATTCAGGTGGAGCCATGGGTGCCTCCAAGTATACTCTTTGGTTGGGGTTTAGTCCCTGGGAGCTCTAGGAGGTCTGGTTGGTTGATATTGTTGTTCTTCCTATGGGGTTACAAACCCCTTCAGCTCCTTTAGTCTTTTCTGATTCCTCCATTGGGCTCCCAGTGCTCAGTCTGATGGTTAGCTGCAAGTATCCTCATCTGTATCAGTAAGGCTCTGGCAGAGCCTCTCAGGAGACATCCATATCAGGCTCCCGTCAGCCAGCACTTCTTGGTATCAACAATAGTGTCTGGGTTTGGTGTTTGTATATGGGATGCATCCCCAGGTGGGGCTGTCTCTGGGTGGCCTTTCCTTCATTCTCTGCTCCACACTTTGTCTCTGTATTTATTGTCCTGACCAAACATCATAAATAAAGTGAATGATGAAAGAAAGCATTTAATTTGGTGCTCACCGTTCCAGATGGTTAGCATCTGTGCAAGGGGGAAGATGGCGACAGGAGATAGGAATGGTGCTGGAGCAGTACCTGAGATCTTTCATCCGATCCACAGTAGGAAGGAGAGGGAGAACTAATGGAGAAGGATGGGCTTTTGAAATTTCAAAGTCAATGACACACCTCCTCCAATGAGGCCATAATCCTAATCCTTCCCAAACAGTTCCACTTATGAGTTCCACTCATTCAAATACATGAGCCTATAGACCATCCTCATTCAAACCACCACAGAAACTGTCCCAGCACGACAGTCCTGGAGTCCCTGGGGATGCGTCCTCATCAGAACCTGTACTGGTGTGCCCCTCTAAGCATCTATCCTATGTGGTCCACACACTTTCTTCTTAGAGGTACTCGAGTAATCTGCATTTTCCTGGCCTATACCCATCCTGGCAGTTTCAGTACATTAAGTTCATATGGTATTTCACAATAACTCTAGGGTTGATTTTTTTTTCATCTGCAGCCATCATTATTCCCGTTGCTATAGTTTCTGTTTTTATAAAAAAGATAAGCTTACAGACAATATGAATTTATATAATAATAGGGTTGCCCGTTGGCTCTATAGTTCACATCCATATTCTTTCTCAAAGGATGATAAACAAAAGTTTCTAGTCCTGGTGCTTTGGTTGTGCACGGGGAGTATAGTTAAGGACTTCAATGAACCACAGGTCATGCCTGTTGTTAGTCTGTGACTGTTGTCAAACATTTTGTAATGATACAGGCTTGACTCATTAAACGTGCTGTTTTTGACTGACAGAACAGTAAGGCAACAGTGCTCTCTGTACCCCTTTGTTCTGTCAGCTCTTTGGTTTTAGCATATATATGAAAACAAGCAGATACACAGAGATTTCTATATGTTGTTAAAAGATACATTTTCTGCCAAATGTTTGATGTGTTTTTAGTTACCTGTTTTAGAAAACTCAAAAAACAAATTTATCGTATGTTGGACTCATGCCTCCGAGACCTTGGTTTTGGAATGTCTGGTATATAGATAAATTCCATGCCATTTGAACTCAGTAGACACAGTCCAAGGCTAACCCATCAAGCAGTCTGATATTGCCACATTGCACAACCAGTCAAAAATGTCACCATCACTTGCCTCCATTTACACTTATATATGATTTTATATACGTACAGGTCTTGTGATGTAGCAATATGAAACAGTCAACCCAAGCTTAGTGCATCCATTGCCTCACAAATTTCCTTGTGAATATTTTCTATCGGTTTCAGCGATTATGTGTATGGTTTATTGACAATGTATCACAGTGTTGAGATGGGGTCACCTGAGCTTGTCCCTCTTTGACTGTAACCTTGCCCTTTTGAACACAACTTTCTTGTCCTAATCCATTCTCTACCTCTGGTCCTGGTCACGCCTGATAACCAGCATGCTCCTTTCTGCTCCTGTGACTTTAACATTTTTGTATTTGATTAATCATTGAGCTTTATCATATTGATTTGTCAGATATTCAGATTCGATTTGCCTGGAATATGTGCTATCCTTTCACTTTCAGTGTATTTTTTTAAAAAAAATATTCTTTGTGCTTTGAGGATAATAATTACATCATTTCCTGCTTCCCTTTCCTCCCTCCAAATCTTCCCAGGTGTGCCTTGCTCTCTTTCAAGTTCATACCCTTTTTTCCTTAGATGTTACTTTATGTATGAGTGAATATGTTCCTAAATATATTAATACAGCCTGCTCCAGTCTTATAATGCTAATTGTATGTTTTCAGAGCTGACCATCTGTCATTGGATAACTACTTGGCATGCTCTTTCCTAGGGAAGACTATTTCTCTAGCTCTCAGTACCCTTAATAGCCTGCAGATCATTATCTAGGGTTGAGGCCTTGCAAGTTTTTCCTCTTCTGCACTAAGATGCCTATTGGTGTTGGCCTTGTTCAGCTCATGTTTAGGCAGCCTTGTTGGTGATTCTTCATGGATATAGCTTCTCTGGCATTTCTAGGAGACACAATCTCACAGCAAATTTCTGCTTCTTCTGGATCTTAAAGACCCCTGTGCTCCTCTTATTCTAAATGATCCCTATACCTAAGATGTGGGAGTTGCATCATAGCTGTATCAGTTAGGACTGGAATCCACAGGTCTGCATTTTGGTTGGTTGTGGTTTCTGTAGTGGTCTTCATTTGTTGTGAAGAGAAGTTTCCTTAATGAGGGCAGAGAGCTACACTTATCTATGGTAGGAGGAGACATTTTTCAGAATATAGTTAGGGGTTATGTTGATTTAGTAAAGTAGTGGTTGTTGGTTCTCTTCCAAGTCCTTTGATTTTACTCACCCCAGGTTAGGTTTTCAGTACCAGGTAAAGTATCCCTCTCATTCAGCAGTGCCTTAAATCTAATTGCAGAATTGTCAGTTACCACCAAGGTATGTGTGTCACTACTGCACCGTTAGGGTGACAGTGACATGCTGGACATTGTTGTGGTTCATAGGCACTACACTGGGTAGGTCTGTTGATTCACTCCCTTGGAAGTTTGCATGGTGGCATCAAAGTTATTCCTTAGGGAGGAGGTACTCAAGCCAGTTACAGCTCAGGAGCCTCTGGACCCTATGTCTGAAGTGGATAATGTCTTCAACAATAGGGACTTATCTTCTACCAGTGAGGAGCAACTGGGGCAATATCAGTAGGATGTGATCTTTTAGAAGTCTTTTGGACAAGTCTGACCAAGGGACTCAAAAGAGGCCTTTTCATGTCTGGTGCTGGAATCTAATTTGTTAGTTTTTCTGTGGCTCTTTTGGGAAGCAATATTAGCCAAAAATTCAGTCCATGTATTTCTTTGAAAGTGTGAAGATAGTAAATAGTTGACACTTATTTTTTTAATCCATAGATTAAAAAAAATCTAAGGTCCAAAACAGAATCTTTTTTTTTTTGGGTTCTTTTTTTCGGAGCTGGGGACCGAACCCAGGGCCTTGCGCTTCCTAGGTAAGCGCTCTACCACTGAGCTAAGTCCCCAGCCCCCAAAACAGAATCTTTTAAATGGAGAATTAAGACCATTTATTTCTAGGACAATGATTGAAAGCTATGTGTTAAATTTATTTCTTTGTCTTGGAGGTTTGCAAGTTAGTGACTTATTTATCATTTCTAATCTCTTTTTATTGGTATAAATATATATAAATATATATATATAAATATATATAAATATATATTTCTTTTCCATGTATTGTTCCCTTAAGTATCTTGTGCAATTTTGACCTATTTGTCACAGTCTTTATGCATAATGAAAGATCTTTATTTCCATTTTGATTTCACAGGATAGTTTTGCTGGCTATAAAAGTCTTGTTGGGTAGTTATTTGCTTCAATGTTTGAACTATCCCAATCCAGGTTTTCCTGGCTTTTAAAGTTTCTGCTGAGAAATCTGCTTCATTCTGGCAGATTATAAGTTACTTGGAGTTTTTCTTGAAGTTTTCAGAATTTCTTCTAAGTTTCATAGCCATCTGATTTTATAATAAAACTTAGATTCTCTCTGTTTTTTTTTTTTAATTTTTTAATCTAGGATCTAAAGGCCTTATATGCTCAAATATTTATCCCTGCCAACCTTCACACCCTGACAGAGGACATTTTCTGCTATTGCTTCATTGAATAAGTTCTCCAGGTCTTTATTTCTATAGCTTGATTTTCCTCTCAAGTACCACACATTTGTAGGCTTGGTCTTTTAGTTGTGTCCCCAATGTTGAATGTTGTTGGTGTGATTGTTTTTATTCTTTTTTTAAATTTAATTTATTTTTTACTTATTCATTTTATGTCCACTCACTACTCCCTCCCAGTTCTCCCTCCCACAATCCTTCCCCACTACCCTTCTCCTCTGGATGGATGGAGGCCCTCTGGACCACACCCTGACCCTTCAAGTCTCTGTAAGGCTAGGCACCTTCTCTCTCACTGAGGCCAGACAAGGCAGCTCAGTTACTAGAACATATCCCACATACAGGCAACAACTTTTGAGATAGGCTGTGCTACAGTTGTTTAGGACCCACATGAAGATCAAGCTGCATGTCTTCTATATTTGAGCAGGGAAACCTAGGGCCAGCCCATATATGTTCCTTGGTTAGTAGTTTAGACTCTAATCGCCCCAAGGGTCCAGGTTAATTGATTCTGTTGGTCTTCCTGTGGAGTTCCTATCCTCTTCAGGACCCTCAATCCTTCTCCAATTCTTCCATAAAAGTCCCCAAGCTCCATTCACTGTTTGGCTGTGGGTGTCAGCTGCTGGGGGAAGCCTCTCAGAGGACAACATGTGATGGCTTTTTTGTGTTTTTGTTTTCATTGTTATCTGAGTTGACAGTTCCTCAACTTTGTCTTCATTACTAACATTCTTTCTTTTATCTGATCTTGTTGTTATTGGTGATGCTCTTCTTAATTGATTAACTGAACTTCGTATGTCTAATATTTCCTTTTATTTTTAAAGAATAGATGCCTTTTGTTGAATTTCTTAACCATGATTTTTTAAAATTTGGATTCCTTTTGTGGTCTTTGCTCATTTTTCTTTTTACTTTTTGCATTTTTATTGGATATTTTACATTTCAAAGTTATCCCCTTTTCTGATTCTCCACTCTCCCATGCCCCATCCTTCTGCTTCTATGAAGATGCTCCCCCTCCCACTTACCCACTCCCACCTCACCACCCTGGTATTCCCCTACACTGGAGAAATGAGCTTTTACAGGACCAAGGGCTTCTCCTCCTATTGAAGCCAGACAATGCCATTTTCTGCTACATATGCAGCTGGAGCCATGGGTCCTCCATGTGTACTCTTTGGTTGGTGTTTAGTCCCTGGGGGTGTCTCGGGGTGTCTAGTTGGTTGATATTGTTGTTCTTCCTATGGGTTGCAAACCCCGTCAGATCCTTCAGTCTTTTCTCTAACTCTACCATTGGGGTCCCTGTTGTCAGTCCTATGATTAGCTGCAGACATCCTCATCTGTATCAGTAAGGTATAGCAGAGCCTCTCAGGAAACAGTTGTATCAGACTCCTGCTATCAAGAACTTCTTGGCATCAGCAATAGTAACTGGGTTTGGTGGCTGCATATGGGATGTATCCCCAGGTGAGGCAGTCTCTGGATGGCCTTGTCTTCAGTCTCTGCTCCACTCTTTGTCCCTGTATTTCCTCCCAGGAGTATGTTGTTTCCCCTTCTAAGAAGGACTGAAGCATCCACATTTTGATCTTCCTTCTTCTTAAGCTTCATATAGTCTATGAATTGTATCTTGCATAGTCTGAGCTTTTGAGCTAATATCCACTTTTCAGTGAGTGTGTACCATGTCTGTTCTTTTGTGACTAGGTCACTTCACTCAGGATGGTATTTCCTAGTTCCATTTTGTGAATTTCATAAAGTCATTGTTTTTAATTGCTGAGTAGTGCTCCATTGTGTAGATGTACCATATTTTTTGTATCCATTTCTCTGTTGAAGAACATCTGGGTTGTTTCCAGCTCCTGGCTATAATAAATAAGGCTGCTATGAACATAGTGGAGCATGTGTCCTTGTTGTATGTTGGAACATCTTTTGACCCAAGAATGGTATAGCTGGGACCTAAGGTAGCACTATGACCAATTTTCTGAGGAACCTCCAGACTGATTTCCAGAATGGTTGTACCAGTCTGCAATCCCACCAACAATGGAGGAGTGTTCCTCTTTCTCCACATCCTTGATAGCATCTGCAGTCACCTGAGTTTTTGATCTTACCAATTTTGACTGGTGGGAGGTGTAATCTAAGGATTGTTTTGATTTGAATTTCCCTTTGCTCATTTTTAAGCTAGACTTTTGTGTTCTTTACCTGACATTGCTGCCATTTTAACATCTTTGGATTCCATTTCTGTAGAATTATTAAGTTTTGAAGAAATCATGTTGCTTTGCTCTCTCTTATTTCTTATATTTCAAAGTTACAATTTGTTCACATTTATTGTGGAGAATATCTCTATTTGGGGGTCTTATCACTGGGATGCGTCTCCTTGGAAAATAGATCAAAGGTAAATAGTATACCACTGTCAACACAAAATACAGAATTCTCACGTGAAAAGAGGATAAAAGACAGTGTGGTCTGGAGCCATATGTGAGTGACTGTGGCCTGGGACATTTGAATCCGGGTTACCCCACGTTCTGTATTCCAGTTTCATGGCATTTTTATAGTAACAGAACAAAGAAAGTTATAAATATAAGCATTTACAAACACATTGATGAAAATCCCAGAGAAGCAAGTTCTGTCATACAGCTGCAGATGCTATCTGATGACATTCTCAGCTTTCGGGTTGATAGAAGCTAGTGACCTGGAAATTGATAAAGATTTTTTAAATCTTTGAATCACAGAATGTCCTATAAAGAGGTGGCAAGAAATGGCCATTCAGGGAACTCAAAGGGGGTTCAGGCTAGCCCAAGAAAAAGTAAAATTAAGTTCTGGACCTGCTGCACCCCACCCTCTCCACCCCACTGCAGTTCTCACCAGCCCCATAGTCTTTGCAGACACAATTTCTTTCTTGGAATTTCCATTCATGATAAGTACAGAGAAGAAAATGGCAGAGATAATGGAAGATAAATATGAATGGAGTTAAATATGTATAAAAGTAAAAGTGACAAAAACCTTTGAGACAAGGAAAGGGAAAAGGAGAGGGGTCAAGAGAAGCAGAAAAGTATATGAGGGGGAGAAAAAGGAATAGGCTACCAAAGTATGTTGCAAATAAAGGAACATGCAAAACTAAAGCCGACGAAATGATATAAAATACCAAAAAGAACAAAATGGAAAGAAAGCCTGGTTTTGTTTGTTTTGTTTTTTCTTTGTTTTCAAAGACAAGGGATTAAAAAAGCTATTTTCCATCTCCTTTAATATTGCAGCCAGAGGAGCTGTGAGTCATAGTACGAGCCTATTAGTCCATAATGTTTAGGCTGGTTGGGCATGTAGCCAGGCAAGTGTCAGTTGACACCCCCATGCTGCATTCTCTTTAGAAGCTTTATTTCTTTGTGTTGGGGAACTGCTGTTGGCCCAAATGACCTTTATGGCCTGTGTCTCTGGAAGGGTTCCACTCATTCCAGAAAACCCCCGAGGTTAATCATGCAGAGGACAGCAAACTTCCAAACATAAACAGGATACAAGTCTTCCCTGAGAGGGATGTATTATTTTGTCTATGGGTTTTAGGACTTTGAGATATGCCCTGTAACCACTTACTAGAACATTCAAGCAATTATTCAGAACTCTGTCCTGCTAAGCACTAAACAATCCAGGTCAGCAGCGCAGGCCTGGGGGTGACAATCTGCCTGCTTCAGCTTGGAGCTCTCTGCTTCAGAGCAGACCGGGAACAGAGCAGGCAACAGAGCAGGCAACACCCAGATCACAGAGCACTCTCCATCCCAAGGCTCTGGGAACCTACACCTCTCCCTCGATCCATGCTCACCCACCTTCCTCTCTATGAAAGCCTATTTTGGCATCCCCTTCCAGCCCTTGCAACAGGATGTTCCTCCAATCTCCTCAGTTATGGTTGTTTTGTTCTCAGGTCTGAGAGGGTAACTCGATTTTATCACGCCTCCAGATGTAGGAAGTTGCTTTCCTCCTCTCTCCTCCCCACTTCAAGGCTAGCCTATACGCAGGTCCCACCAAACCCCACCATGACTTGGAGATGACTGTGGGTTTCTTCTGCATCTAGGACTGGCAATCCTGCCAGGCCCACATTGTGGTTGAGGCTTTGCCAGCTACCTCAACCCACAAAGCTGGGGTTGGAAGTGAGTGCTGCTGCCATGTTGTTTTCCCATTCCTCTCCTCTCTTCTCTGTCTCAAGCCCTTTCTTGACCCCTATTGTTCTTTCTGCACTTGACAGTTTGGAATTTCGCATTGTCTTGACTCTTCTCTTCCATGGATCCCCACATTCTCTTTCTTCATCTCACCTTAGAATTCCTATTTTCAATATTTTTTTCAGCAAAGTCCTTACTATTTTCCAAAAACAGTTGCACTAGTTTATATTACAGCCAACGCTGTGTAAGATGTCCTCTTTTCCCATCCTCGCCAGCACTCACTACGCGTCACGTTTATGATAACCGCTACACAAGCAGGCGTGTAGTCATATCTCACTGTAGTGTGGACTTCAATTTCTGTTGCCTCACTTGCCATGTCGAACCTCTTTTTCAGCCATCACAGCCTATTTCTTTGTCTTCTTTGATAAATGTTCAAGTCCTTTGACTATTTTTAATACAGGTATTGTTTTCCATTTTTTTAAAAGATTGATTTGGTACATTTTATATTAGCCCCTTGTGATGAGTGATCTTGACTGCCAACTTGATTGGTTTGAGAAATACCCAGGATGTCAGTAAAACATACCTTGGGTGGGGTCTGGGAACAGAAGTCAATGGAGTATTAACTAAGGGAGAAGACCCTTCCTGACTGTGGGCAGCTCCAGTCCCTGCATGCTTGCAGCCCAGGTAGAAGTAAAAGCAAAAACGTATCCTCCTACCGTTCCCTCAGCCCTTGATAATTGACATGCTATGAGCTACCTGCCACACTCTCCCACGGTAAGAGATGGGAGCCCCTGAAACAGCAAGCTAAGGAAACCTTTTCTCTTCAACTAGTTTATATCAGATGGTTTGTCACAGGGACAAGCATCTACTAATCCCCTTAACTCTGTAAATGAGTTGTCTTTGGCACTCCCTTCACTCCGTTGACTGTTTGCCTTTCTTTGGGTGACTTTTAGCTTGATACAATCCCATTACCTCTTTTTGCATTTGTAGTCTATGCTTTTGGGGTCCTAGTAATCTCTGCCTAATGTCAGAGGCCTGCCTGTTAACTTCCCTTCCTTCCTTCCTTCCTTCCTTCCTTCCTTCCTTCCTTCCTTCCTTCCTTCCTTCCTTCCTTCCTTTTTCCTGTCTCTTTGTCTTAGTCAGGGTCTCACTAGAAGGTCCTGACTAGCCTAGAGCTAACCTCAAATTTACAGAGAGAGTAAATTGCCTCTTTCTCCCAAGTTCTAGGATTAAAGACTTGTACCACTCTAAACTTCTCTCTGGTGTGTTTGATTGATTGGTTTTGACCACTTTTTTCCAAAACAATCAACTGACCATAGAGATGTGGGTTGGTCGCTGGGCTCCCTGCCCTATTTCATGAGTGACTTAAGCTCAGACAACTTTTGATTTGCTAATTGTCTCCTTCCACCTCTCTTCCCTGCCACCATCCATATGCACAATCAGATATGCAGAATTTCCTGTCATCTGCTTCCTCAAAAGACAGTATAATTCCATCTGTGTGAAAATGCACACAGGGTCTGGGCCTTCCTGTCTATGGCTCTATGTTCTGTACTTGTTGGGCCAGGCTGTAAGGGAGCTAGAACTCAAGCCTCAGATGAGTTCAAGACACATCACACATTCAAAATCAGAAACCCGGGGCCCACGGCATCATGAGATCCAAAGTACCTATAAACTGGAAAAAAGTGCTAAACAAAAATACTACTGCACTCACAAATTAGTAAGTAGATATGTGTTATTTAGTAATTTCATGGAAAATATAGAACAAATGAAAGTACTGGAACTTAATGTGACTGTCTGACACAAAAGAAGCCACCTTAGAATTTTAAATGTAGTATCGAATGTACATGAGTTACGAGTGTGTGAGTTAATTGGGGAAGAGTCCGTGAAAGGTCTCTTCCTTGGTAGGTTTTCAGCTCTGGGGGAACAGAAGCAGATTGTAGGCAAGGTGGTGCCTCCAAACTAGAGGTATGACACACACCCAAGTGACTGCTGTTTATGTACTGAAAATAGATTCAGATGTTGTAGGATGGATCAAATGCAAGTGTGCCTTTTGCTAGAGCGTTACAGGGGCTTTTGCAGAAGGTATTAATCACCTCGAAGGGTGAGTACGCCATTGGATGACTCACAGGCTTCTCAGTGTGGGTCATTAATGCTATAAGCCATTCTGATGGGAGGGAGATAGAGCAAGCCAGAGAGAGATGAAAAGACAGAGACAGAGAGACAGACACACAGGGAGACACAGAGAGAGACAGAGTCCACATGTGCTTGTGTCAGCCACCCAACTGTCTACCTATGTAGGGGAATGGCTGATAGAGAGGATGAGGATCTAAAATGTAGGGGAAAGCAAACAGTGAGAAAATGGAAGAACTCAATAATGAGACACTGGAAAACAAACTGAGGCAGGTAGGTTGGCGCCAAGGCCAAGTTCAATGTGAATCACACAATGATGTGTTTATTAGGACAGACCTTCTATTAGACCTTGTTACAGGTGTTTAGAGTAACATAGTCATAAAGCAGTGTACTTGAAATTATGAGATCAAGTGTAAATTACTTAGAATATATGTATCAGGTGCTTAACAAAAGCTAAGCTGCGAAAACAGGGAATATGGGGTCATCGTTAATTAAAGTTCTAAGTTTTCTCTACAGCACAAAATCAGTCACTCAAAGTGATGTAGCCTGGGCTGGCACACCAAACTTACGTGAGATTGAGTAATCTGAGAACACCAGGGGGATTCTGCATACATACCCAGGCATATGTGAAAACATTTTCTCTCCTTTCCAGTATAAAAAACAATTCTGATTTCAGAAAACTTACGTAAACCTAGAATGTTTTTTCTGAACTCACCACACATGAAGAAAACATTTTCTTCTTACTATAGAGCCATTGTTTCAAGTCAGAGTTAGGTACTCTGTAAAAGTGTATAGTGCAGATAGTGTACCTTATACGAAGAAATTTTTAATTAAACATTTGACATAACATTTTATACTTATAAATAGTTCTATGGAGCTTTCTACTTTTCAGTCTAGGTTTTGGATATTATTTTGTTTAATTTCTAGAGATGTATAGGTAGCATAGTCATAAAGCAGTATAACTGGAATTATAAGATCAATTTTAATTATTCAGAATACACGCAGTAGGTAGTTAACAATAAACCTAGCTGAAAGATAGGCAATTTGTTTCTTTGGGGGCCTGTGTTTGTGTCTTTGTCCCTGTGAATGCCAGAAGACGACAGTGAATTCTTAAAATCCGTCATTCTTTTTTAAATTATATTTTTGAAGTTAACTAATGTATATATCAGATTATATTAATTGTACAAAATGTATACAAAGTACAGCTGCCATCCTTTCTATTTTTTAGAAAACGTAATGTCTAGTTATCTAGAAAGAAACACTACCCCTTCTTGGCGATTATGGAGGATTTAAGCATGGTTCAATCTAAGCAATTAATTTTACCGAACATTTAACGTAAGAATATGACATAGCTATTATCGTCGTCTTTGTAGATGGATGTACTCTAGGCCAGGAGAAAATCAGCGCCTTACTCAAAGCAGCATAGTCATCTTAAGTTCCAAGCTTGCAATGCACCCACAAAGCTGTTGCACATGTATAGCTCAGCAGGCGTCACTGTGTTTGGCAAGGCAAGGCTTTCAAGCCTTAAGGAACCATGAGAATGGTTTTCAGTCTCCACCACCTCCTGAGCCTCCTTGTACTGTCAATTGTACCCACGTCATATCCTCTCCTTCTTGAGAGTTTCATTTCCTGATGATGAGGCCTAGCGCGGTGGTCAGAAAGTTCAACCACCCATAGATGATCTTCATAATACTGTGGCCTTGCAATAACTTCACCTTCTCTTTTGTGGTGATCCTGCATCATGTTCGATCCGCACTACGGTCGCCTTCCTCCCCTCCTATCACCACGCATCCTCAGTAACTGAAACCATCCACAACCGTGTTGTCAAGCATCCCACTCTCTAACCAAAGCAGGGCTTCTCCATGCGTTTGGACCCCATGACCCTGTAATGTTATTTTTCTTCAGTTACATTTTATCCTTTCCTTTAGTGCTGTTTCATTGTTCATAAAACTCACCCACTGGACACATCCTCAATCCCATTGTCCACATCGCTCCTTTTTCTTACTACCCTGGTAAAAAATATAAAACCCAATTAAAAAAACATTTCTGCAGAGCCTATGCTCCCACACAGGCAGCTGATGGGGCTGGAGAACCCACACACTCTGACAGTGACTACCCCGCCTGGGCTCCCAAAGCTGTGTAGCATCAAAAGGCATTCCCAACCCCAAGCCCTCTCCATTTCTGGGACATCTATTTCATACCTTGTCTCCTCAGCTTTCCACACCTCCTCCTTGTCCTCACTCTTAGTTGACGACACTGCTTCCTCTTTCTCCAAGAGAAATAGAAGCAATCAGAAGAGAATATCCGCAAGCGCCCACAAATACACCAACCCACACACTTGCATCTGTGCCCAGATACTCGTCCTCACTTCTGTTGCTGTGGGTAAACCATCTGTGCTCTCAACCAAGGCCAGCCACTCCTATGAGCCTTAGAGACTATCCTCACCCTTCCTCTGAAAGACTTGCAGATATATGTCTTTTGTTCCATTGTCTTCTACAACCCTTCCCATTGGGTTCCCTTCCCCCATCACAAACATGTGTGCATGTGAGTGCATACATACTTGTACATGCACACACACACACACACACACACACACACACACACACACATGAACACATTTTCAGAGTCTTTATTTTCATCCTGATTGCCTTCCCAGCTACTGTTCAAATACTCTTCTTCCATTTATACAAACAAGCTTTTAAGAATTATCCATGTCTCACCCTTTTGATTTCTAAGGCCTCTCTAGAAATTATTGAAATGACAACCATCACCACCACCTTTCCCAAGCTAGGTTGAAAAGAATTGGCTTTCTCATCTATTGGCCAGATATTAGCTTCCCTCATTCCTCATCCATCAGACACTTCTTATAAAATGCTCCTGTGTGCACAAAATTCTTCGTTCATTTGGTTTTCTGATTTTCTTCCTATACTCCTAGCTATCTCTCTGTAGTCTTTCTTGGTTTTCAATAAAACTTTATTGAGCACCTGCATTGTACTAAGTAGTATTGTGATATGTCTATATGTATGAAGACAGACACAACTCCCTGGTGTTCATGATATGACTTGTTTTGAAAGAATAAAGTACTTCTATCCATACTGGGCTACTTTATTGGGTCCTTTTCTACCACTCTTCTCCATTCCAATCCCTTCCAACCCCCAACACTAGGTAGGCAAGTTTAGAGGGCAAAGTGAGTGTCGATCTCCTTAGACCACTTCCTGCTGATTGGAGGCATTGAGTTCCTTGGGGCAAGTCCAATCTTTGTCATCAGGATATCCAATTTCTTCCTCTGGTCTCATTTCTCACAACCACTAGACAAACCACAGTTAAAGGAGTTGGGATTAGCAGAGACAACAGCAGCTTCTCCAGGTTCTGGCATTTTTATAGCCTCTCAAGAGTCCCCAGAATTCCAGATGTAAACTATGTTCAGTTGGCAGAATCACACTCCTGCCAGAGCACAGGACAAATCATAGTCAGCTGCTATGGACAATCTTGAAGCAGCCCCATATCCCACACCAGAAGTTAAAACAAAAATGTATTCACCTAACTTTTTTTTAAGAAATCAAAAATTTCACTACAAGTAGCAAATAAATTAATAAACTTGGGGGTGCACAAAGGTCAGGAGATGTTGATGTTTTAACTTTTTTTTTTTATTAACTTGAGTATTTCTTATATACATTTCGAGTGTTATTTTCTTTCCTGGTATCCGGGCAAACATCCCCCTCCCCCCTCCCCTTCCTTATGGGTGTTCCCCTCCCAACCCTCCCCCCATTGCCGCCCTCCCCCCATAGACTAGTTCACTGGGGGTTCAGTCTTAGCAGGACCCAGGGCTTCCCCTTCCACTGGTGCTCTTACTAGGATATTCATTGCTACCTATGGGGTCAGAGTCCAGGGTCAGTCCATGTATAGTCTTTAGGTAGTGGCTTAGTCCCTGGAAGCTCTGGTTGCTTGGCATTGTTGTACTTTTGGGGTCTCGAGCCCCTTCAAGCTCTTCCAGTTCTTTCTCTGATTCCTTCAATAGGGGACCTATTCTCAGTTCAGTGGTTTGCTGCTGGCATTCGCCTCTATATTTGCTGTATTCTGGCTGTGTCTCTCAGGAGCGATCTACATCCGGCTCCTGTCGGTCTGCACTTCTTTGCTTCATCCATCTTGTCTAATTGGGTGGCTGTATATGTATGGGCCACATGTGGGGCAGGCTCTGAATGGGTGTTCCTTCAGTCTCTGTTTTAATCTTTGCCTCTCCCTTCCCTGCCAAGGGTATTCTTTTTCCTCATTTAAAGAAGGAGTGAAGCATTCACATTTTGATCATCCGTCTTGAGTTTCGTTTGTTCTAGGGATCTAGGGTAATTCAAGCATTTGGGCTAATAGCCACTTATCAATGAGTGCATACCATGTATGTCTTTCTGTGATTGGGTTAGCTCACTCAGGATGATATTTTCCAGTTCCAACCATTTGCCTACGAATTTCATAAACTCGTTCTTTTTGATAGCTGAGTAATATTCCATTGTGTAGATGTACCACATTTTCTGTATCCATTCCTCTGTTGAAGGGCATCTGGGTTCTTTCCATTTTCTGGCTATTATAAATAAGGCTGCGATGAACATAGTGGAGCACGTGTCTCTTTTATATGTTGAGGCATCTTTTGGGTATATGCCCAAGAGAGGTATAGCTGGATCCTCAGGCAGTTCAATGTCCAATTTTCTGAGGAACCTCCAGACTGATTTCCAGAATGGTTTTACCAGTCTGCAATCCCACCAACAATGGAGGAGTGTTCCTCTTTCTCCACATCCTCGCCAGCATCTGCTGTCACCTGAGTTTTGATCTTAGCCAATCGCACTGGTGTGAGGTGAAATCTCAGGGTTGTTTTGATTTGCATTTCCCTTATGACTAAAGATGTTGAACATTTCTTTAGGTGTTTCTCAGCCATTCGGCATTCCTCAGCTGTGAATTCTTTGTTTAGCTCTGAACCCCATTTTTTAATAGGGTTATTTGTTTCCCTGTGGTCTAACTTCTTGAGTTCTTTGTATATTTTGGATATAAGGCCTCTATCTGTTGTAGGATTGGTAAAGATCTTTTCCCAATCTGTTGGTTGCCGTTTTGTCCTAACCACAGTGTCCTTTGCCTTACAGAAGCTTTGCAGTTTTATGAGATCCCATTTGTCGATTCTTGATCTTAGAGCATGAGCCATTGGTGTTTTGTTCAGGAAATTTTTTCCAGTGCCCATGTGTTCCAGATGCTTCCCTAGTTTTTCTTCTATTAGTTTGAGTGTGTCTGGTTTGATGTGGAAGTCCTTGATCCACTTGGACTTAAGCTTTGTACAGGGTGATAAGCATGGATCGATCTGCATTCTTCTACATGTTGCCCTCCAGTTGAACCAGCACCATTTGCTGAAAATGCTATCTTTTTTTCATTGGATGGTTTTGGCTCCTTTGTCAAAAATCAAGTGACCATAGGTGTGTGGGTTCATTTCTGGGTCTTCAATTCTATTCCATTGGTCTATCTGTCTGTCTCTGTACCAATACCATGCAGTTTTTATCACTATTGCTCTGTAATACTGCTTGAGTTCAGGGATAGTGATTCCCCCTGAAGTTCTTTTATTGTCGAGGATAGCTTTAGCTATCCTGGGTTTTTTGTTATTCCAGATGAATTTGCAAATTGTTCTGTCTAACTCTTTGAAGAATTGGATTGGTATTTTGATGGGGATTGCATTGAATCTGTAGATTGCTTTTGGTAAAATGGCCATTTTTACTATATTAATCCTGCCAATCCATGAGCATGGGAGATCTTTCCATCTTCTGAGGTCTTCTTCAATTTCTTTCCTCAGTGTCTTGAAGTTCTTATTGTACAGATCTTTTACTTGCTTGGTTAAAGTCACACCGAGGTACTTTATATTATTTGGGTCTATTATGAAGGGTGTCGTTTCCCTAATTTCTTTCTCGGCTTGTTTCTCTTTTGTATAGAGGAAGGCAACTGATTTATTTGAGTTAATTTTATACCCAGCCACTTTGCTGAAGTTGTTTATCAGCTTTAGTAGTTCTCTGGTGGAACTTTTGGGATCACTTAAATATACTATCATGTCATCTGCAAATAGTGATATTTTGACTTCTTCTTTTCCGATCTGTATCCCTTTGATCTCCTTTTGTTGTCTGATTGCTCTGGCTAGAACTTCAAGAACTATATTGAATAAGTAGGGAGAGAGTGGGCAGCCTTGTCTAGTACCTGATTTTAGTGGGATTGCTTCAAGTTTCTCTCCATTTAGTTTAATGTTAGCAACTGGTTTGCTGTATATGGCTTTTACTATGTTTAGGTATGGGCCTTGAATTCCTATTCTTTCCAGGACTTTTATCATGAAGGGGTGTTGAATTTTGTCAAATGCTTTCTCAGCATCTAATGAAATGATCATGTGGTTCTGGTCTTTCAGTTTGTTTATATGATGGATCACGTTGATGGTTTTCCGTATATTAAACCATCCCTGCATGCCTGGGATGAAGCCTACTTGATCATGGTGGATGATTGTTTTGATGTGCTCTTGAATTCGGTTTGCCAGAATTTTATTGAGTATTTTTGCGTCGATATTCATAAGGGAAATTGGTCTGAAGTTCTCTTTCTTTGTTGTGTCTTTGTGTGGTTTAGGTATAAGAGTAATTGTGGCTTCGTAGAAGGAATTCGGTAGGGCTCCATCTGTTTCAATTTTGTGGAATAGTTTGGATAATATTGGTATGAGGTCTTCTATGAAGGTTTGATAGAATTCTGCACTAAACCCGTCTGGACCTGGGCTCTTTTTGGTTGGGAGACCTTTAATGACTGCTTCTATTTCCTTAGGAGTTATGGGGTTGTTTAACTGGTTTATCTGTTCCTGATTTAACCTCGATACCTGGTATCTGTCTAGGAAATTGTCCATTTCCTGAAGATTTTCAAATTTTGTTGAATATAGGTTTTTATAGTAAGATCTGATGATTTTTTGAATTTCCTCCGAATCTGTAGTTATGTCTCCCTTTTCATTTCTGATTTTGTTAATTTGGACACACTCTCTGTGTCCTCTCGTTAGTCTGGCTAAGGGTTTATCTATCTTGTTGATTTTCTCAAAGAACCAACTTTTGGTTCTGTTGATTCTTTCTATGGTCCTTTTTGTTTCTACTTGGTTGATTTCAGCTCTGAGTTTGATTATTTCCTGCCTTCTACTCCTCCTGGGTGTATTTGCTTCTTTTTGTTCTAGAGCTTTTAGGTGTGCTGTCAAGCTGCTGACATATGCTCTTTCCTGTTTCTTTCTGCAGGCACTCAGCGCTATGAGTTTTCCTCTTAGCACAGCTTTCATTGTGTCCCATAAGTTTGAGTATGTTGTATCTTCATTTTCATTAAATTCTAAAAAGTTTTTAATTTCTTTCTTTATTTCTTCCTTGACCAGGTTATCATTGAGTAGAGCATTGTTCAATTTCCACGTATATGTGGGCATTCTTCCCTGATTGTTATTGAAGACCAGTTTTAGGCCGTGGTGGTCCGATAGCACGCATGGGATTATTTCTATCTTTCTGTACCTGTTGAGGCCCGTTTTTTGACCAATTATATGGTCAATTTTGGAGAAAGTACCATGAGGAGCTGAGAAGAAGGTATATCCTTTTGCTTTAGGATAGAATGTTCTATAAATATCCGTTAAGTCCATTTGGCTCATGACTTCTCTTAGTCTGTCTACATCACTGTTTAATTTCTGTTTCCATGATCTGTCCATTGATGAGAGTGGGGTGTTGAAATCTCCCACTATTATTGTGTGAGGTGCAATGTGTGTTTTGAGCTTAAGTAAGGTTTCTTTTACGTATGTAGGTGCCCTTGTATTTGGGGCATAGATATTTAGGATTGAGAGTTCATCTTGGTTGATTTTTCCTTTGATGAATATGAAGTGTCCTTCCTTATCTTTTTTGATGACTTTTAGTTGGAAATTGATTTTATTTGATATTAGAATGGCTACTCCAGCTTGCTTCTTCTGACCATTTGCTTGGAAAGTTGTTTTCCAGCCTTTCACTCTGAGGTAGTGTCTGTCTTTGTCTCTGAGGTGTGTTTCCTGTAGGCAGCAGAATGCAGGGTCCTCGTTGCGTATCCAGTTTGTTAATCTATGTCTTTTTATTGGGGAGTTGAGGCCATTGATATTGAGAGATATTAAGGAATAGTGATTATTGCTTCCCGTTATATTCATATTTGGATGTGAGGTTATGTTTGTGTGCTTTCATTCTCTTTGTTTTGTTGCCAAGACGATTAGTTTCTTGCTTCTTCTAGGGTATAGCTTGCCTCTTATGTTGGGCTTTACCATTTATGATCCTTTGTAGTGCTGGATTTGTAGAAAGATATTGTGTAAATTTGGTTTTGTCATGGAATATCTTGGTTTCTCCATCAATGTTAATTGAGAGTTTTGCTGGATACAGTAACCTGGGCTGGCATTTGTGTTCTCTTAGGGTCTGTATAACATCAGTCCAGGATCTTCTGGCCTTCATAGTTTCTGGCGAGAAGTCTGGTGTGATTCTGATAGGTCTCCCTTTATATGTTACTTGACCTTTTTCCCTTACTGCTTTTAATATTCTTTCTTTATTTTGTGCGTTTGGTGTTTTGACAATTATGTGACGGGAGGTGTTTCTTTTCTGGTCCAATCTATTTGGAGTTCTGTAGGCTTCTTGTATGTCTATGGGTATCTCTTTTTTTAGGTTAGGGAAGTTTTCTTCTATGATTTTGTTGAAGATATTTACTGGTCCTTTGAGCTGGGAGTCTTCACTCTCTTCTATACCTATTATCCTTAGGTTTGATCTTCTCATTGAGTCCTGGATTTCCTGTATGTTCTGGACCAGTAGCTTTTTCTGCTTTACATTATCTTTGACAGTTGAGTCAATGATTTCTATGGAATCTTCTGCTCCTGAGATTCTCTCTTCCATCTCTTGTATTCTGTTGGTGAAGCTTGTATCTACAGCTCCTTGTCTCTTCTTTTGGTTTTCTATATCCAGGGTTGTTTCCATGTGTTCTTTCTTGATTGCTTCTATTTCCATTTTTAATTCCTTCAACTGTTTGATTGTGTTTTCCTGGAATTCTTTCAGGGATTTTTGCGATTCCTCTCTGTAGGCTTTTACTTGTTTATTAATGTTTTCCTGTGCTTCCCTAAGTGTGTTCATGTCTTTCTTGAAGTCCTCCAGCATCATGATCAAATATGATTTTGAAACTAGATCTTGCTTTTCTGGTGTGTTTGGATATTCCATGTTTGTTTTGGTGGGAGAATTGGGCTCCGATGATGGCATGTAGTCTTGGTTTCTGTTGCTTGGGTTCCTGCGCTTGCCTCTCGCCATCAGATTATCTCTAGTGTTACTTTGTTCTGCTATTTCTGACAGTGGCTAGACTGTCCTATAAGCCTGTGTGTCAGGAGTGCTGTAGACCTGTTTTCCTCTCTTTCAGTCAGTTATGGGGACAGAGTGTTCTGCTTTCGGGCGTGTAGTTTTTCCTCTCTACAGGTCTTCAGCTGTTCCTGTGGGCCTGTGTCTTGAGTTCACCAGGCAGCTTTCTTGCAGCAGAAAATTTGGTCTTACCTGTGGTCCCGAGGCTCAGGTTCGCTCGTGGGGTGCTGCCCAGGGGCTCTCTGCAGTGGCAGCAACCAGGAAGACCTGTGCCGCCCCTTCCGGGAGCTTCAGTGCACCAGGGTTCCAGATGGTCTTTGGCTTTTTCCTCTGGCGTCCGAGATGTGTGTGCAGGGAGTAGTCTCTTCTGGTTTCCCAGGCCTGTCTGCCTCTCTGAAGGTTTAGCTCTCCCTCCCACGGGATTTGGGTGCAGAGAACTGTTTATCCGGTCTGTTTCCTTCAGGGTCCGGTGGTGTCTCTGATGTTTTAACTTTAAATAAGAGGTCAGTGAAAACTCACTGTAATGAAGACCCAAAGAGGCAAATATATTCCCTGGGAGGTCTTTGCTCTGACTTTCCATAAGGAACTTTCTCTCTCAGGTGCTATTCCTGTTTCCCTCCTCCTCATCTTCTCTGGGCCTTCACTAGACCTCCCTTCTCGACAGTGTGGGATCTCTGTTCCTGTTGAACCATTTTGGTAACTGAAGGCATGTTGATAATGCAGGTTTGTCTGTTCCCATGCTATTTTACCAGTTCTTATAGATTTTGAAGTTCACTATGTATGTTCAATCTCTGGATTGACATTCTTCTAGTAATATGGGACTCTGATCATCAGTAAATTCATATTGTGGCAACTTATGGTACTTAACAGAATTTTTCAGTTAGTGTCTCCTGTTGTATTTTACACTCCACAAATTCCAGCCTCTCTATTTTCCTAATGTTTAGATGTATCTCTTATAAAACTCTTCCCTTTTCATTTTGTCTCCATCCACATACAAATATGCTGTTTTATCTTTCATTTTAACCTGATTTTGTTCGTCCCTCTGATCTGGCCCTCTCAGTCCTTTATCTAATAAACTTATACAATTTTTATTTACTTGTACATATTCTGTATCTGATGTTTTAAAATCACTTGACTATTTCCTCTTTGTTCCCTTTGTTGCCTTTTTTGTTATTTACTTTTCCTGGCATTTCCCTTCCTCCCTCCCTCTCTTCTATTCTAAAGAATAGGGAGCTTCTATTCTTGTAGCTTTCTTGAGACAAAGTTTCATTTTGCAGCTCAGGTTCAAACTTACAGCAATCCCAGGTCCTGGCCTAGGTGGCAGCCACCATTGGCCCCAGCATAGTTTGTTTCATTTCCTCTATAGCTTTTCCTCTACTAAGTTGAAATTATCGATTACAGGTATGCTGTGGTCATCCTTGAAGCTCAACCATAGATATTTAATAGTGTGGAAAATCACTGTTTTAACCATGTCTGATCACTGTGAGAAACACGACTCCTTCTTACTCACATACTCCTGTTCATTATTGGATGCCTGGCTTTATCTTGGCTCTGTTCTTCACTCTTGGTAGCTAGTACCTTATGTTGGTGAATTTTACTCCTCTTGTCCCCTAGAGTATTTGTTACAAGCTGCTCTTTGCCATCCTTAAGGGATCCTGCCTTCATCAAGGAGAACCATTTCCACTCTCTCATCTTGTTCACATTCTGAAGCCCAAAGTCACAGAGCACTAAATTAATGTCTGCCCTGGATGGTCTGGTTTTTATATTTTGTTCTTGCTTACAGCTTGTGATCTATTTTGGATTGCATTTTCCTAACAGTTGGGACAGATGAACAGTTTTAAGTTTTGCTGGGTATCCAGTGGTTTTACAGTCATAGGATGTTTCCCAAGAATAAGCAGTGTATGTGAGCTGTAGAACCTCCTTCACATATGAGTGGAATGTAAAGAATTTCCCTAGTGGAATGGATATTAAAATTGTCAGATACAACAAACGAGAGGTAGGCGTGAAGGCACAGAATCCTCAGAAGCACTTGAAGGCAGTTTCAACCAAACCCATATGCCATGGAGGTATGTCTGCATGGTGAGAAGCTAGGAGAGTGACTACACTACCCACCACTGACAGCCTTCCTGAGAACAGCCCCGTCTTTTCTTTCCTCCTGGGATCAAATACCCTTCCATCTGGTGTGAATGACTCGTGTGGTGTGTGGTGTGTGGTGTGTGGTGTGTGGTGTGTGGTGTGTGGTGTGTGGTGTGTGGTGTGTGGTGTGGTGTGTGTGGTGTGTGGTGTGTGTGTGTGTGTGTTTATCTCATACCTAAAGACTTCAAAACATAATATAGAAAAATATATCAGGATTAATAGTTTGGACTAAAGTTCGGGATAAGTTAACATGCCTGGTGTGTAGTAAAGCATGTATGAACCTTAAGGTCTTTCATTGCTTATGATTTGTTCATTTGTGTGCATACACACACTTGTGCACATGTGGAGGTCAGAGGGTAACTTGTGGGGGTCCTCCTTCCTTTTCCTCTGTCAGGCGGTTTCAACTATCAAACTCCAGGGGCTAGAGTTTCTGGCAAGTGAAGTGCTCTTACCTGCTGAGCTATCTTGCAAATTTATATTCTATTACTTCATTTTTAATTTATATTCTAAATTCTTTTAATTTTAGTTCACATCCTAACTGCTTTTATTAGTCCACTAATGCAAATATATGTCTCTTGTTTCTCTGCTTCTCTTCCCACTGTACCAGTGAATAATACTTAATAGAAGTAATACTAATCTGAATTGCTTGCCTCGGAGGGTTAGTGTATCAATGACTTATACGATATTACTTATTCTGGTATATGGAAATTTGCTCAGAGTGAGAAAATTGATATAAGCTTCATCTACCTCACTCTTTCTTTTTGTGTGTGTGAGAAATGGGCTTGGGGTGGTGGCAAAGGTGTATTCTTTTTATAAATAAGTGTGTGACTGGTAAAATACACAGTAGACAAAGGAAAATTAGCAGTAACCTGAAGACATGGAAAGCTCCTGAGAAACATTGGTGAACATCACCTTTGATCTCCTCTCTCTGCTGGGGCTCGCTTTCTGCACTCTGGGGAAATTTTCTACCAGGACTTTATTTTCAAAGTATATTGCAATTGGCAAATAGTATTCAAAGTAGCTCTCACACATTCAATTTGGAAATAACAGCAGAAAAGCTAATCCCTGTTACTGCTAAGGGGTTAAGTTTGTTGTGCTCAGTTTTCAGAAAAGTAAAAAGAAAGAAAAGAAAAAGAAAACGCATCTCACGGTTGTTCCTGCAGTGACTACACAGTCCTCGGATCATACACCTTTAAAAGGTCTGAATGCGTTGCTGGGCAAGTGTCATGTGTGTTGAAAGATGCCGTGCTTGTTAGACACTCCAGCAGAGCAGCGTCTCCACAGTCATGGATTGCTGTTCTAGGTAAAAGCCTGTGACAGGCGCAGGCTGCATGAGAAGGTGGCAGCAGGGACAAATTGTTGAATACATTGACTCATCAGTACAGCCGGAAAATTATGCTTCTCAGCCTCTTGTTTCCTCGTTTAAAAAATGTTTTTTTAAAAAATTGCATATTAGGATCTGCTCCAAAATACAGATGCCCACAAAAGAGCATTCCATGAAATCTACCGGACCAGATCTGTCAATGGGATCCCAATGCCTCCCGATCAGCTAGAGGACATGGCCGAGAGGTAAGAGAATGATTATTTTTTTTTATGAAGGCTCTTTTATTTAAAAAAAATGTTAGATGGATGCATTTGTATTCTTGTGCACATTTTCCTTTTCCAAATGAATTGTTATAATTTTAACAGGAATGCTTGCATTTGGTAAATGCAAAGTGGGTTCCCACACAGACGCTAAGAGTGCCAACATTTCTAATATATTATTAACTGGAGAGAGTGAGTTGGAATGTTCCCACAGCCTGCAGATCACAGAAACGCTTTCCTCATCATAGGCTGTATTTTTATTCAATACTGTAAGGAACATTATGTAACATTGCAAAAACAGCTTATAAGAGAAACAGATGAGAGATGTGTTAGCAGGGAAGCGAAATAAATCAAAGGCTTCCATCGGTCGTTTTCTCTCAGAACCTTGAGCTAAGAAAAGAATCGGTTCCCCTGGCCGAGAGCAGGGAGAGTTTAGAAGGCTGCTGTGTAACAGGTTCGGCCAGCCTTCTTCGGTTACTATTAGTTACATCCTGTGAATTCTGTCTATTCCTAGGTTTCATTTTGTGTCCTCCACATCCGAGTTGCATTTAATGAAAATGGAGTTTCTCGAACTGAAGTACCGTCTACTGTCCCTGCTGGTCCTCGCTGAGTCAAAGCTGAAGTCTTGGATCATCAAGTATGGGCGGCGAGAGTCCGTGGAGCTGCTGCTGCAAAGCTATATCGTGAGTCCCTGGTGCTCTGACACAGGTCCAGCTTGAATTTAAGTGCAGCAACACGGGTGTGTGAAGTGGCTTGGGTCTGAGGTGTGGAGCTTTTCCAAGCACCTAGAATATTAGCTTAGATTCTTCAAAATTTGTTGTTGCAAATCCTTGACTTTGGAGAGTTCCCATTAGTAATTGAATTGGACTCTAGTGAAGGGGGTTTATTAATTACAAAATGTTTTTTTATACTCTCCTTTAGCTGCAGCCCCATTAGTCCCTTAAAACAGAACTATTGTACTCATAGGCTACCTTCCTGTCCTCAAAGCTCCCAGTGTGAATAAATAGGGAATTATTTTCAGTTTTGCACATGGAGACCATTAGTGTGTTAGATTTGCAGCATGAGCCTCCTTCCTGGACTTTGCTGTGCCTGTATATGTCCACGCACTGGGCAGGTTTGTCTATAAACCTCCTTCCAACTTAATTTTTAAATATTATCATGTGCTGAAGGTATTGGTCTAGATAGTCCTAATTCTATCTGGAAGAGTAGCCCTGAATTAATTAAAGAATGTGGCTGGTCCATTTAAATATAGTCAATAGAGTGTGTTTAATAAAATCAGTTTACTTCCTCTTAGTCAACTGTTCATGCACTCGCACAAATTATTGGCAACATTTGATTGAAAATATTCATACTCAGGGCATCCCTGTTCTCTGATATACGTTTAAACTCAGGTTCTAAGCTATAAAAGTAAACTTAACACACTAGCTTGTTACAATCTGACAAATCACAGTAACTTAGAGTATGTGCTGGAATTCATATTAAAACTGTGTCTTTCTTGTAAGCACCCATTTTGGACCCATAATCAGCCTTGTTACACCTTAATTTTGTTCTTTAACTGATTTGTGAACTACAGAAATTGGAAAACATTTACCCTGCCGCTCTTCTCTCTGGATTCAGTGCAGTGGTCTAGGAACCATTTGTTTAAAAAGCTGTGAACTGTGTTAGAATGTATTCATGTGTAGCTATTTTGGTAGGAAAAAGAAATCCATTTTTAAAATTCTAGTAACTGCTGTGGTCTCATAAATATTAAATGGAGGAATGGATTTATACCTTCAGTTCTAGCGATAGCAAATGGTGCACTGAGCACAGAACTTGACTACACAGTCTTCATCCTTTGTTCTAGCCATTTAGGAACAGCCAATCAGACTTAAGGACCTAATAGGACCGCTTTACCAAGTCGATGTTCCAAACCAATGGTATTAATAATTCTCCTCAAACTTCTCAAAAGATATATAAATAGAGAGTTAATGTTAATGTCAGCACTTCCTGCCCACTCCATAAAGTTAAAGAGTTCACTGAGATGCTAATTTCAAACTGCTTTGCAAATTTCATGTACAAGTAAAATGGACCATCATTCTACGTCCCCAGCAGGCTTCAGCATGCATTTACTCTACAAGTGAAGAGGACTTAGCCAAAGCTTCTATTAGTGGCTTTAAGGGCCCTTTTGGTGAATAATTTCAGTGACTGTGGGCCTCTGAGTACTTCCCTTTTCGCCTCCATGAAGACTCACTGAAGTCAACAGAGATGAAACACTGTGGAGCTGGCACTGGAATTTAAATGTCCCAACCCCATGCTCCAGGTGATGCAAAGGGCAAGAAACAGAGTCAGAACTTGAGTCTAGATGTTTCCATGTTAAAAAAAAAAAAAAGAATCTCGTATAAGCAACACTTGTCGATAAAAAAGGCCTATGGGCAATGAGCTGAGGTAGTAAACAGGAGCTGGGACACTGGCAGGAAGAGAGGATTCTGGGAAACAGAAAGAGGCGTGAAAGTGCAGAAACACAGAGGTCAGAAGCATGGGAGCTTAACAGCCACATAGATGAACACAGGATAGAATACAGAGGAGATTTGTCCCTTGTCCCACACTTGGATGCATGAAGCAGCCGAGAGGTAACTGACCATGTGAAAGTCATAGAATAGTTTGAATGGGTTACATGGCTAGTCAGGGAATGGAGCAAAGCTTGCAGTCTAGGTATTTATAAATAGTCTGAGAGTTGTCATTCCCATAGCAGGGACTGGAAAGAAGGAAAAAAACTGACTTATTTTTACATTTCTGAGTTAAAAGCCCTCACAGGCATGCAACACTAATACTCTCTAAATACAAGACTTGTGAAAAATAATTAACCAAAATACCATAATTAGACAATAGAAATCGACCAAAATATTGATGTCTATTGAACTGTAGTGAATCAAGGAATGATGTTCTCATAAATGTTAGTTCCTCTTGGTATGTTTAAAACTGGATAATATTTTATGCTTTTGCACCTGGAGAAGTTCAGTGGCCACTGATTCATCTGCGGGCTAGGCAACATGGTAGAAAGCCGGGGTGGGGGGCAGGGGAGGAGCATTGCCACAGGGAAGTGTGTTCTCATCACGTGTCAGTGATTCACTACCCATGGAACCTTTGTGAATGATTGACATTTCTGTGGTGCGTCTTTCATGAATTCCCCCCTTTTATCATGATGCCAGTAGCAGTAGAATACTGGATTCTTCTAGAACCCACACTTTGTGTACTGCCTTCCTTTTGTGTCACACTGCACTAGTGTCTCTCATCCTTCTGGGGCTTTCAGAGAAAACTCGCTCATTCCAGAATAGATTGTTTCAAAAATCCTGATGATCGTCAATAAAACCATGAATTCAGTTATTTAAATATAACCCTTTTCTTCCTCACTTAAAAACATAAACACGGCACGTTACTGTGTTTTATAATAAACGAAATAATACTGAGGCCACGGAGACTCCAAGATTAGCTTTCTCGGTGCCGACATTTAACCTGATATGAATCACACGCAGAGAAAAAGGCAGTACATGTTTTAGGGGTTGGGAAATTACAGATAACGCTTCCTAGCTGAGCTATGAGCTGACAAGGACTTTAAGTTTTTGATAAGCAAATGCCTTTATGGTTGTTTTGAAAACAATTAGACCAATTGTGGGTCACTGAAACGGCTCAGCAGGTAAACTCTCGACATCAAGTCTGAGTACAATCCCACGTGACTGACAAGGAGAACCAACTCCCACACAAACTGTCCTCTGAGGTTTGCATGTATACCAAGGCATGTATATGCTGAAATGCAAAGCACACATGCAAATAAATAAATCTAATGTTTTTTAAAGAAGCATTTAAATGTTAGATTGTATGTTATTGATCAGTTGTTACAGAAGACATTGGTTATTGATGTCAGAATTGTTTACAGTGCTCTTGCTAGTAAACATGGGCCACCCTGTCCATTTAAACATTTCTATTTTTCATATGCAAGAAAGGCAATTTCTTGGAATTGTGGGGATTTCAAGTCCAACATAAATAACACAAATACCTCACCATTCACAACAATTTTTAATGTAAATGGACAGCCCTAATAAAATTTAAAGGACTTATAATTAACTGGTTTAGCTAGCTTGCTGCAATGAATGAGTTTCCATTTATTACATCTGTACAGTATAGGCAGAAATGTTCTCACCTCTAATATTTTGGTTTTAATATTATAAGTGGTGACAATTTTTCTTATCATCCACACTAATCATCCACTTGATTCCACAACCCAGTTCTAACCACATTAGTAATAAAGCAAGTTAACCACGTCCTTGTAATTTAAAATGTGCATTTTCCTGAGAGACGTGCCTAGCACAGTAAAAGGGAGGTTGAGCAAGCTCCAGTGGAAGTGGCTGCCCTAGACAAGCTGCTGTTCAGTGGCTTCTCCGAAGTTAGGAGGGAAAGAGAAAAGCCCAATCACTGGGACCAGGAAAAGTTTGAAATAACAAATAGGATTTTTGTTTGTTTTGTTTTGTTTTTTCGGAGCTGGGGACCAAACCCAGGGCCTTGCGCTTGCTAGGCAAGTGCTCTACCACAGAGCTAAATCCCCAACCCCTACAAATAGGATTTTTAAAAATTAATTGTCGAATTGTTCTGATAGGAAAGTTCAATGAAAATGAATTCTTTGGTTTTATTATTATCTCCCATCCTATTTTTAGGCCCCAGACAAAGCTAGAAATTAATTCACTTGTAATTAATTTGCTAATTAATCAGGCAAAGGATATTTTTAGCAACCGAGGCACCGTGGCTGCCACTCTCTAGCCTTCGTGAATCCTAGCTTCTTGCAGTTTGCATCACCGCTACAGAGACGACATTTCACTCTGTCAGGTGCCAATGCTTCTTCAATTGCTCAAACACCATTTTCAGTGTTAAATATAATATTCTATTTTTAAACCAAAATGTCCTTCTTGTTTGGTTAGAATGCTTCCCAATTTAAGGTCTAGTAAAGTATTCCTTCCCTACTTTGGGAATAAGAGTAGCACCTAGACTAAATAAGGAATTTTCTGGACTACTATTGTTATACTCTACTCTCAGCCAAACAAAAAAGCCTACTAAAGGCATTCAATAAAATTATCTCAGAAGCCTCCTGGACCATGGAATTCATAGCTTTCTGTATTCACTTTATTTCTAGAGAATAATTTATAAATGCTCTGTAAATATGAAATAGTCCTCACTATAGTTACTATTTAATAATATAATTGCATCTTATATAATGTATATAATTATACATTACATATAATTATATATCTAGTTTTATTTATTATGTCTATCTATAAAACCAGATAGTTATATATAATTTTATCATGGTAGTCTATTTATATTATTATATTTATATATATATCCTATATATAATTAAGGCACCACTTATGATGTTGAAACAAAAATATTACAAGTGGTGCCTTAACTCTTCTTATCATCCACACTAATAATACATTTGATTCTATAACCCAGTTTTAGCCACATTTTTAATAAACTAAATTACATGGCTTTAATTTAAATATGCATATAAATAAATAAATATTTATAATATATAGTGTATATTAATATTCTCGACATATAATATGTTATAATCCATACAGATAACATAATTATTATAATTAATACATTATCATATAATATATAATATAAGGTTTTATATTGGGAAAAGATAAATCGTGGTAAAGATCTAGGAATGTCCATGATACTGTTTTATAAGCCGTTTTCACCTCTGCATGAAACAGCAGTCGGCATACTACACAGGGCTGCCAGCACACAGGGCTGCCAGCACACAGGGCTGCCAGCACACAGGGCTGCCAGCACACTGGGCAAGGCTGGGCACTGGGCAAGGCTCGGGTTTATAAAGCATAATTGTGCATTTTATCACCGTGATGGGTCCTCTTAACTGTTTTAATTGATTACACTCTTTAAAATGTATTCTGCTAGTAGGAGAACTGAAGGAGGTTTTGGAGACACACATTGCTGGCTCTAACTGTACTAATTTTCTACTTGGAGTAGAAGTACAATCTTTTGAATGGTGTGAAGGAAGGACTTGAGCATTAATAAAAACAAAATTTACCTAAGGTTTTTTTTTAGTTCTCACTTTTATGTCTCCGTGCCCTAACGCTGACTTGATGATGTATGGGATTCTGTACAGACTTACATGTAGCCGTGTCTGAGTCTGGACTTTTTGTGCTAGGGTAATTGGAATATGATGCCTTCCACAATATAGGCAGCATAGACAATTATTTTTACACTTTGTACTTTTTTATTTTTAAGGAAAGCGTTTTCACTGTTGTTTACTTTTAACTGGAATTTCCTCAAAGCAGCCAGTCATCCCCCAAGGTTAATGTTCAAAGAACAGCAGGCTTCTATAGCTACGACACAGTGGGAAATTAAAATGTTGCCCCAAATTTAGCACTTTCTAAATGTTAGGCCCAGATCCCCTGGAGAAAATTCTGTTCTTTTGGGGGAAAAACACCAAAACCTTTGCACATTAAAGAAATAGAACGTTTTCTCAGTCTGGTGCTGAGTTGGTATTGGGAATGTAGGCACAGTGTCTGGGCCGCATATAACCTGAGTAAATCAGGACAGTGGAATTAATTTTTCATTTTCCAATAGAATGAGGTTGGCGGTCTTGGATAAAATGCCTATAAGCTTATGAAGCAAATTAAACCCTGCTGTTTGTGGACAGGCCTAACGTTCACTATCTGCTGACCAAGTGTGCACCCCTCTCCAGTCTTTTATAGAAAACAGCAAGTTCTTTGAACAGTATGAAGTGACATACCAGGTCTTGAAGCAGACTGCTGAGATGTACGTCAAAGCCGATGGCTCAGGTAAGCCCACAGCCCACTCGGGATTTGCAGAGGAGGCTGCGGTAGGAGGGAGAGGGAGGGAGGGAGTGAAGATGAGTGGGGGGATATGGTCCAGGATTTTTATAGCATTATGAAATTGCCCTAATGAAACACAACTTTCTGTGAGGCCAACTCAAGTAGCATTTAAAATCAGCAGGGTCCTGTGGCGTCAGATCAACTCTTTTCTTTCTTTCTTTTTTTTTACTGTGTAGTCTATGCCCTTAGACCTCTATGTGAGGTGTCTGTCTGTCTTGCATAATGACATCTTTTGTGTGTGTAATCTTCTAAGATAAAACAAAAATAAGCATTTGCTTTTCAAAGTTGCTATTTTCCAGTTTAGCTGCAATTGCAAGGGGATTAAAGGCAAAAAAAAAAAAGCGGAATAACTTGAATATAAATTGGAGAGCTTAAGTCACTGAGGAGATAAACTTTGGAAGATATGTTTGCTTACCACTTGTAGATGTTCCCATAATTGTTGGGAATAGAATCTTGTATTTCTGATCGATGCGCTTGTCTCTGGCGCATAAGAACATAGGGAAATATACAGAGGGTTTTATGTACAGAATGGAGACTGTCATTGGCTGTTTCTGATTCAGTGGAAGAAGCTGAGAATGTGATGAAATTCATGAATGAAACCACGGCCCAGTGGAGGAATCTCTCGGTGGAAGTGCGGAGTGTGCGAAGCATGCTGGAGGAGGTGATCTCCAACTGGGACCGCTATGGTGACACTGTGGCTAGTCTTCAAGCCTGGCTAGAAGACGCCGAGAAAATGCTAAGTCAGTCAGAAAATGCCAAGAAGGTAAGACTGCTCACCAGGGAAGAGGAAAAGACACATCCCGATTCATGAATGAGAGATTTTCACCATGTCGTTCACTGGGGGGAGGGGGGATATTTGCAAGTGTCTTGTCACTCAAGAGTCCCTCTTAAAAGATGCACCCCTAGCGGAGCTAAATGGAATTAGATCTGTAAATCCTGGCTAGTAAAACTCTGTAAAAATAGTTCTCTGTTTTCGCATCGATCTAACGTTTTCATTCAGAAGGGCAGCAAATAGTAGTAACCAACTGTTCATAATGGGGGAGCTAAATCTAATGGACAGTAGACATTGCTCTATATATACTGAAGTCTGTAGAGATGGGCCTGTCTAGGTTTCTTATATGTAAGGCTTACATCTGTACATGCGTGCGCGCGCGCGTGCACACACACACACACACACACACACACACACGCACACACACACGCACACACACGGGGGAGGGGGACTGAATCTGTGTAGCAGTACATACCCATGGAATAGCGGAACCACCACCGCCTTGATCTCTTTAGATATTTTCTTTTGGGTTTCATAATCTGAAGTGAATAGAAGCCATTTTACTGCCCAGGGCACTCCCTTACATAAATAAGAAAGGATGTTACTGTGTTCAGTGTCCTTGACCTCAGAGTCTTACCTGAAAAATATTTCCTTTGATATCTGAATGTAGTACACATACATACATGTATACATATCTATTCAAATTTTAGAGTGTTTGCAGTCATTTTTTAATGGTCCGAACAGCAAGAAGAAACCTTTGACATTTGAATAACTGTTGCTTCTTATATGAAATACGAATAAGAAAATGGCCCCTTGCTTTGTTTTCTTTTCAACAAAACATGCCATGGATGTTCTTACGTGATAACACAATCAGCCGGGGTCACTGTCATGGGCCTGGAGTCCTAGCTGTTTATTTCACTCAGGGTGGAGGATTGCTTGAGCCTGCAAGTTTCGGTCTAGTCTGGGCAGCGGTCTGGAGGCTGATTGTAAAAGCAAAGAGATAATCGGCTTGGGAGACAGCCTAGGCAGTAAAGTGCTTGCTCCGAGTTCCCAAAATCTGTGTAACAATACGTAGGTGTGGTGGCACGTGATTGCAGTTCCTGTGCTGGGGAGGCAAAGACAGATGGATTCTCGATGACTCACTGGTCAGCCAGCCTAACACATTTGGCAAGTTCCAGGCCAGGGAGAGACCCCAACTCAAGAGAAAACAGAAAAAAAGTAAACAATGGAATTCTCGATGCCTGAAGGAAAGCACCTGAAGTCCAACGTCTTCTAGCCTCCACATGCACACGTGTGTGCACACAAGTGTAGTCAGGGAGCTATGTGCATACACATACATGTGCTCATGCGTGTGTAACGTGACAAAAGAAAAATGAAAAAACAAAGACATCTGGCATTTCTAGTTCCTGTTTTGAAGTTTTATTTAAAATCTGAGTTTTGGAAGCTATTTCGCATCTGTCTCCAAGCTTCCACGTGCTTTCGAACAGGCCTTCTTGGTTCGGTTCTTGTTACATCCACTATTATTATTTGGTATGTGACTTAATGAACGCTTTTCCTTCCCTGCTTAGGATTTCTTTCGAAATTTGCCTCATTGGATTCAGCAGCACACAGCCATGAATGACGCTGGGAACTTCCTGATTGAGACCTGCGATGAGATCGTTTCCAGAGACCTTAAACAGCAACTGCTCTTGCTGAACGGCCGATGGAGGGAGCTGTTTATGGAAGTCAAGCAAGTATGTCCTTCAAACCAACACTCACTTCCGATGCATGTGTCACTGGTGTGCAAAGAAGCCGACAGCCGGTTTTCCTGGGATTATTAGGGTGGAATATAGGAGTGTTTAACACTGCCTGTGTTTTATTGCTAATTATTCATTCTTGTCTGTTTATGGTAGAGGAACATGAGCAGAACATAGCGTTTGGTTTAAGGATTATGTTGACATATGGCGCCTGCATAGGCAAAGAGATTTGCCTTTCAAATCCCAGCTCCTTCCTGCTAGCTTGTTCCTTTTATTTTATTTTTTTCTGTCAAGTAACTGGATTTATTTCAAACTTATCTAAAATAAGAATCGGGAATTAGAATTCGTCTTACCATACATGAGGCTATCTCCCAGTGAAGGCTGTGAGCTTCTAGAATCACAGTTTTAATGACTTTCAAATGCCTCCTTCTGTCCTCCTCAGTATGCAAGAGCGGATGAGATGGACAGAATGAAGAAAGAATACACAGACGGCACCGCTGCCCTCTCTGGTTTTGCAGCCGAAGCCCACAGGAAACTCTCTGAGCCTTTAGAAGTCTCTTTTATGAATGTCAAGTTATTAATTCAAGACTTGGAGGTAAGAACTTTCTGGATGAAATGAAACACATACTGTAAACATGCAAACTGGCCGGACTGCTCAGGTCTACAGGAAATGGGTCCTGCATCCAGAGATCAGCTTGACAGGTCTGCATATCTGCTGACTTGTGCAGAAAATAAACTTGTACTTTTGGAAGGTATCATTTGAAAATATGAAGTAGCTTCAAAATAATTTTTCAACATGGGATTCTTTTCCCATGAGATACAAATTATAAAACATTAGAAAAACAAAGACAAACAAACAAAAACCCTTTAGACAGGACTCCCAAATGATGCCCTAAACAGTAGAGTTTGTTGCATTGAATTTGGTATTGACATTTTTTTAAGTTTCAAAAGTGAAAAAATGGAATTATTTACTGACAAGAGAAGTTTGATCAATTACTTGAATGGAAAAAAATAAACCAGAGTGTTGTCTTTTTGATTTTTGTAAGAAGTTTAAAAACTTCAAAAGAAATACACATAAGAAAAAAGAGTAGCAACCACAGTAAGCTGCCACCATGTGAGATGATAAGAAATTAACATTTCTACCCTGCTAAATTTCTAAGTTTTCTCCAGTGGCAATGTGTATGCATTTGATAAAGTAGATATCAGTTCCATTCTCCGTTTTCTCATTTTTATTTATTCAATGTACATCCTGATTGCTGGCCCCCCTTTCCCATCCCCTTCTCCTCTGAGAGGGTGGAGCCCCCCTTGAGAATCCTCTCACCCTAGTACATCAAGTCTCTGTGGGGCTCGGTGCATCCTCTCCGTCTGAGGCCAGAAAGGCAGCCCAGCTAGAAGAGAACATTCCACAGAAGCAAGCTGTACTTCTGCTATATAAGTTTGGGGGGTGGGAGTGAAGGTGGGGCGTTAGGTCCAGCCCATGTATGCTCTTTGGCTGGTGGTTCTGCCTCTCAGAGGCTGAAGGGTCCAGGTTAGGTGACTTTGTTGGTCTTCCTGTGGCATTCCTACCTCTTTCGGGATCCTCAATCCTTTCCCTAATTCTTCCAGAAGAATAAAAAGTATGAAATTCTTCACAAATTTGTGTGTTGTCTTACACAGGAGCCATGCTAATTTCCTCTGTATCGTTCCGATTTTATTATATTGCTGATTAGGCAAGCACTATTGAATTCTTAAAGTCAAGACCCCCCCTGCTTATTTACATGCATTTATATGCATTACATGTATGAGTATTTTATTATCACATTAACATATTTTAGAAAGTATAAGGATTACATCAAATACTCTTGGCATCGACTTAAGAATATTCGATTATTTTTAAAAAGAAGTTTTAATGTATGTGCATAGTAGTGTTGCCTGTATGTCAGTTAAGAACAAAAGCAATGGCATCTCCCTGTCTGAAGGAGCTGGTTGTGAGGATAGAATTTCCCAGAGCACGTCCTGATTTTTGTCCCGCTTTTGTGGTATTCTGCAATAGAAAGGAGATGTGGTGAACACTAACTGAGCTGCTTCAATGACTCACACAGGACACTGAGAAGAGGGTGCCCGTGATGGATGCTCAGTACAAGATGATTGCCAAGAAAGCACATCTCATTGCCAAAGAAAGTCCCAAAGAAGAAGCCAATGAAATGCTTACAACCATGTCCAGGCTCAAAGAACAGCTATCCAAGGTGGGAAAATACTTCCTGCTACAACATGATCTGGGGCAACCATACTGCCTTTGAGTGGTTTCTATCTCCATGGTTACCCATGGGTACATCTTTGACTGGTCCACCTTTGAGCTACCCGGAGGTTCTTGATATAGAAACTTTGATGTGTATTTGAGAAACAAAATGGGACATTGACACCTTGTGATACCTCTCCAAATTTAGGCCTGCTCTGGGCTCTGCTTCAGTAGAAAAGTCTGGGATTTTTCAGGAGAGAGCTGTTAAATGTTATAAAACAGAGGGTGTAGAAGGAGAGATTGAGACAGATGTAGGACAAAGCAGAGGAGGAGAAAGGAGAAGAAGAAGGAGAAGAAGAAAAGACTATACTATCGCACTGAGATTTTTGTTGATTTATTTAATATAAATCCAGTCTATCTATTCATGTTTTCTTCTACTAACATGATCACCCTCTTGTTTCACTTGTTGACTTCTTTATCAAGAGCTTTGAGTCTCCCATTAGAAACTTTTATCTTAACATGAGTTTTAAGAAGATTTCAGTGCTTTTAAAATTCCCCACTAAATGCGGGTAATTACCTTCTAGCAAATAAGAGGGGTGAGAAATCAGTACAGGAATTGCAGTACTGTAGAGAAGTCGGGGGATAAATGCAGGCTGAAGTGCCTTTGAAGTCAGAGAGAAGAGCTAGCATACAAGGTGAAGTCAGTATTGAAGGATTAATGGAAAAGATTGAACGGATGCAAGGAAGAATAAAAATAGACGAGTAATAAGCTTAAAAGACAAACATGGAATTCATTGCAAATATTTCAATTGAATTTATTCTGGCATTCTACTTGGAAGTAGTTTTAAGTTAATAACACTCAACAATTTTACTCTTGTATGCCAGCAAAACTTGCTAAAAACAAAGGTACAATAGAAGAAGCCACTGTTTTCAACTTTCCAACAACATGCTGGGCTGTATATCTGTGGTTTCGTGGTTTGCACCTCTCATGCTGGTCCAGGGGCAGAAGTTTGGGACCACACTTTAGAAAGTTGATTTCTTGTGCTTATTTAAGCTAAAACTCCACTCTTCTCCTCCCCCTCCCTTTTCCCCCTCCACCCCCCCTCACGACATTCTGTCTGGCCTGGAGTTGATTAGGGTGAAGCTGGACTCACACTTCTGTCCATCCTTCTGCCTCTGTCTCCTGGGCGTTAGAATGATAGTGTTATCAACCCAGGCTGGCTTAAGCCATGCTCTCTCCTGGTGCTTGGGATGCAGCGTGCTGACAGTCTTTCTCTCTAACGCAGGAAAGAGCAGTACAACAGGAGTTCCACTTCTCAGTGAATTCTCTTGGGCTTCTTCAAAAAGAGTCGTTGCAGCGTCTCATTGTGGTAGAGAGATGGCGGCTTCCAGTTGATGTGCTTATCTTTCAGCAGTATATTCTAGAATATGAGTGTTTTTACATATGCACCTCTGTGACAATGTGACAGAAGGCAATGTTTACTTCAATTATTGCCTGTGGACTACTGCTGATGCAGACCGCATCGCTGATTTCATTGTTAATGTTCTTGGTTTCCTGAAAGTGTTAATAATATTCTGGATGAAACTTTAAGATTACAAGGAGGGAGAAGATTTCCTTGACAATTATAAGGTCCTAGGGTTCAACACAAAGGCAGGCAGGCAGAGATCTTACAGAGCTCTGGAGTACCAAGAACATAGGACCTCGCCATGAAGATAATATAAATGTAGGGATATTAAAAACAGAGAGGAGGACTCGGCAGTTAGACTGAGTCGACATCTCTGACGTAAGAACCTTCATGAATAAATTTGTGTGTAGCATGTTCTTGGGATGAGTAGGACATTAACAAACAGAGAAGGCAGGGCCTATAGCTAGTGAGAGTAAGGAAGATGGGCGTCTCGGAAGAGGTGGTTAACATGTTTGCCTAGGCTCATAGTCCTTGTGCAAAAGCTCATGATCACCAACTAGAAGCCTCATGTCCTCTAGACAATGTGGTATTAACTCGTGACTGTCTCCAATTGCATTGCCAAAATGAAAGTGAGAGTAGTGTGGTGTTTAAAGAGGGATCTGATGCCATCTGCCTCTCTGACTGTATAATTTCCATGGGGGAAGTACCATCCAGACGGGCAACTTAGATGACTATTTGTGAGAAAACTCCACAGCCCTTCATTTGTCTCAGTGGCATAGTATTTTTTTTTGTATTTTATTTTTTAACAACAAAGCTTAGTCACATAGCACAAAATGAAAAAGAGACATCTTCAGAGATGTCTAAGTACCAAGTGACCATCTCACTGGAAGCAAGTGCTTTAGACCTAAGCTCAGCACTGGTGCTTTGAGGACTTAATGGCCTCTTACGGGGTTTGTTCTGTGCTTTGCTCTTTCGAAGGTCAAAGAATGTTACTCCCCACTGTTGTACGAGGCCCAGCAACTGTCTGTCCCTTTGGAAGAACTGGAGACGCAAATCACATCCTTCTACGACTCACTTGGAAAAATCAATGAGATCCTAGCAGTTCTTGAGCACGAAGCACAATCTAGTGCTCTTTTTAAGCAGAAACACCAGGTAAGAAAATCCCTTTCAGGGATACCCTCATTTTAAAGTGTATTTAATATGGTTGGGGCATTTTTTCCTGGAGTAAAAGTTCAGATAGTATAAAAGGTACTTTCCCAATATAATAAGATACTAGCAACTCAAACCAAAGTGTATGTCTTTTCCAGAGTAGACACCCTGCTCTGTGCTTAGTGGAAGGAATGGGGACTTGAGCCATTTGCCGGGTACAGTCAAGTTGGATACTTGGACTGGGCTGAGCTGGTCAAAACGAGGCTCTGGGTTGAGAAGGTCCCTGGGAGACGGGGGAAGGGGGAGCTTGGCAGAGGGGTGGGGTCATCAAAACTAAGTGTGTCTGAAACGGAAGCATGGAGGCTTCTTTCTTTGTTCTGCTCGTTTGGAGAAAAATTCGGAGTTGAGAACAATTGGGAAAGCTAGTCTGTTGTGAGCACCTGCCTCTGTGTCTTTGAACTGGCCAAGCCAGCTGATGGTGCTCAGCACTTTCCTAAGGCCTCTGCGTGCACGCAGACGGGGCCTTCCGAATACCAGCTGCAGGGCTGGAATCTCTATGATGGTTCTCTAGGAGAGCCAGACCTGCCGTTCTGTCTCAAAACAAGAAGGGCTCCCGCAGTAGACAGGTCTCTGATGCTCCTCTACCGGGGGCTACTAAATTAGTTAACCCTGTATTTCCTCCCTGTATTTACTCATGAAATCAGATTTCATGAATAAAATTCCAAAAGAGTTTAATGAAAGGTTTATTTCATTTGTATTTTTAGAAGAATAGAAAACACGTAAGTGTTTACGTTTTCCATCCTTCTTTTAGGGATTTACTTAGTGACACTCTGCACACATGACTTTGGGCCTCACCTGTTAACTCATTAGCTTATAAAATGGTTAATTTCTTCTAAAAGTGCCCTCATTCCCATGCCTTGATTCCTTGTGTATATGCTTTTTAAATGTATAAACGACTTAGGAAATTATGCTCCATCTCAGTCACATATCTCTAGTGTATGTCGTACGATCTCTTTTCTTTGACCTTGGAAGTAAGTTGGTTTGATTAACCATTATGGAAATACACTGGTGTGAATTTTTATACTTGGATTTAGTGAGAAGATTTGTGTACTCAGAGTCCCCTAGTGAGAGGTACAGTGAGTTAACCTGTTTACTTGGTTTACTGTGAGCAGGCCTGTCCCTTACATGAGTGGGTAACTGTAGGAAGCTTTGCCACTACACTACACTACCCTACCCTACCCTACCCTACACTTCTCTACCCTACAGTAATGAGATAAATTCATGGAAGGGACAGCTTCAGCTATTTGGATGAGCAGAGTGTCTGAAATGAGCTATGGGACATTCACAGTTTAGGTCTGATGTAGCGAAATCTTTATTAACTTCACTTGCATCATGTTAAGCCAACAGTGATCACACCTAATTAGTAATATTCAATAATTCATAAAATTTATTATTATTGTTATTATTGATAGCATACCCACAACCATTATTAGAAAACCCTATTCTAATGACATTATTACACTGGATGAAAATTTATTTATTTTGAGGAATGGTAACGTACCCTATGCTCCTTCTTTTAGTCATGAAATGCATATATTATTGACACAAAATATTTTATAAAATAATTTCAATCTCTACCTTTTGAATTTCTAGTTGTTCGAAGGGAAAAGGTATACTAAAATTCTGTTTTGTCAAAACAAAAGGCCTGTTTTAAATATTTGTATCTCGGTGGCCAAAACGGCATACAAATGAAGAGTTTAGATATTCTTTTCAAAACATTAAAAAAATTCAGAACTTCAGGTGGTGTGTGTTCAAGACTCTTCTATCTACAAGTGGACTAGACCACACCCACCCTATGTACTGCCATAATAGGTAGGTGCAAGGTAGAGGGGCAGAAAGAAGGATCCTGTCCATCACCACTACATCCCGTTGGAAGGGTGTGCAAGAGTGAGCCAGGCCTGTTCATCTCCTTCCTGCTTCGATTAGCTCTCACTAGGAAGGTGGGAACTGTATTCATTCAAATCTAGCACATAGAAGTGGAAAATCTGTGGCACTGGATTCACTAAAGGAGGTGTGTGCTGTGTTAAATTTACTTAGTGTAATTAAAGCCCAGTAACCACATTAGCTTCAATTGTTCTTTTGAAAAGCCACAGGCCTGCCTGTCAACCAGTTGGAGGAATGCAGAAGCTAGACACTTTTTATACTCTGCCATTTTCTTAATGTTAATAAGATGTGCATGAAACATAAAGTCTAAAACCTCACCGTGACATTTAAATGCCTTGTATAAAAACCATTGACTTCCGTGATTGCTTAAATCAAGTTCTTTTGAAATGAACTGTTTCTCTGTACTTTTGATTTCACTGGTTGTTCCTCAAAAGCCTAGGAACTGTAAATGCAGGTACTTATAATAGTACTTCCTTCCCACCCTCCCTCCCTATCTCCTCCCTCCTTTCCTCTCTCCCTCTCTCCCTTCCTCTCATCTCCCTCCTCTTTCTTTCCTTCTGGCATGTAACCAATACTACTGTGTCTTTCCTTCCCTCGTAGGAACTGTTAGCTTGTCAAGAGAGCTGCAAGAAGTCCTTGACATTCATTGAGAAGGGCAGCCAAAGTGTTCAGAAGCTCGTGACCTCAAGCCAGGCTTTAAAGCACTGGGATCACACAAAACTGCAGAAGCAGATAGCAGACGTCCATCATGCCTTCCAGGTAAGTTTTCCTCTCCTGGAGAACAAAGAATGAGGACAGACAAAGCACTCGTGGCTCAAGCACCTCCCTCTCTGATACCTGACAACCATTTTATTACTTCCTTTCTAATGTTAATATTCAAAAACAGTTAATTATCCTTATAATGAGATTTCTTCCCTCCAAGTCCTTTCCAAACAAGTCATAATATCAATTATATCAAGTCATAATATCAATTAGCAGCGATATCATGACACCACCTGACCAAATGCTGCCTCAGTACTGAGAAAGCAGCTTCCTATAATGTTTTATACATACATATGATTATATGTTATGTTGTATACAAATATATTATATATCTATAATTATATAATTATTATAATAATATATTGCTTTTATATATTGTTATTTATATTCATGCAATACATTATATATTTTTATACTTATATAAATTATATATTATTATATATCATATTTTATGTTTATACAGCATATAATTAAAAGATGTAAATATAATATATGTTGTATATATTATATGCTTATAATTACATATATATTTAGTGTATATAATATATAAAATGTTATGTGTAATATATAATAATATATAATTATATATAACATATATAAATGTACTACATATTAATATAGTAGATATTCTAAATCCTACAAGTACTTGCATGACATTTCTGATATATTATTAGAAGTCATCCAGAGATGATTCACTTTTAGAGTACGCGGAATGATGTGCCTAGGTCACATGTAATCCCCACCTCACTTTATGAATGAAACTCTTGAGCTTTGCACTTTGAGCTCCTGGAGTGGATGCCGGGGTGCCATGAAGTGATTCTATTTTTTGCATGAAGAATATGATAAAGAAAACTGGAGATTGGAAGAAGCATGTGGAAGCCAACAGTCGTTTGATGAAGAAATTTGAGGAGTCTCGTGCAGAGTTGGAGAAGGTGCTCAGGGCTGCTCAGGAGGGCCTAGAAGAGAAGGGGGACCCTGAGGAACTCCTTCGGAAACACACGGTGAGTCTGCTCGGTGTGGTACAACTGACCCGCGTGTGGACAACCTATGTCAGCAGTATACAAAGACTATTCTGATCCAAAGTAGGAGAGTTGGAAGAGCTAGGAAGACATGAGCTTTAGGGGCATCAGACCCCAGACACAACAGCAAAAGAATTTGCAAGAGAAACATCCTTGCTGGGTTATTCGAGAGTATCCTTGAGCTCCTGGGATAGCAGAGAATACAGATGATTTGGGCTCTCAGACTGTAAGTCCTACCACCATGGCACATTATAACATAGTATAGGCACCACGTCACACACAGTTAAGTAAGACTGAGAGGCCACCTTCATTCTTCTTCTGCTTGTTTAGACTGTGGATGAATAGTGTAGGGTGATGGACCGTGTGCTAAGAATATGGACATTGATTATAGTTCCTGAGATTTCAGAGGTATTTGAATATGACCTGTACTGCCAAGGGGTACAGTTTTTTTAGAGCCTGCTATGGTCTGTTGTCAAAGCATCTTTCCAACTAATTTTATAATTGTGAATGCTTTAGACATCTCTGCTCTGAATCACTTTGGGTTCAAAGTTTTGTGCACATGTATGGTTATGTATGTGCAGTTGAGGATGTTTGAGACTGTGCGTGTGTATACATGTTGCTTCTGTTTCTCATGCTATTGTAAGAAAATAGCAGCTAGCCGTGCTTGAAGAGAGAAAGGCATTTTCTTGTAGTTCTAGAGAAATGTAGTCTGAGCTTAGCCAGCCCATAGAAGGGTTCCCATGAGGATTTGTTCTAGCTTACAGATGATCACTTCCATGTTGTCATCGGTCAGGAAGAGACGTTGCCTGTAATTTTATGAACGTTCCACCTTCATGGCTTAAGCTAAATCTAATAACCCCTGAGGCCATGGCTTTGAATTAGGGTGCTGACATTTAGCTCCGTGGAGACATGTTTCATCTGCAGCACGTGTGTTAGAATACACACCTAGTGTGGCATGGCTAATAATGACGGTCATGACTGGACACAGGTTACAGACAAGGAAGGGAGTGAAGTAGATCCTGTGCTGCGAATCTTATTTTACCAAAGAAGACCCATATCACTGTGGAATCAAATGTGCAGAGTAACAATAAACTGTCAGACACGATGACGTCTAACTCACAACCATGGATGGTCATAATTTGTTTCCCAAAGAACGATAGGGTTGCCTAAGGCTTCGATGAAGGCAGCTGCTGGGTGCTCATCAGGATGTCTTCTGAGGCCGTTACGCTGCACAGCATCTTAACTGTGCTCCCCTCTCTGATAGGACTTCTTCAGCCAGCTGGACCAGAGGGTCCTCAATGCTTTCCTAAAAGCCTGTGACGAGCTAACTGACATCCTCCCAGAACAGGAGCAGCAAGGCCTGCAGGAGGCTGTTCGAAAGCTGCACAAACAGTGGAAGGTGAGTGTGGAATTGTGGGACCATGAGAAATCCGCATCCTGGAATCTGTTCTGTAGTTCAGCATTGGAAGTAAGAGAGAACTAGTTTAGGACATTTTGGCATCTCAATGGGGTACATACCTAGACAGGAGACCCACTGTTGTTTTCTGGATCTTTCCGTGGGTCCAGGATCTTCAGGGAGAAGCACCTTATCATTTGCTCCATTTGAAAATCGCCGTGGAGAAGGACAGATTCTCAGCTGCTGTGGAAGAGTGCAGAGCTGAGCTGGAGCGAGAGACCAAGCTGGCTTCCCAGGAAGGCAGCGAGAAAATCATCAAGGAGCACAGGGTATGTGCCACACCGTAGAAAGTGCATAACCACATAGAGGAATTTAAAGATATGACAGATGCCACGGTGTGAGGGAAATGGTTGCGTTATGGACGTCGGTTCTCTCTATGGATCTGCCTTTGGTTTTTCTGTGAGAACATAGACATGTTTTGAGGCTTCTCACCAAGGTAGTGAAACTGTTTATCATGTCTTAGGTTTTCTTCAGTGACAAGGGTCCTCACCATCTCTGTGAAAAGCGGCTACGGCTCATAGAGGAACTGTGTGTGAAGCTCCCAGTCCGGGACCCAGTAAGGGACACATCTGGAGCCTGTCACACAGCTCTCAAAGAGCTCAAAGCTTCCATTGACAACACTTACATGATGCTCATGGATGACCCAGACAAGTGGACGGACTATGCTAGCAGGTACTGGGGTATCTCCAGAGAAGGCTACAGGCTATGTTAATTGTTTCCATCTGAGATTATTATAAAACAGGGAAAGGTGCACATGCTGTTTCAAGCAGTAAGAAAATTAGATTGCTTTAATCTTGCCCATACTTTGGTATAAACGTACTTCATTTTAAAAAAATCTATCTATCTATCCATCTGTCTAAATTTTAAAAAATGGGTTTCTGTCCAAAGCAGGGTTTGTACTTCATTTCAAAATAACCCATCTGTCCTTGAGGTCAAATAATCCCATTTTTCTTGGTTTTCTCATACTTCTTCCTCATAGGAAGATGTCAGCCTCTGTTGGTTAATGACACTTTAGTGAGACATAGGAAGTCAGACTTCAAGTGGTTCCTTCCCTCTCGGGCCCTGAAACACATCCTTGTCCTCAACTAAGCTCCCTTTAAGTTATGACTTCAGATATTAACACCCTTGCTTTGGGCTTCATGTTAAAGTTCCCAGAAAAGGCCACCCATGTGGTTGTCATTCAATCTACTTCCATGGATTCAAAATAGAAAATGTGTATCATCATCCTGAAGCTTTGCCCCTCTTGTAATAAAATGTGTGTGTGGTTTCAGGTTTTCTGAGCTCTCCTCTTGGGTGTCTGCAAAGGAGTCATGGTTGAAGAACATCAAGGATCAGCCCATTGACACTGGCAACCATGATGAGGTTAAGCGTGTGGCAGATGTGAGTTCTGAGCTGGTCCTGGCTAGAGGAAAATTTCCAATAACTAAATATTCATACTGTAACTGGTTGGTTTGGTTGGTTAGCTAGTTGGTTTGTGTCTGCACACATGTGCCCGTTCTATAAAAAATTTAGGTTTCTATATTTCCTTAAAGACAACATCTCTTCCTATTCATGTGGTGAAGGGTAGGTTTTTTCCATCTCTGGAGTTGCTGGTAGCTTAGAGATTTAAGCACTCTTAGTGATACCTCTAAAGCAGCTTTACCTCAGGGGGAATACTGGAGAAGGAGACAGCATGTATGATTGTATAATGCAACAGAGATTTAAGAATTGCTACAGGAACAAAGATGTTGTGTGTTTCTATACAACACTGTTTTATCTAGCAACTTGATAACATGGAGGACATAGAGAATTCCCTTACTGTTCTGTTGTCATTAGGCTGGACTGGATCAGTCCAGGTGCCTTAGAGGCTGCAAACCTAGCCAAGGGAACAGAGCTCCAGATCTGAATATTGTGTTTGTTCTGTGACTATCACACAGCAGCCCTCTCTCTTAGCCTTCACCTGGTATACCTAGACTAGAGTGCAATTCTCCTTCAACATTTCTGATTCTTGAAAGTCACATGCCTACTACAAAAGAGCTCTGTTTTTCTGCTGCTGTCTTCTGGGTCCCTTTTTCCCTGATACAGTTGCCCAAGGCACTAGTAGAGGACTCAATAACATTACTGAACGCGTATATAAAAATAGGTTTATGAATAACCCACCCCCTAGCTTCTTGCTGTTTTAGATTTTTTAAGCCTTATCTTAGAATGCACAGATCAATTTTGAGGCCAGTTGCTTCCTGTCTGCTATGTATTTTCTCTTGCCTTAGGCTAACTGTAGCTGGTATAGGTGGCAATCCCTGGCACTGTGCACTCTACTACTAGTAGACTTTGGAACCTTCCCACCATCATCGTAACTAGAGACCCATCCTTGCTAATGAGAGCTTGGCCTGCCTTGTGCATCTTTGATGGCTAGTGTTTTGTTAACTCAAGTTTTCTATATACAAGGAAATATTTATAAGCATTTAATCTAGCTCTGAAGGTGATTTTTTAAAAGTATGCATGGTGTTGGCTTTGCATATTAGGTACAGGCATTGAGAAGCCTTTCATTTTGTCACTTTCTCACCATGGATAGGAAAGAGCACCATGAGAAAGATCTTCCTCTCCTCAGTTCATTGAGATAGAAGGGCTAGCTCACACTATCATAGTCACTTTACAAACCTTCTTGGGTTGAGATCTTTCCTGCTAGGAAGTTGCGACTCATGATAACTTGTTCTTATTAAAAAGGTTCCTTTCCTTCCAGGAGATGAGAAATGACATCACCAAGAAAGGAGAGATTCTCAGCTGGCTGAAATCCAGGCTTAAGCATTTGATTGATGTTTCTTCAGAGAATGAAGCCCAAAAGCGTGGAGATGAGCTGGCAGAACTCTCAAGCTCTTTCAAGGCTCTTGTGGCTTTACTGTCAGAGGTATGCCATTTACAGTGCTAAACAGCATTCTGGGGGAGAAGGCTGACGGGCCATCTTTGTTTTGGTTGTAGCTTAGCAGGTAATTTTATAAAGAAACCATAGTTATTTATGTGACGATTGTTAGGAAAGATGGACAGGATGCTTGAGTTAAGGAAACTCCTCTCAGCTGGGTAGTTCAAGTTAAAGACCTATGTCTAAAGTCCAAAGATGGTCAGCCAAATGGCTTTTGGCTCTTACTGAAAGCATCATTATTTCATAATCACCTATGGACACATTTCAAAATTTAGGGGAAAGGTTGAGAAGCCTGATATAATGATGCCTGCCTGTAATCCTAGCTGAGACAGGAGGATAGGAAGTTCAGGGATAACCTGGGCTGAATATCACAAGTTCAAGACTAGCTTAAGTGACATAGTAAGATACTATCTGGAAAGAAAGAAAGAAAGAAAGAAAGAAAGAAAGAAAGAAAGAAAGAAAGAAAGAAAGAAAGAAAGAAAGATCCAGAGAGAGAAAGAGAGAGAGAGAGAGAGAGAGAGAAGAGGAAGAGGAAGAGGAAGAGGAAGAAGAAGAAGAAGAAGAAGAAGAAGAAGAAGAAGAAGAAGAAGAAGAAGAAGAAGAAGAAAGTCAAAAGGAAAGAAATATGCTTAGAAGTAAGAGAAACCCAGCAATAGAGTTTAAACTTTATATATAATTTTCCATAGAATCTTAAGCTTTTTATTCAATGTCTCTAGGCCCCAATTTCTTTCCTTTTAAAGAATTTAAAACACATCAATAAGGGAGTAACAAAGACTAAATTCAGTAATTTAGGTAAAGAACTTGGAAGTGCACTGAGACAGAGAAGTCTTCATTAGCTGCTAACCAGTAATACTAACTCGTTCTAAGTTTAATATGTGTTCCAATGGAATGAGCTCTATTCCATTATAGGATGCAGTATTTAATCGTTATGTCTGTTAGGGCTGCTTCGTCTCACTTGGTGTCTGAGTAGGAAGCTTAATAAGGCAAGATGGAAGCAATCTAAAGGTCAAGTGTTTGTGAGAGGGAAGGTAGCATAGAACGATAGGTAGTTTTGGAAGGACCTTTTCAACAAATGTTCTGTCATTTTCTTCATGATTTCTCTACCCTATTGGTTTTAAATCATTTGGTTTCTACATTTTGTATGAGGTATTTTCCCAGCCAGATAGTACTTAGGAGACTATAATCAAAGGACCTCAAGACATGAAGTATAAGATAGAAAGAACTTTATTATCGTACTTTTCCTATCAAGCTATGCACATTTTTCTCTTCTTAATTTTAGAATAGGTCTTTAATGGGGTGCAGAATACTGTCCAATGAAATGAATCTTTCAGTCCCTCCAAGTGGCTGTACCATCAAACAACAATTAAATAAGGTTTAAAACTATGCAATGTCATAGAAATTAGATATATATGAATCTGGTTTTACCTGTTGAGGTATATTTTATGTATACATTTAAAATATGTACTATCTCATCACCTCAAAGGGAGTGATTTCATTGAAGGCATAAACTGTGAAGTTATGAGTTCCCGAGATGTAATGTATGGCGTGACAAACAAAGCTATTTCTTATATTTGAAACTAAGACAAGAGACTCTGAGTCTCTCCCAAAGAAAATTTGCATGTGTGAAGTAACCGAAGGGCTAATGAGCTTAGAGAAGTCATTTCTGAGAGCTGGAGCCTGGCACAGTGGCTAAGCACACCGGCTGCTCTTGCAGAGGGCTGAGTTAAGTTCTGAGCACCCCCGTGGCAGCACACAACCATCTGTAACTCCAGCTCCCGGAAATCTAATGCCCTCTCTGGCCTCCGCAGGCATGAAGTATGCATGTAATGTGGAAATACATTCAGGCAAAACACTTATTCACATCAAATAAAAATGAATATATTAAAACTTGAAGCCATTTCACAATGTGTACTAAAACATCTCACTGTGTAGCTTAGCTGCATGAAATGTTAATTTGTCCATCTCAGCTCCATTTAAAGATACTCCACAAACTTTGCAAAATAGCACATGATTTACTTCTTTTCTTCTATAACAATTTAGGTTGAAAAGATGCTAAGCAACTTCGGAGAATGCGTTCAGTACAAAGAAATTGTGAAAAGTTCCCTTGAGGGGTTGATGTCAGGCTCCGAAGAAAGCAAGGATGAGGCTGAGACCATCCTTGACACAGAAAATCTGTTTGAGGCGCAGCAGATGCTCCTGCGTCACCAGGTAGAGGCCTCTTTGTTCGCCATATGCACGATGCCTAGAGATGAAGACCAGGTTCTGACATGGGGGGATGGAGAAAAGGGGAAAGGAGAAGGAACTGGTCTGATAGCTCAAAGTACTCGGCAATTCTGTGCTCTGCTCTCTCTGACAAACAGGACAAATTCCTAGACGCTTTAGTTTGAAAAACTGTAACTTGAAATGCCAGATGTTTCAGGCGAGTTTGCTTTTGCAAAAGGTTGCAACTAAAAAGGAAGGAATTATATGTATGTATGTATGTATGTATGTATGTATGTATGTATGTATGCATGTATGTATGTATGTGTGCATGTATAGATTTGTATCTATATATGAATGTATGCATATATGAATATATGTATAGTTGTGTGTATGTGTACACGTGTGTATGAATGTATGTATGGGTATATATGTATGCAAATAAGTATGTATGCATATTTGTATGTGTGTATGCACATATTTACAATCAGCCTATTTTTTTGGTGATAGATTGAAAACAGGACCTTAACATTAAGCTCCAACTCTACTGAACTACAACGCTAGTTCCCAATAATGAGTTATTTTAATTTAGTTGCTTTCTGACAGTCTGGTGGTAGACATTAAAATATATGCACAAATGGAATATATTAATTATATATAAGTGTACTTATATATGCTATACTTGCCTATAAGTATATATATGAGTATATAAATTTGTATATATACAAATATATATATAATATAATAATATTATATATAAAAATATATAAACTATATCAACAGATTAACTATTCAAATATATACCCAGGATGAAGAATTCTTCATATTTGCACTTGTACATCACAGTTGATTAAAATGGAGTGGGACTTTTTAAAGATAGAAAACAATTACTTGAGGACCATCAAATCAATTGTTTACCAAAATATTTTTGGAGTGTTGCATATTTTAAATGTTCTTCAACATCACACACAATTGAAATACTAAAACTAGGGCTGGAGGGATGGCTCAGTGGTTCAGAGCACTGACTGCACTTCTACAGATCCTGAGTTCAAATCCCAGCAACCACATGGTGGCTCACAACCATCTGTAATGGGATCTGATGCCCTCTTCTGGTGTGTCTGAAGACAGCTACACTGTACTTTATATAATAAGTAAATGAATGACTAAATAATAAATAAATATCTTTAAAAAATACTAAAACCAAATTATTTACACCTTGACCATTCAGAACATAAGCTATGTTTAAGTAATACCCATCTTTGATTTATTCTCAGTTCCTGATATTAATGTTTAAACTGTTCAAGCCTATACCTTGTAAGGCTTTGCCTTCTACACCTCTGATAATAGCATGCTTATAGCCCTGCATAGCTTCAAAAAGAATAAAATGTATAAGTCTGGTGGTGCTGGTACATGCATTTAATCTCAGTACTCAGGGAGCAGAGGCAAAGGCCAGCCTAGTTCTCAGAAAGTTTCAGAACAGCCAGGGCTACACAGAACAACAAAACCAAACAAATTTACTGGTCATCTATTGAACAACTGCTTCCAGCAAAAGACAAAGATGATATCAGCAAAGAAGAGAGACCTCCAGCAGCAGATGGAGCAAGGACAGCAGGGTGGGCAGGCAGGCCCAGGTCAAGAGGAGCTGCGGAAGCTGGAGAGCACCCTTACAGGCCTGGAGCAGAGCCGGGAGAGGCAGGAGCGTCGCATCCAGGTAGGGCTGTGCTAGCAGGAGCTAGCTCAGCTATGCTAAGGCTGGATTGACTTCCTGTCTCCAGCAAGAGCCATGGTTCACTTCTGTTGCTGATGGTGACATTTTCTTAAGTACTTTACCTGGATTATTTTTTGTCATAGCAGAAGCTTCTGGAGATGGTGCTTGTAAATAGTGTATTTTGCACACGTAGACACGGATCTCAGTTGCTTTCCTCATTGCGCAACAAGAAGCAGTTTAAGGGCAGAAGGGCTTCTTCTGTTCAAGGGGCTGCATTCCTTCATGGTGAGAGAGGCCTGGAAGCAGAGGGAGGGGCTCACTGGTCACACCGAGTTTACAGTCAGGAAACAGAGAGTGAACAGGAAGTGGGGACTAGTTACCAAATCTCAAGGCCCGCCCCCCTAGTGTGCCACTTCCTCTAGCAGGGCTTCACCCCCTAAAGTTTACACAACCTTCCTAGTCTGTCCCATCAGCTGTGGATCAAGTGTTAAACATATAATCCAGTGGGAAACATTTCACCTTCAAATCACAACACTGCTTAAGAGTGATTCGTGGCTTTTCCCCATGTCACGGGCAGTTCAGTAGTGGAACTAAGATGCAAAGAACATTTGTCTGAATCCACGAACCTGCCCGTATTGCTCATGTCCAGGAAATACAGCAGCGACACCTAAGCCATCGTGTTCTGTGGGTACTGACGACACACTGCCCTAAAAATGATCTTGAGTTTTTGCTACTTATTGCTCTTGCTCAGTTCTGTTCTTCTCTCTTGCTACTCCACCCCTCCTTGCCAGTGATCGACAAGTCAGTTCCCTCTGGTCACCTAGGTACATGTTCTCACTGCATCTGTAGGAGCACACGACTTTACCTCTGCTGGGGAACTCGGGAGTCATCTGAAGACCTAGACGTGGGAAGGACGAGCTTTCAAAGACAGCAGGATCATCTTTGGTCTGTGTGGTTGTGTGATGTCACACAGGCTACAGTTAGCAGCTTAGGGAATCCATGAAGGAGAAGGCTGCAGTGTACTAGGATCCAGTCTGGTCATTTGCAATGTGGCATGATGTGTCGCTCATTTACTTTTAATTTAGGTCAGCTTGAGGAAGTGGGAGCGGTTTGAGACAAACAAGGAGACGGTGGTCAGATATCTCTTCCAGACAGGTTCCAGCCATGAGCGCTTCCTGAGCTTCAGCAGTTTGGAAAGCCTGTCGTCAGAGCTGGAGCAGACAAAGGTATGCAGCTGATTAGATCAGTGCACAATGCATCAGTTCTTGCTGTTCATTGACGGCCGCTCTTTTCAGCGCACTGTGGAACAAGGGTGTAAGAGGGACTTACACCTTAAGAACTAAGATTTTCACGAAAGTGGGAAAGGGTCAGTTCCTGAACAAGGGTGTGTATAAACTGTTGGATCTCTGGAGGTAGTAATATTCAGGGCTCAGTCGAGTAAAAGCATTTGGAGGTGGAGGACAGACAGAGGATCCGGGAAGGGGGAGCACTATCAGACGTGAAAGACTTAGACGTGATGCTTTAATACTGTAGTGGGAGGTAGAGGGACTTAGACAGCTGGCCCTTGGTGCCAGTGACGAAACCAAACATGCTACTCCCCTGGCAACATGGAACTGTGCCATCAGAGAGTTCTTAAGAAGGCCACAAGGCCAGCGCTGTGCCTTGGGACGTGAATGTCTAAGCAGATACAGCATCAGAAAGGATGGAAGTGTGGCGTGCTGGGAGAGTTAGAAAGTGCTTTCAGTGCCATGGAAGTGCTATGTCCCAACAGACACTGTCACCCAGGCATGCGGAATCAGCACCTCTGCCCCCTTTGACCACCTTGCTAACTCCGCACGGTTCTTAATCCTTACTTTACCCAACAGCCCTTGGGTGGTTGTGCTAAGGGACGCTGGCTTCTTCTGAGGGTGGGTATGGGATATGTTCACATGGCAAGGCCAAGTTAGATTTCACAGCAGACATGGCCTGGCATGGACGTAAATGTTCAGAGAGGCCGAAGCTTGCTTGGCTAAGGAAGAGCAGACCCTGGTTTTACCTATAGTGCTCCCTGGTGAGAGCCAGTTCTTTCCTAATGTGTCCATGGCCGGTCATATACCGTATTCTCTGGGCTTGGCAGTGAACCCCATTCTGGTTTTGTTTAATTTTGTTTTTACTAACCCCCTCCATTCTTTGAAGGCCTCTGCATTGCAAATTCCTGTGGTTAGTTCAGGTAAAACACTATATATGCTATATGTATGTATATATATACTATATGTATGTAGATATGAATATATCATATATAGCATGTGTATGTGCATGCATATAGGCACAGTAACACTGATTGACACTTCTTATTGCATTTGTGGAATTTGAGGAATTAAAACACTGAGATTCATGGTCTTTAAAAATGGATCGGCAACACCTGGCAGCGCACAGGCAGTCGTGAGAGCTTCAGTGCTATGACATCAGCAAGCATCACACTTCAGGTTGCTGTACATCTCTGTGCCATGAGGAAGCTCTGCCTAGCTTTATCTGAGCCTCAGGTGGCTTCTCTGTCACAGTAGTGATGCTCACCTGACACTATTAAGTCTTTCAAACAGGAAGCTATTCTGGTGAAATTTCACCTTTCATGGTTCTTATAATGATTTCCAAATTGATCCTTGGAAGTATAGTCTTATATGGAATTGCAGAATAATTGGGAGAGATGTTTTGAATGACAAGTTGCCTTTTACAAATATTTACAAAGCAGTTCTGGGCTGGCTCTTCAAAAAGAGGGAACCTGATGAACATTTAAGGCTCTTGTCAGATTTTCTTGCATGAGAAGAAATAAGACGTTAATTTTTTTCTCTCAAGGCACCAACATTTAACTCTTCTAATTTAATATTCAACATTATTTACCTGACAAAAGCATCTATTAGCATCTAGAACATAGGAGAGCCTCATACAAATTGAAATTTTTGAATTAAAATACATCAGAGTTGCTGAAAAGCAGTAGGTGGAATAAACCAGTTTTTTTTGTCTGTGTGCAAGCTGTAAAAGTGATAAACAGTACCCGCTAGTGTAACACACTTAAAAATTAATCTGCTAGTGGATGCTGAGTCCTCGACCAGGAAAATGTGATATGAACATTTCACACTCACACAAGAGAGTCTGAAAAGTCACCCACCAAAGTGGGCAAACAAGTGGTTCACAATTGTAGCACAGGCTTGACTCTTAAAGCACAGTTTTGCTAGAACTGGGGGTATGGCTCAGTTGGAAGAGTATGCACCCAGCACACAGGAAGCCCTGGGCTGGAGTCCTCCATGGGTAAAGCTAGTATTGTAGTGCATGCCGACATACTCAGTGCTCAGGAGGCAGAGGCAGGAGGATGTGTTCAATTTCAGATAGTGACCTGGTTGGCTTACATGAGCTTCTGTCTCAAATATATATATTTATATTTATATTTATATTTATATTTATATTTATATTTATATTTATATTTATATTTATATTTATATTTATATTTATATAGTGTAGTCATAAAATAAGATTGTGCAGCATTAAGGACAGATTATATTATTCCTAAGGAACAAATAACTTCTTCCTACAGAGAAAAATATATAAGAAAATCCCCAGTGTGTTAGACAAGCTACCCCTCTATTAGGTAAACAAATATATTGGTTGGCCCACAGATCTACTGTCCCTATGTTTAAAGGATCAAGAACTACTATTTTGTGAACTGACTGGTAGAAAACGAACATATTCTGAGATAAATTAATGACTCTCAGAATCTCAGCACTCAGAGCTCAGAAGATAAGCCCAAATGAGGAAAGTGTGGAAAACATATTCTACAAAACCAGTGGAAATGTTTGAAGCAAGCAATCTAAGTTAGCCTGCAAGCCTGCAGAATGTGAGTGTGTCTTAGCATTAAGAGCAGTGTATGGGCGTACCTTGGCTGATCTCTGTGGAATATGCTGTTGACCCTCGGTGCACCATCCAAGAGTGTAAAATGCTTACCTAACAGTTCCTCCATCTTTGTTTTGTTGTTCTGTTTTGTTTTTCCCTAGGAGTTTTCTAAGAGGACGGAAAGTATTGCCACCCAGGCTGAAAACCTTGTCAAGGAAGCCGCAGAGATGCCACTGGGGCCCAGGAATAAGCGCCTGCTTCAGCAGCAGGCCAAGTCAATCAAGGAGCAGGTCAAAACTCTAGAAGACACACTAGAAGAAGAGTATGTGCTTCACAACTTCTAAACTTTCCTCTCTGGGATACAATCCCAATAGTGTCTCCTGTGTCTTCTATTCCAGTCTTTCGGAAATCTCAACTTGCCATCTGTGTGTTTCAAACTGTCTCAAGGAAGCAACTCAGTTCAAAAGAAAAGTGTCCTCAGTCCAGGGACTGGTATCCATAATAACAAAAGGATATGAGGGATTTGGTGTTTGCATCTTGAAATGGGATATTCATCACTAAGCCATATCTATTCATTTCTGTGGCCTTCACATAACACAGAGGCAGTCTAAAAACTAACCTGCAACTTTTTTCTCCTTTTTCCTATTTCATTATACTGCCACCAGTTAGAAGTGGGATTTTCTGACAGCGTAGATCTAGGTCTAAGCACACACTATGTGTAGTACATGTTTCAGAGTCGAAGCTTGTATGTGCCCAGTGCCTCCGTATTCAAACTACCACGGATTCGTATAACCCTTCCAGAAATTACCTGCAAAACTCTACCTTGCTTTTAAACATTAATATTGATCTGAAAAGAATAAATACTATCTTGGGTCCCTGGAGATATCCTTCTATAGAGTTTAAAGAAGACAGGATTTTGATATCATAGTCAATATTCTTTAAAATAATATTACAACATTTTTTATGTAGCGACACATTGAATGCTAGTCTATGACTCTCAAGTAATAGGACTGCACTTGCAAGAGGGGTTTCCGGATGTGAAAACTATTTTTAGTACTCTTGGGGCCTTGCATTGAACATTTTTTATTTGCCTAAACTTTAAATTTTGATCAACATTTTATTTGCAGTCAATTCTGACTTTAAATTTTGACAACCTTATATTTGATATCCATCACCAAACTATGTCAACAGCAAATCTGAGACTATATCAGAAAGCAGGCTGCTAATAAATGGATTGGAACATCCATTTGAAGCTAAATCTTATGTAAAAAAAAGTCGAACTATAAGATAGATGGCATTTGCCTTTCTTACACTGCTAAGTGCATTAGATAAACACAGGGTACAGATTTAAGTCTGTGACACTACTGAATTTGACAATCAAATTGATGTCATTATTTATTCTTGGCATCAAGTGCCTTTTATAATCAGGTATACCTTCCCTTCATCCAAGGACATCAGTTAGCTTAGTGCTGAAGTGACTTGTATAGTTTCTTCCTGAACCGAAAGCCATGTTTACTGGGTTATGTATCCAGAGCTAAACCCCTATTGATTAGAGTCAGCATGCAGAGACCCAGTGTTGTCTGCAGAAGGTTAGGGAGCTCACAAACAAGAGTTTACAAAAGTCTTTTGGAATCAGGTGATTTTTGAATAGTGGAGATCGTTGTAGGCTATAAACCAAAGGCTTCGCAAAGCAGTTGAGAGCGGGTGCTGCCCTGTGGCCTGCGATCAGACCACGGCTCTACCTGGATTCACAAACATGTAGTGTTCCATCAGAGCCCCTCCTTGAAAGCAAAGGCAATCGATCGAACTACCAAACCCCAAAAGCCATTCTGGGAGAGTTCCCTATTCTAAGTTCTGAGGATGGCTGCTCCTATGCAGAGCTGGACCGCGCTGGCCCATGCCCTTTGGAGCCAGCACAATTGCAGTCAGCGTGCACGCTGCCACATAGCACTCGCACTGCCTTCCCCGAAGCCCGTCCCCAGAAGAGACAGGGAGGCTGGGGTCAGAAAGACAAGTCATCTTGAGTGTGTAGGCTTTCCTGCACAAATATTTCGTGCTTTGAAGGAATCAAATATCCTCAAACCCTTTCACAGGGTGATGTGTAGGGGGGAAAATGTCTTGCTGTTCTTTATGGAGATACTGCATTTTAACTTAATTTGGTTAATTTTAGTATTAAAACCATGGAAATGGTGAAAACCAAGTGGGATCATTTTGGCAGTAATTTTGAGACCCTGTCCAACTGGATAACAGAGAAAGAAAATGAACTCAGTTCCTTGGAAACGTCAGCCTCTGCCATGGAGATGCAGATCAACCAAATCAAGGTGACCTGCGCCCACGTTCCATTAATCTCTCTTCCTTTAAGAACATCTTTCTTATATATGTATCACCAAAAGCTCTCTGATCCCAGGACAAATCTTCCGTTCTTCTGTGGCTCTTTTAAGTTAAACTAACGCCAAATTGAGAGATCGTGATGGATGACAGTTTATAGATCAAATCGTGTATTAGTACGGTCTGACTTACAGATCCAAAGTCAATATTGTGTGCAATATCATTAAACTATTTTTATGGTTGCATTCAGTATTCTTTTCCTTGATTTTGGTTTGATGCCCATGCAGTGCACTGTTTATACATTTATATATCATGAAATGTATACATTATCTACCACTGTTCTTTTTTACAACCATTCCAAATGTCAGACTCAAATATTAGCTGTGTTAGCCAGGCATGGTGGCACATGTCTCTAATCCCAGAAATCACAAGGGAAAGGGTGGGAAGACGGCCACAAGTTCAAGCCCAGCCTGATCTACATAGTGAGTCCCAGGCCCTGCTGGATACATAGTGAGATTCTGTTGCAAAAGAAACAGACAAACAAATAAAAAAAAAAAAAAAAAAAAAAAACACCTCCACCTTCTAAAACTGCATTAATGGAACTTACCCTTACTCACCACAGGGGGGAGGTAGAGAATTTTTCTTTTCCTTCCCTTCCCTTCCCTTCCCTTCCCTTCCCTTCCCTTCCCTTCCCTTCCCTTCCCTTCCCTTCCCTTCCCTTCCCTTCCCCTCCCCTCCCCTCCCCTCCCTCCCTCCCTCCCTCCCTCCCTCCCTCCCTCCCTTCCTTCCTTCCTTCCTTCCTTCCTTCCTTCCTCCCTGCCTCTCTTTTTCCTATACAGAAAGCTGTTAGACCTGATTGGTTGCTGTATTCTTTTTATTTATGATCTTCCTGCCTGGACAGAGTCTTTCTGATGCATGAGCTTTCCAGCTGATGGAAGAACTAGGTATATGGGTTACCACTGACCATTCTAGTAGAGCAGTGAAAAAGTATGGGCTGAAAGAATTGTGATTGGAGTGATCATCCTTCTCTTAATATAAACATACACACTCATACATACACACACACACTCACAGACCCACACATACATTAACACACATATACACACTCACATATTCACACACTCACACATACACACACACATTCTCTCTCTCTCGCACGCACATACACTTTAAGAATTTTCTACATGTGTACAATTTATTTTGATCATATCTGCCAGATACTCTCCCTTCTTTTTTTAAAATTTATTTATTTAATGTATGTGAGTACACTGTAGCTGTCTTTATACACACCAGAAGAGGGCATCAGATCCCATTACAGATGGTTGTGAGCCACCATGTGGTTGCTGGGATTTGAACTCAGGACCTCTGGAAGAGCGGTCAGTGCTCTAAACCACTGAGCCATCTCTCCAGCCCGATACTCTCCCTTCTAAGTCCTTCCAGACTCCCATCATGATCTCCTCTCAACTTCATCAATCTATTTAAATATACACTCTCTGGTTTATACAATTTCACACCACACAGGTTCAGATTCAGCCACTTCCTTCTGCTGTTCTCTTCATTAGTTTTTGAAGTGGGAAACCCTTTGCCATTGTGTTCTATTAAGAATAAAATAAATGCCAAGTCGAGGACACATTTTACACTGACTCAGACCATGTGCAGGGAGGGAGGGGGATAGGTCATCCTGCCGACTACTGCTTTTCCTCATCCTGTGCAATGGGAGATCCATAGGATGTGGCAAACATGGCCTGCTGTCTTCTGTCCTGTCCAGGAAAGCAGCTCTCAAGCCTAAAATAAAATTTATGAAGTATTTTAATAAAAACCTCTCACTTAATCATCTTCCCTAAATTCTAAGGAAAAGAAAATTTCCTTAGGATTCCACCACTTGTAGATCATTCGGTCTTAAAGCTTCTCCTTTCGGGACTAAACCAACATTTTAGGACTTATTTTATTCATTCAGTAATTCATTTACTGTAATGTTTAGTCTTATCATAGCACTTCTGAGCTGTAAAATTGATTAAAATTAGAAAAGTTAGAAATATTTAATACATTTTGACACGTCCAAAATAGCACTTCAAAATGATCTGAAATATATTAAATAGATGTAAATAGCAAAAAAAAAGAAAGATATGTATCGGCAGAAGCAACAATGGAGTGGAGTCCAACAGCCTTCGATCTAGAAGGTTCACGTTCTAATTCCAAACACTGCTCAGAAAGGTTAAAAATGCATTTTCAACATCCCTTTTCACTTTAAATCAAGCTTACAGCAATAATTAACGGGGCATTGGCATGTCTGCAAAGACAAACTCAGCTGCCATCATTGTACGTCTTTCCAAGTCAATGCTGACAAACAGTCACTCCACAGCCCTAGGCTCACCTTCCACTGTTCTCCGATGGGATATTATTCTATTTACCACAATCTCAGGATCAAAGTCGATGGCTGTGGTCATGAGTCAGTGGATGACATGGGTGCATCATTTCGTTCTTAGTTAAGGTTCTTCCTGTTACGGGCTGCAATTATGCAGACAATTCATGAACACATATTAAATAATACACATTCTGAACCCAGGAGCATTTTGTTTTCAGAACAGTTTGATAAGGACAGGAAGAGGAGCAGAGACTCTATGATCAGATAGCCAATACCTAGCTGGTGTTCTGCCATAGCCAGGCATGTGAAAAAAAGAATTTGAAAGGGTTACGCCAAGTGGGCTTGAAGGTGACATGAGCTCTTTCCAGTTGTCTCATCTTGACAGAGGTCACAAACGTATTTGTCCTAGCCCAACAGCGTCTTCCACTTACTTGCGTCTGAAACTTGATATAATACCTTTACATAATTCTGTTTGACTTGCACGATTCCTTGGAGGAATGACTTTCGTTTACTCCATCTATGGGACCCCACCCACCCAACATTGCTGCTCACACAGCCTCGGTAGCTCTCGGTTCTTTTCCTGCATTGGCTACTACTATATAAAGTATCTTTTCTTTCCCAAATTAAATGGATGATATGTACACATTATTTTTCTATAGACTACCTAGCCAGTGAAGAAAGCAATGAGTTTCCAGGCTCTTTGAGAATTAGTCAGATACTAAAATTCTTAGACTAGGTGTATCTGTTTCCCCATGATTGGCTGAGTATGTTCAGGAGTCGTATAGTGGAAAACCGCTGGCCTAAGGATCAAATGATAAATCGTCAAAGGCTGTTTTCACGGGTGAGGGCAAAAGGGTTTAGTGAATGCAGCATAAGTACCCTATTGCCCTTGGAAAAACTAAATACATGCAAGCGTTACTATTTCTGTGAGTTCCTGAAACACGCCAATTCCATACATCCGCTGAAATAGTTGATTGATAAACACCATACTTGTCTGTCTTCAGAGTCACCGTGAGAGCCTAGCCACAGCTTCTTGCTTACTTCACCACAAGAAGTAGCTCTTTCTCTATCCTCGCCATCCAGCCAACACAACCACCATTGCTAGGCAATGTGTTTTGTGTGTTTCTATGCATCTCTTCTCTCTGAATGAGGTCAGGAAGTGAGCAGTGTCTGTTCGCAGCTGCTTGCTCCCCACCTGAGCATGTTTAGACATCAGTGAAGCAACCTGCTCCCATAGTGTCTGCTGTAGGTTCTGTGCACTGTGAAGGCGAGCCTGTTCAGTCCACGCTGACTTGCTTCTTTTTCTTGTTTTAACTATCAGGTCACAATTCAAGAAATAGAAGGTAAGATCGAGAGTGTTGTAGGGCTGGAAGAGGCAGCTCAGTCCTTTGCCCAGTTCATTACCACGGGAGAGTCTGCTCGCATCAAAGCCAAGTTGACACAGATAAGAAGATACTGGGAGGAACTCCAAGAGCATGCACGAGGCCTGGAAGGGGTAATCCTGGGCCAGCTATCACAACAGCAAAAGTTTGAAGAGAATCTGAGAAAGGTAAGAGCTGGTCCAAGTAAACTTAAGTTACA